>NC_063163.1:63245656-63545656 GCF_023159225.1 Perognathus longimembris pacificus | reverse complement strand
CAACAGTGCTTGCCTCATATACATGAAGCCCTGGGTTCAATTTCCCAGCACCACATATACAGAAAATGGCCAGAAGTGGCGCTGTGGCTCAAGTGGCAGAGTGCTAGCCTTGAGTAAAAAGAAGCCAGGGACAATGCTCAGGCCCTGAGTCCAAGACCCAGGACTGGCAAAAAAAGAAATTTAATAAAAAGAAAAAAGAATATATAAGTCACCATTGGGACTGGGAATGTAGCTTAGTGGTAGAGTGCCTAGCATGCATGAAACCCTGGGTTCCATTCCTCAGTACCACATAAACAGAAAAGACCAGAAGTGGCCCAATGGTTCAAGTAGTAGAGCACTAGCCTTGAGCACAGAGAGATTCAGGAACAGAGCCCAGGCCCTGAGTTCAAGCCCTAGGACAGGGAAAAAAAAAAAAAAAGTCACCCCTTCTCACAGATGACATTTTATTTTATTTTTATTTATTTATTTTTATTTATTATTTTTGGGTTTTTTTGCCGGTCCTGGGCCTTGGACTCAGGGCCTGAGCACTGTTCCTGGCTTTCTTTTTTGCTCAAGGCTAGCACTCTGCCACTTGAGCCACAGCGCCACTTCTGGCCATTTTCTACATATGTGGTGCTGAGGAATCGAACCTAGGGCTTCATGTATATGAGGCAAGCACTCTTGCCACTAGGCCATATTCCCAGCCCCTTCAGATGACATTTTATATAGCAAAAGTTGTAAAATTCCTAAAACAAAAACAGAAGGCTGATGGTAGGCACTGGTAGCTCATGCCTATAATCCTAGTTACTTAGAGGGTTGAGATCTGAGGATCATGGTTCATGTCCAGCCCAACCAAAAGAGTCTCTGAGGGCTGGAGATATGGTCTAGTGGCAAGAGTGCTTGCCCCGTACACATGAGGCCCTGGGTTCAATTCCCCAGCACCACATATATAGAAAATGGCCAGAAGTGGCGCTGTGACTCAAGTGGCAGAGTGCTAGCCTTGAGCAAAAAGAAGCCAGGGACAGTGCTCAGGCTCTGAGTCCAAGCCCCAGGACTGGCCAAAAACAAACAAAAAAAAACCCCAAAAAAAGAGTCTCTGAGACTCTTATCTCCAATTAATTACCAATTAATTAATCAGGTGTGGCTCAAGTGGTAGGGAATCAGCCTTGAGGGGAAGCTAAGAGACAGCACTCAGGTCCTGAGTTCAAACTCTAGTACTGACACTAAATAAGTAAATAACCTCTTTCTGGACCTCATTCATCAGAGGGCTGTGAAGATTTGAGGGAAGTGGAGCTATGGCTTGAGTGATAGAAACCTAGCTCAGAGATAGCACCCGTGCTCTGAGTTCTAGATAGACCTATATAAAGTCACTGAGAAGGTGTGGAAAAGATACCTAGCCTCACTCACCATCAAACCACAAGGGATGCTGATGTAGCTCAGTGGCAGAACACAAATTTAGCATGTGGAAAGCCCTCAGTTCAGTCTCTAACACAGACACAGACACACACACAGACACACACACACACACACACACACACACACACACACACTGCTGAATGAGATAAAATTTTCCCATCCAGCTGGGCATCAGTGGTTCACACCTGTAATCTCAGCTACTCAGGAGATTGAGATCTGAGGATTGTGGTTGGACTCTTATCTCCAATTAACTACCAGAAAGCCAGAAGTGGCATTGTGGCTTAAGTGGTAGAGCACTAGCCTTAAGATAAAGAGCTCAGAGACAGTGCCCAGGCCTAAAATTAAAGCCCAATGAATGACAAAAAAAGAAAAGTTGAAACCTGGTGCTGGTGGTTCACGCCTAGTTATTCAGGAGGCTGAGATCTGAGGATCGCAGTTTAAAGCTAGCCCAGGCATGGGCTGCGGATATGGCCTAGTGGCAAGAGTACTTGCTCCGTATACATGAGGCCCTGGGTTCAATTCCCCAGCACCACATATATAGAAAATGGCTACTGAAGTGCCAGACTTTGAAGTCAGGCCCCACTTTACCACGTGAACCCTACTTTACCATGCGAACCTGAGATAAGCAGGCCCTGTGAACAAACCCAGGACAAGCTTATTAGGGCCCAGTGGGTCAAGAACTCTAACCTCTGGGAATGCTTAACTCTGACTGCCCCCAGAGTGCCTCAAGCCCTGAGCCAATCAGATTTGTACCTGTGTCCTAATCTTGCTTGCTTGGACATCTGATTGTTGTAACTTTGTTTTTGCCTTTATAAGCCCTGTGTAATCACAGCTCGAGGCTCCCTCCTAACCTCCGCTGTGTCGGAGAGGTAGGACGAGGCCCGAGTTGCAGCTCACTTAAATAAAGCCTTGCCTTGCTTTTGCATTTCGGAATGTCTGAGTCTCGGTGGCCTTCTTGGTGGTCGTTTTGCGACTTGGCACAAAAGCTACAAGTGGCGTTGTGACTCAAGTGGCAGAGTGCTAGCCTTGAGCAAAAAGAAGCCAGGGACAGTGCTCAGGCCCTGAGTCTAAGCCCCAGGACTGGCAAAAAAAAAAAAAAAAAAAACTAGCCCAGGCAGAAAAGTTCCTGTGAGACTCTTACTTCCAATTAACCACCAGAAAAACAGATGGCACTGTGGCTCAAAGCCACAGAATGCTAGCCTTGAGCAAAGGCCCAAGGACAGACCCAGAGCCCTGAGTTCAAGCATCTGGACAGATCAAAATAATAATAATAATAAAAGTTGGGTGTGATGACTCACATCTGGTATCCTACCTATGAGGAAGGTAAAGATTAGAGGGAGGCTTTCGGTTCAATGTTAGCTCAGGTTCAAAAGATACCATCTAAATAGAAAAAGGTGGTCATGTTGCTTCATGTCCGTGGTATAGCGTAGTAATAAGGACACCAACTTGAAAGGGCCTGAGCAAGGCAAATTTTACTTCTGCAGAAGAGTGTACACAGTCTACAATGTGATGTGTACACAGTCTACAATGTGATGAACAAGCACACAGAACAGGTAGACTACTCTCTAATGCAGCAGGCCCTGACCCCCTGCTTGGATTCACCCAGCTCAGGTTCACAATCTTCACCAGGATGTGGCCTAATTAACAGGAACCGGATATCTTAATTAATAGGAAAATAATGTAACTAAAATTCAATGAGCTGTAACAAAAGTAATTAAAGTGTAACAGGTGTGTGATGTAATCAACAAGGACCAAGCCACCTGGCCAAAGCAGGGAAAAACAATTGTCACAAGACAGAAAGAAAGCACTTAGAAAGAAAAGGTTTTCCTCACAGCTACAGGGGAAGTGTAAATAGAAGGATTGTGGCCCAGATTAGGCCAAGCAAATGGGAGAACCTACGTAGCTAAAAGCAAAAACAAAACCAAAAACAAAGCAAAAAGTCTGGGAACATAGCTCAACTATACAACTCCTGTCCAGCAAGTATGAAGTTGTAAATTCAAATTATAATTCAAAACATACACATAGGGCTGGGAATGTGGCCTAGTGGTAGAGTGCTTGCCCAGCATGCATGAAGCCCTGGGTTTGATTCCTCAGCACCACATATACAGAAAAAGCCAGAAGAGGCACTGTGGCTCAAGTGGTAGAATGCTAGCTTTGAGCAAAAAGAAGCCAGGGACAGTGCTCAGCCCCTGAGTTCAAGCCCCAGGACTGGCAAAAAAGAAAAAGGTAAAAAAAAAAAAAAACAAACATAGACACGTACACATAAATAAATAAAAAATTGAAGGCTAGGAAAGACGCAAAAAACTTTGCAGCATTTGTGCACTGTTGGTTGGAATATTAAATTATGTCAACTGAAGAACTGAATACAATTTTCTCAAAAAAGAATAGGTACCATAGAATGCAGCCGAAAATCCACTGGTTCCACTACTTTTTTTTTTTTTTTGGCCAGTCCTGGGCCTTGAACTCAGGGCCTGAGCACTGTCCTTGGCTGCTTTTTGATCAAGGCTAGCACTCTGCCACGTGAGCCACAGAGCCACTTCTGGACGTTTTCTATGTGGTGCTGAGGAATCGAACCCAGGGCTTCATGTATATAAGGCAAGTACACTTGCCACTAGGCCATATCCCCAGCTCCCACTTCTTTGTTTTGATTTTTTGCCAGTCCTGGGGCTTGAACTCAGGGCTGAGCACTGTCCCTGGCTTCTTTTTGCTCAAAGCTAGCACTCTACCACTTGAGCCACAGCGCCACTTCTAGCTTTTTCTGCAAATGTGGTGCTGTGGGATGGAACCCAGGGCTTCATGTATGTGAGGCAAGCACTCTGCCATTAGGTCATATTCCCAGCCAGTGTTTCCACTTCTGTGAACATATTTAAAAGAAGTACAAATGGTTTTGAAAAGATATTTACATGCAGTTTCATGGCAGCATTTTTCACAATTTCCAAATGTGGAATAAACCCAAAGGCTCATTGGCAGATGACTAATCAAAATAGTTCTTACATAGAATGTAGTATTATTTCATTTGAGGGTCTATGTGTGTTTGTGTGTGCATGTGTGTATGTGTGCAAATGCCAGGATTGGGGCTTCAACTCAGGGCCCTGGCCTGGCTTTTTTGCTCACTATTCGATCTATGCCACCAGTTCATTATTTAGTCTGTAGAAAGATAAGATTCATACTATCACAGGTAGCTCACAACTATAATCCTCCTACTCTGGAGGCTGAGATTTGAAGATTGTGGTTTGAAGTCAACCTTGGCAGAAAAATCTGAAAGACTTTTATCTTGAATTCACCAGTAAAAAGCAGAAAATGGAGGTATGGCTCAAGTGGTAAACCACCAGGTATGAGTGAAAAAGCTGAGTGAAAGCAAGAGGGCTTGAGTTCATGCCCTAGTACCAGAAAAAGAGAAAAGTCTAATATCTGCTTTATCTGAGATAAACTTTAAGGGTGTTGTGCAAAAAGTCAAAAATTGTAAAATTTTATTTATATAAAGTAAATAGAGTCAGATTCATACAGAGAATGTAGAATGAACTGACTTGAGGGGAGAGGAAAATGGAGAGTTATTGTTAAAATAGGTATAGAGTTTCAATCTTGCAATGCAAGAGTTCTAAAGATCTATAATGTTGATGGATACAAATAATGTGAATGGGGGCTGGGAATATGGCCTAGCGGCAAGAGCGCTTGCCTCCTACACATCAAGCTCTAGGTTCGATTCCCCAGCACCATATATATGGAAAACGGCCAGAAGGGGCGCTGTGGCTCAGGTGGCAGAGTGCTAGCCTTGAGCAGCAAAGAAGCCAGGGACAGTGCTCAGGCCCTGAGTCCAAGGCCCAGGACTGGCCAAAAAAAAACAAAAAAAACAAATAATGTGAATGTTTTTAACACCATTAAACTGTGTATTTAAAAGGGGTTGTAAGAGTATATTTTACATTATATGTATTTTATCACAATTTAATAGTTTTCAAAGGGGAAAAAAGATAAAAAGAAAGACATTAGAGCTGGGTGCTACTGGCTCACACCTTTACTCCTAGCTGCTCAGGAGGAAGCCAGCCAGACAAAAAAGACATTTATCTTCAATTAACCACACAAACACTGGAAGTGAACTGTGGCTCAAAGTGGTAGAGCTCTAGCCTTGAGCAAAAAGAGCTCAAAGACAGTGCCAAGGCCTGAGTTCAAGCCCCATGACTGATGAAAGAAAGATGTTACAGATAACTTTATTAATTAATTGATTAATTTTATTTATTTATTTTCAGAGCCAACTTTAAATGGCTCCCAGTAATCAGGTAACTTCAGCAGATGGGTGGAATTGGTAGAAACAAGGGAGAATGATTGAATGGGTGGCACTGATCAAAATGTATATTTATAAATTGACATGTTGAATTAAAATTCCTTTGTACTACTATTATTTAAAGATAATTTTTAGGGTCTAGGAACATGGCCTGGTGGTAAAGTGCTCACCTAATATACATGAAGCCCTGGGTTCAATTCCTCAGCACCTCATATATAAAGAAAGCCAGAAGTGGTACTATGGCTCAAGTGATAGAGTGCTGCTAGCCTTGAGCAAAAAGAAGCCAGGGATATTGGTCAGGCCCTGAGTTCAAGCCCCAGGACTGGTAAAAAACAAAAACATAATTTTTTAAAGATGTTTAATAATAAGTAATGACCAGGCACCAAGTAGCTCATGCTTGAACTCAGGAGAATGAGATCTGACAATCAAGGCTTGAAGCCAGCCAGGGCAAGAAAGTGTTAGGTTTTTAAAGTAGGTAGCTGGTAAAGGAGAATGCCAGGTGGTATTGTATTCAGGCAGGAGAGAAAAGTTTATTACCAAACTGCTGGCCTGTGGCCAAGATAATGCATGGCGGGAGAGAAGGGAAAGAAGAAGGGGCGACCCCCACCCAGCCCTACCTTATCTAGGGCAGGGGCAGGGGTGTGTGTGGCCAGGTGGATCAGGATGTGACCTCAGGGAAAGGGGAGGTAACTGCCTCCAGGTCTGCTGGTTACCCAGGTAACTGGGTGGAGACTTAATGAGGTGGGGCACCTACATGGAGCCTTCCGGGGGCGGACCTTACAGAAAGTCCTTGAGACTCCTCTCTCTAATTAACCACCAAAAAGTTGGAGGTAGAGTTATGGCTCAAGTGGTACAGTGCCAGCCTTCAGTGAAAAAGCTAAGGGACAGCACACAGGCTACACTGGCAACCAAAACGTCTTTTCTTCCTCCAATGTACTCCTCTCCCTCTGCTGGCCAAAACTAGTATTGCACCAGCTAGGAAGAAATACACCATCCACATCCGTTTTCACACAGCAACAAAGGGAAAATTTGGAGCTGTTATAGATTGATAAACAAACACAGTGGTATTAGCTGGATCCACCCACTATAGATTTTTCCACCAACATTTAACTAATGTCTTTCTTTTGTTGTTGCTGTTGTTTTGTGCCAGTAATGGGGTTTGAACTCAGGGTCTTATGTTTTTGCTGTCTTTTTATTTTTTTGTTTTCAGCACATGGCTGGTGCTCTACCAAGTGAGCCAAACTCTACTTCCAGATATTTAGTGGTTAATTTGTGATAAGAGTCTCAGGAACTTTTTCTTGCCTTGGCCAACCTTGAACCATAGTCCTCATATCTCAACCTCCTGAGGTAGCTGAGGTTATAGGTATGCGCCACCAGCTTCTCTCTAGTCACTTTCTTCTCCATGGGATCTAATCTGTCTACATTATCACAGGATGGTTCATTTTGATGCAGGTTATGTTGACTATGATTCTCCTCAAATTAATTATTTTTGGGGGCTGGGGATATGGCCTAGTGGCAAGAGAGCTTGCCTTGTATACATGAGGCCCTGGGTTCGATTCCCCAGCACCACATATACAGAAAATGGCCAGAAGTGGCACTGTGGCTCAAGTGGCAGAGTGCTAGCCTTGAGCAAAAAGGAAGCCAGGGACAGTGCTCAGGCCCTGAGTCCAAGGCCCAGGACTAGCCAAAAAAAAAATTTTTTTTAAATTAATTTTATCCTTTTATTATTCTGTGTGTGTGTGTGTGTGTGTGTGTGTGTGTGTGTGTGTGCCAGTCACTCAGGGTCTGGGTGCTATACTTGAGCCTTGTTTTCAAGGCTCTGTCACTTAAGCCATAGCTCCACTTGCAGCCTTATTTCTGGTTAATTAGAAATGAGAATTTCGCAGGAAGATTTTATTGTTGTTACGTTTAATGTACTAGGTGAATTTCCTTTGGTGTACCCCATGTTACTGTATATGATTTTGGTACACTGGATATTGTATATATGCTTATCTGAACTAGGGAAGGGGAAAAATGGGGGAGGGTGTAACAAATATGACAAGAAATGTACTCACTACCTTATTATGTAATGTACCCCCTCTGTACATCACCTTGTCAATAAAATTTAATTTAATAAAAGAAGAGATGAGAGTTTCACAGGCTTTCTTGCCTGGGTTGACTTTGAACCACCATCCTCAGAGCTCAGCCTCCTGAGTAGTTAGGATTACAGGCACGAGCCATCAGCATCCAATTTATTCTTTTATTATTTATCATTATTACTATCACCATTCATTAGTTGTACAAGGGCGGTTCCCTCTTAACATTTCTATAGATATACAATGTATTCTAAACAATCTTACTAGTTCTCTCACTATGCTCTATCCCACTCCTCATTTCCTCAAACAATTGTAACAAATTCCATTGTTCTCTCTCTGTGTGTGTGTGTGTGTGTGTGTGTGTGTGTGTGTGTGTGTGTGTACTGGTACATTGTCTTGAACCAAGGGCCTGGACACTGTATCTTACCTTTTCTTTCTTTTTTTTTCTCAATCATCCTACTTAATTAAAAAAAATTTTTGTTATTATAAAGGTGATGTACAGAGAGGCTGCAGTTATATGTCAGGTAAAGAGGACATTTCATTTTGTTGTTGTTATGGGGTTTGAACTCAGGGCGTAGGCATTGTCCCTGAGCCTCTTTGTGCTCAAGGCTAGCACTCTACCACTTGAGGCACAGTGTCACTTCCAGTTTTTGAGTTATTAAATTGGAGAAAAGAGTCTCACAGGTACTATTCTGCCCACCCGGGCTGGCTTTGAGCTGTGATTCCCAGATCTTAACCTCCTGAGTAGCTAAGATTATAGGCGTGAGCCACCAGTACCTGGCATAAATATTATTTTATATGACCAGATACATATAGGCATTGCACCTTTGTGTTCCTCTCCTAAGAGTATCTTCCTTTGCTCTCACTCTGTGTGATTGTTTAGAATACTGTATGTACCTTTCCTTTTTCATTCAGAACTGGCACTCTACCAGTTGAGTCACCAGCTCTACTTTCAGCTTTTTTGTGGTTAACAGGAAATAAGAATTTTCTGGGCTGGGCTTTCTGTGGCATCCTGAGTAGCTAGGATTACAAGCATAAGCCACCAGCACCTTGCTTTCATTGTACATGGAACAAACTATTTCTACCATATTCATCTTCATTCATCCTTTTCATTAGCCCTCCCCTGTCCTGCTGATATCCGTCCTCTGTTATTCTCTTCTTGATACAAACTGATTATTTAGATTTTCCAACATTTACAAAAGTGCTTTTATCATTGCTTCCTGAATTGTACTCTCTGAGTTTTGTTTCAAATTCTTGCTTATTAAAATACAGTTGATCCTTCCTAGTTACAGATTTTGAATGTGTGGATTCAGCCAACCCAGACAGAGACTATTCAGAAGAAAATGCACTAAAATGTACTAAACTTACAAGATGTACTAAGCTTACATACTTCTCATGTCATCATTCTCTACTAAATGGCAGAGTATAATGACTTATGTAGCATTTATATATTGCATTGGATATTGTGAGTCATCTAGAGCCAGGAACAGTGGCTTAATAACTGCCATCCCAGCTACCCAGAAAGTTAAGGTCAGGAGGATTGAGATTAGGAGACAGCCTGTGTAGAACAGTCCACAAGGCTCCCATCTCCAAAGAAAAAAATAGCAAGGAAAATCTGGATTGAGTCAGTGCTGATGTCTCATGACTGTAATCTTAGCTAATCAGAAGGCTGAGATTTAAGAATCATGGTTCAGGGCTGGGAGTGTGGCTTAGTGGTAGAGTGCTTGCCTGGCATGCATGAAACCCTAGGTTCGATTCCTCAGCACCACATAAACAGAAAAAGCCAGAAATGGCGCTGTGCTTCAAGTGGTAGAGTGCTAGCCTTGAGCAAAAGAAGCTCAGGGATGGGCTGGGGATATGGCCTAGTGACAGGAGCACTTGCCTCATATAGATGAAGCCCTGGGTTTGGTTCCCCAGCACCACATATACACAAAATGGCCAGAAGTGGTGCTGTGGCTCAAGTGGCAGAGTGCTAGCCTTGAGGAAAAAGAAGCCAGGGACAGTGCTCAGGCCTTGAGTTGAAGCCCCAGGACTGGCAAAAAATAAAAAATAAAATAAAAAAATCAAGGTTCACAAAAGAGGACAGTCGGGCTGGGGATATGGCCTAGTGGCAAGAGTGCTTGCCTCCTATATATGAGGCCCTGGGTTCAATTCCCCAGCACCACATATACAGAAAATGGCCAGAAGTGGCGCTGTGGCTCAGGTGGCAGAGTGCTAGCCTTGAGCAAAAAGAAGCCAGGGACAGTGCTCAGGCCCTGAGTCCAAGCCCCAGGACTGGCCAAAAAAAAAAAAAAAAAAAAGAGGACAGTCTAGGAGAAAAACGCCAAATAGTAAGACCCAAGCACCTCTTCACAAATACATAAAATAAGTTACAGACTGAAAAGAACCCTAAAGATAAGGAAACAAAGGACCTCTTCTGAAATTGTCTTTTTCGATGACTCTATACTTTTTTTTTTTTTTTTGGCCAGTCCTGGGCCTTGGACTCAGGGCCTGAGCACTGTCCCTGGCTTCCTTTTGCTCAAGGCTAGCACTCTGCCACTTGAGCTACAGCACCACTTCTGGCCGTTTTCTGTATATGTGGTGCTAGGGAATCGAACCCAGGGCCTCATGTATACGTGGCAAGCTCTCTTGCCACTAGGCCATATCCCCAGCCCCAACTCTATACACTTTACCTCATATATAAGGTATCCACGTGCACATCTGAGGGAAGCTGGGAGGAGGGCACAGAATGAGTGGAAAGAGCATGAAAAAATACAGCAGAGGGGCCCATCAGCTGCACTGAACACTGATGAAAATGAACTGAGCAACTCAAGGGTGTTGAAGGAGGAGGGAGGGAATGAGAAAGAGGAACAGATGATACTAAACAAAAGGAAAGAAATGTACATATCACCTGATCTGGAAGAAATGGTTTTATTGTTGAAAGTTCATAGAGTTCATAAGCTTTGTAGATTAGAATGATGCTTTTCATCACTGTGAAGGTTAAAATGTGTATTGTGAAATATATGTAGTTACTTAATCGCAATAGAGAGGGAGAGAAAGAAGCCAGGCTGGCCTGCTCATTCCCCTTTACCTGCTCTTCTTCTCCCCTCCCGCCAACTCATTTCCTCCCCCCTCCCCCCATTTCCCCTAAAATAAAAAATTGTAAAAAAAAAAAAAAAAGGAAGAAGAAGCAGCCAGGCACCAGTGGCTCATGCCTATAATCCTAGCTACTCAGGAAGCTGAGATCTGAGGATTGAGGTTCAAAGCCAGCCAGGGCAGGAAAGTCCATGAGACCCTTATCTCCAATGAACCACCAGAAAAACCAGAAGTGGCGATGTGGCTCAAAGTGGTAGTGTACTAGTCTTGAGTTGAAGAGCTCAGGGACAGTGGCCAGGCACAGAGTTCAAGCCCAACAACTGCTAAAACAAAAAACATGGTTCAAATCCAGCTCGCTGTTAGATATATCTCAGGATGTTGGAGTGTTGAGTAGGAATAAGAACACCAACTGAAAAGGAACTTGGCAAGGCAAAGTTTACTTCTGCAGAAGGGTTCACCATCAGCCTTCTGTTCACATTGACCCAGTGCAGCTTGACAATCTGCTTACCGTTGGCTACTAGCCAACGAGGCTAGTACAGGGTGCACTAGCAGGATGTACCCAATGTACAGTTTCACCTATCTAGTTACAAAGTGACCACTAGAAGATACAAGCAATCTCAAAACATATCCACACCCTCTGCTGCTTTCTTGAACAATCTGATGTGTGTCCTAACTTTTACTACTTGAGGGCAACCAACCAATTAAGACAAAATTCAAAAGTCCTAGCCAAGTACCAATGGCTCATGCCTGTAATCCTAGCTGCTCAGAAGATTGACATCTGAGGGTTGTGGTTCAAAGCCAGCCTGGGCAGAAGAGTCCCCATGAGACTCTTTTTTGTTTGTTTGTTTTTTTTTGTCAGTCCTGGGGCTTGAACTCAGGGCCTGAGCACTGTCCCTGGCTTCTTTTTGCTCAAGGCTAGCACTCTGCCACTTGAGCCACAGCGCCACTTCTGGCCGTTTTCTGTATATGTGGTGCTGGGGAATCGAACCCAGGGCCTCATGTATAGGAGGCAAGCTCTCTTGCCAGTAGGCCATATCCTCAGCCCCAACTTTAAACAGATTTTAGAAGGCTTGGGCCTTTGGGCCTTTGACCATGTTCCACACAGACATGTGGCAGAACTCACAGCAAGACATTCACCTTACAGCATTTGAATTACAAGGTACATTTGAATTGCAAGGCCACAGATTTGGGGAGGTGGGTGGGCAGGGTTACCAGGAGCTTGAGTCTCCCAAGTCCCTGCCCTGCCTGGAGGAATTTGAGGAATTTTACATGCCCATTACCGAACCAAGATGGCACTTGCTAAAATCAATTCTATTGTCCACCACGTGGCCAATGCTAGAGAAAACAGGATCTAGCCAACAAGCAGCAGAACTTAACAGAATCTCCAAGCTTAACAAATATCAATAGATGTTAAACAAATATTGGTACCTGGGCTGGGGATATGGCCTAGTGGCAAGAGTGCTTGCCTCTTATACATGAGGCCCTGGGTTCAATTCCCCAGCACCACATATACAGAAAATGGCCAGAAGTGGCACTGTGGCTCAAGTGGAAGAGTGCTAGCCTTGAGCAAGGAGAAGCCAGGGACAGTGCTCAGGCCCTGAGTCCAAGCCCCAGGACTGGCCAAAAAATATATGTATATATTGGTACCTTTGGAAGCTATAGTACCAGCCCATCACAGGCAGACAGGCATAGAGAGAGGCAAAAAGACAGAGAGAAAGAGAGAGAGAGAGAACTCCATCTGCCCAAGCGCTCATAGAAGTTATGTGAGTCCTGTAAAATATTCCAAATTTGCAAGATTGGGCTCAAACTTGAGCAGCTTTTAGATTGTGCCCCTCTTGATGAGTGACCAGCGGAGCTGAACTAGAGAAAATCCAAGCTCCCAGCTAATGGCCACTCACCCTGGAGTTTCAAATCTGTTGTGGTGGATGATTGTGCCCGCCCCCCCACCCCCCCAACCCCCACCCCCCACCCCCGCCCATGGTAAGTGATTAGCGGAGCTGAGGAGTTAAATACCAAGCGTCCTCGGTATTACTCTGGTCAGCTGAAATGTGAGAGACAATCAGCGATGGAATCGTCACCCCAATCACTGTGTCTCGGACCGAGCGCGGAGTGTGGCCTTGTGGCCGTGGCCCTGTGGCCCTATGCTACGGTCATTGAGTGGGGCTCGGAACTTGGCACCAAGATTTTTGGTGTGGCCCCGGTAAATCAGAAAATTGAATCCGAGCCCTCGTTTAGAAAATCACTTACCCTGGGTGTGAGGGCAAATTTGCTGCTGTTGGATGTAGGGAAGCATTCGCTCAGGAAGTTTATTAGTGGGGCCATATCTCCACGGGAGAGGGAGCACCATGGCGTCTGCCTTATCCAGGTGTCAGCTTCTCTCTCAGGGGGTAAAAGGGAAGTAGTTAGGTAGTGAGTTGGAGTGAGTAGGAGTAGGTATGGGTGGATCTGGGGGCTAGTGGGAGGAGCTAAGGACCTGAGGCTAGGGAAATGCTAACAGAATAGGATAATCACAAGTGCCAATAGTGGTAGAGTGCTTGCTTCCCATGCATAGAGACCTGGGTTCAATTTCTCAGTACCATATACACAGCAAAAGCTGGAAGAGGTGCTGTGGCTCAAGTGGTAGACTGCTAGCCTTGAGCAAAAAGAAGCCAGGGACAGTGCTCAGGCCCTGAATTCAAGCCCCAGGAATGGCAAAAAAAAAAAAAAAAAAAAGCCAAGTTACCTGGCCAAAGCAAGCACTTTTCAGAAAAAAACAATTCTCACAAGATTGACAGAAAGGAAGCAATTCATTATAATAGAAAAGACAGCTTTTCTCAAGCCATGCAAAAAAGTTGAGAGACTTGTTTCCAATTAATAATCAAAACACTAGAAGTGGAGTTGTTAGTCAAGTGCTAGAGCACCAGCCATGAGCCAACAAACTAAGGGACAATGCCCAGGCTCTGAGTTCATGGTCCAGAACTGACACCTACTCACAAAAAACTAGTCTGGAGGCATGGTTCAAGTTATAGTCCACCACTGGATGAAGTGAGAGATGAAGTCCTACATCACACCAGGTACTGGCAAAAGAAAAAAAAAAGTAATCTAGAGAGGATTCAAAATATACACAAGAGGGCTGGGGATGTAGCCTAGTGGCAAGAGTGCCTGCCTCGGATACACGAGGCCCTAGGTTCGATTCCCCAGCACCACATATACAGAAAACGGCCAGAAGAGGCGCTGTGGCTCAAGTGGCAGAGTGCTAGCCTTGAGCTGGAAGAAGCCAGGGACAGTGCTCAGGCCCTGAGTCCAAGGCCCAGGACTGGCCAAAAAAAAAAAAATATATATATATATATATACACAAGAATGTGCATAGGTTCCATGAAAATACCTAGTCATGTACATATGAGTATTAGTTGATAGTGGCATATAGGCAGTTCAGGAACCAATTCCCTATGGATACTGAGGGAGGAATGTATTTCATTTCTGTCAGAGAGGTCCTGTGAGAAAATCTCCCTTAGGCTCTCTCCTACAAACTGTTCATTTGGTGAGCCTGGTAGTTCACAACTATAAGTTCTGGCTTTAGGGAGATAAGATTCTCACAGGCTGGGGCTAGGAATGTGGTTTAGTGGTAGTGTGCTTGCCCAGCATGCACAAAGCCCTGGGTTCAATTCCTCTGCACCACATATACAGAAAAGGCCAGAGGTGTTGCTGTGGCTCAAGTGGAAGAGTGCTAACCTTGAGCAAAAGGAAGCCAGGGATAGTGCTCAAGCCCTGAGTACAAGTTCCAGAACTGGCAAAAAAAAAAAAAAAAAAAAAGAATCTCACAGGCAATTCTGCTTGAGTTGGCTTTGAATTGTGATCCTCATATCTCAGCCTCCTGAGTAACAAGGATTTGAGCCACTGGTACCTGGCTTGTATTTTCCCATAAGGGCATTTTTCCTTGGTTTTATGATCCATTCTCACATAAGATGAGTTCATCTCGAGATCTTTCATTATACCTGCAAAGATTTAAAAAAAAAAAACTGACCACAGGTTCTGAGTGAACATATCTTTGGGGAGTGTAAGTGGTTATGTACATATGTGTTAATTGTACGAGGTGAGCACTTTACCACTAGGCCATATTCCCAGCCCATATGTGATATATATATATATATATATATATATATATATATATATATATATATATAGTGATAGTGATATCCTCTTGCTTGGTTGATTATAGTAGGTCCTTGAGGGACCTTTACATCTATACTTTGCTGTACAGAAATATAACTATACGTAGATAAAATATATGCATATTTGTATATGTAATATATTGCATATATTATATACATATCTATATAAATATAGGACTGGGAATGTGGCTTAGTGGTAGAGTGCTTGCCTAGCAAGCATGAGCCCTGGGTTCGATTCCTCAGTACCACATAAACAGGCAAAGCCAGAAGTAGAGCTGTTGCTCTAGTGGTAGATTGATAGCCTTGAGACAAAAGAGGCTCAGGGATAGTGACCAGGCCCTGAGTTCAAGCCCCAGGTGGTAGAATGCCAGCCTTGAGCATAAAAGCTAAGGGTCAGTTAAAAAAAAAGTATATATATATATATGTATATTTGTGTGTATGTATTAACATATAGCATTAAGGGCAGGGGGTATGAGAGTTGTTAATTAGAAATTACACTCTCTTTGGGAAATTTAAAGACAGACTCTACTAAGGCTTTGCTTTTTATTATCATTTGGGAAAGCATTTTTTTTTTTCCAGAGCTGAGGACCAAACCTGGGGCCTTGCACTTGCCAGGCAGGTGCTTTTCCACTGAGCTAAATCCCCAGCCCCTTGGGAGAGCAATTTTAAACAATGTCTGTGATAACAATATTTCTCCCTGAAAAGTACTAAATAATTATTATAGGTATTATTGACTTTTGATAATCTTGTTAGCTCCAAGTTAAATTTTTTTATTTCTTACCATTTAATGTTATTACCAATATTATAGGGGCTGGGAATATGGCCTAGTGGCAAGAGCACTTGCCTCCTACACATCAAGCTCTCGGTTCGATTCCCCAGCACCATATATATGGAAAACGGCCAGAAGGGGCGCTGTGGCTCAGGTGGCAGAGTGCTAGCCTTGAGCAAAAAGAAGCCAGGGGGGCAGGGGATATGGCCTAGTGGCAAGAGCGCTTGCCTTGTATACTTGAAGCCCTGGGTTCGATTCCCCAGCACCACATATACAAAAAATGGCCAGAAGTGGTGCTGTGACTCAAGTGGCAGAGTGCTAGCCTTGAGCAAAAAGAAGCCAGGGACAGTGCTCAGGCCCTGAGTCCAAGGCCCAGGACTGGCAAAAAAAAAAAGAAGCCAGGGACAGTGCTCAGGCCCTGAGTCCAAGCCCCAGGACTGGCCAAAAAAAACAAAACAAAACAAAAACAATATTATAATTCACATATTCCATTTAAGTTAAATTTGGGAAATTTCTTAGGTGTAAAGTCAAGATATGGCCCTGGAGACTATACGTTGTGTCAAAAAGACAGTCTGTGTGTGTGGGAAAAACAGAGAGAGCTAAGGAAAGGGTGACATTGTCCAAAAAGAAATGTACTCATTCTTTGACTTGTAAAAGGTAAACTCGCTGGGCACCAGTGGCTCACACCTGTAATCCTAGCTACTCAGGAGACAGAGATCTGAGGATTACAATTTGAAACCAGCCCAGGCAGGAAATTCCATGAGATTCCATCTCCAATAAACTACCCAAGAAAGCCAGAAGTGATGCTGTGGCTCAAGTGAGCTAGCCTTGAACAAAAGAAATTCACAGACAGTGCCCAGGTCCAAAGTACAAGTACAAGGACTGGCAAAACAACAACAACAACAACAAAATAAAATTATAACCTCTCTGTACACAGCCTTTATTACAATAAAAATATTTTGAAAATTAAAAGATAGTCTGTCTTTGTGCTAGCCGTGTATACTTCATTATCAAAATATTTATTACCATATTGTCTCGTGTGTGTGTGTGTGTGTGTGTGTGTGTGTGTGTGTGTGTGTGTGTTTTCTCTGGCTTTAACTTAGGGCTTGGGCACTGAACCTTAGCTTTTATGCTCATGGCTGGCATTCTACCACTTGAGCCACACACAGCTCCACTTCTGGCTTTTTGGTGGTTAACTGGATGGAGCTAAGAGTTTCATGGAGTTTCCTACCCTGGTTGGCTTCAAACTATGACCCTCAGATCTCAACCTCCTGAGTAGCTAGGATTACTGGTGTGAACAATTGGTGTCCAGATAACATTGTCTTCTTGTTGTTACTTAATACTTTAACAAAAATATTTTAATTTGAACCTTGCAATGTCCTGTACTTTCCTATTAGAAAATAGAAGGTGAAACTGACAGAGGCTGAAGGATTCACACACACACACACACACACACACACACACACACACACACACACATATGCGCGCCCCCATATTGCCTCAGGCCCCCATACAGTCACCAGGCAGTAATCTCTATGTGTGAACCTGCTCTAATATACAGGCATCAAGCAAAACCTCAATATGGGAACCTACTTTGTTATGCAGGCAGGACATCTCACCTAGTCCCAGCTGTAAACAACCCTTTGTAGGCCAATGGAAAAGGCCCAACTTCCTAGACCTAGTAGTGCTTTTAATAACCTGTCTCCTTGGGGCTGGGAATATGGCCTAGTGGTAAAGTGCTCGCTCGCCTCCTATACATGAAGCCTTGGGTTTGATTCCTCAGCACCACATACACAGAAAAAGCCTCAAATGGCAGTGTGGCCCAAGTGGTAGAGTGCTAGCCCTGAGCAAAAAGAAGCCAGGGACAGTGGTCAGGCACTTAGTCCATGCCCCAGGACTGGCAACAAAAACAAAACAAATAAATAAACCTGCCTCCTTGCTCAGACCCCATATAAGCCTGGTCCCAAATTTACCCCCTCACACAACCTCTAAACCTGCAGGAAGGTCTGTGCCCCTTACTGTTCCTCAATAAACAGTCCTCGTCTGTTGATGATGGAGTCCAGCCTATTCTGAAGTGCCAGACTTTGAAGTCAGGTCCCACTTTACCACGTGAACCCCACTTTACCACATGAACCTGAGATAAGCAGGCCCTGTGAGCAGACCCAGTACAAGCCCATTAGGGCCCAGTCGGTCTAGAACTCTAACCACTGGGAATGCTTAACTCTGACCACCCCTAGAATGCCTCGAACCCTGAGCCAATCAGATTTGTACCTGTGTCCTAATCTTGCTTGCTTGAACACCTGATTGTTGTAACTTTGTTTTTTGCCTTTATAAGCCCTGTGTAATCGTAGCTCGGGGCTCCCTCCTAACCTCCGCTGTGTCGGTGGGTAGGATGAGGCCCGAGTTGCAGCTCGCTTAAATAAAGCCTTGCCTTGCTTTTGTATTTCGGAATGTCTGAGTCTCGGTGGCCTTTTTGGTGGTCGTCTCGCCACTTGGCAGAACAATTCCTTTTCCGTTCTCCTCCATTTTCCCAACAGAGGCAACCACGGATTTTAAGTAGGCAGCAAAGCAAATAAAAGATAAATGCACGCCTGCTCTAGAAAGTTCAATGTAATTCAGGTACAACATATTCTCTTTAGTTTGCTCTTACACTCAATTCAAACAACTGTTATTAGTTTTTTTTTTTTTGCCAGTCCTGGAGCTTGGGACTCAGGCTTGAGCACTATCCCTGGCTTCTTTTTACTATAGCACCACTTCTGGCTTTTTCTGTTTATGTGGTGCTGAGGAATTGAACTCAGGGCTTCATGCATGCTTGCCTAGCATGAAGCCACATTCCCAGCTGTTATCAGTCTTTAATAAAGAAAATATATCTGGGTGCCAGTGGCTTACACCTATAATCTTAGCTACTGAGAAAATTGAGATCTGATGAAGGAGGTTCAAAACCAGATTAGGTAGGAAAGTCTGAGACTCTTACCTCCAAGTAGCCAATGAAAATGCTGGAACTGGAGCTAGGGCTCAATGGCTCAAATGGTAGTGCTAGCCTTGAGCAAAAAACTCAAGGACAGTGCTCAGACCCTGGGTTCAAGCCTCAGTATTGGTTCACAATATTGGTGTGTGTTGGTACTAGGGCTGGAACTCAGAGCCCTGTGTTCTCCCTTGGTTTCTCCCTCCTCCCCTCAAGTATGATGCTCTATCACTTGACCCATAGCTTTTTGTCACTAATGAGGGATAAATATCTCTTGGGTTTGCTCATACTAGAACCTTGATCCTTTGGTGTCAACCTCCCAAGTAACTAGAATTACAAATATGAACCACCAGAGCTCAGTTACTTTCTTTCTTCTTTTCTCGTCTTGTTCCTTTTCTTCGTTTCTCTCTTTTCTCACTCTCTCCTTTCCTGTGCCAGTACTGGCACAGGGTCTGGGTGCTGACCTTTAGCTTTTTCACTCATGGCTGGCACTCTACCATTTGAGTCACAGCTCCACTTCCAACTTTTTGCTGGTTACTTGGAAATAAGTCTCATAGTGTTATGCCTAGATTTCCAGTCCCCAAAGACCACCAAGGAGCCGATTCTGATGCAAACACACGAGTCTTTATTGCAAGCTGGAGCCTGGAGCCCTGACCCTCAGATAGGCAGGGTTTTTATTGTGATTATAACAGGGGCAGGGTATTTCCAACTTGGCAGATACTTCATTGGATGGCACGTAGCAAGCAAGTCTTGTCCTATTTCTATTGGCTATCTACCCTTTCAGTTATCTATTTTGGCTTTGATAAGTGGAACTGGCCTTGGTTGGTATCAGGAACTGACAGCAGGTGGTCATGTAGCACTGATGCAGGGGGTTAATGCAGGGGGTAAAGCAAGTCACAAATGGGTTAAGCAAGCCGTTTACAGAAGCGGAATTCTGCGGTCAGGCTGACCTAATACCAACTTTATTTTAACAATTGCTACCATGTTTTCCCATTACCACTAAGCAAACATGAGCGGGCTAAAACAATCCAGTACTCAATCATAAGTGAACCAACCCAACAGTTAACATGGCATTTCTACTACTATTATGGTTATTTCTATAGTCTATTACTATGATCATTTCTTACTGTCCATTACCATGGTTGCTACCTAGGCAGAGAGGAGAACAAGGGCTCCCTATATTTTTAAATGTCAAACTACAAGAAACTAGTCTCATGGGTGGGGGTGCAGCCTTCTAGCATGGAGTCATTACTAGGGTTTAGAAGCTGTTATAATTTTTTTTTTGTTTTTTTTTTTGCCAGTCCTGGGCCTTGGACTCAGGGCCTGAGCACTGTCCCTGGCTTCTTTTTTGCTCAAGGCTAGCACTCTGCCACTTGAGCCACAGCGCCACTTCTGGCCGTTTTCTGTATATGTGGTGCTGGGGAATCGAACCTAGGGCCTCGTGTATCCGAGGCAGGCACTCTTGCCGCTAGGCTATATCCCCAGCCCCTAGAAGCTGTTATAATTTTAACACTAAAACTTATATTTAGTCACTCAGGTTCTCAGGTTAGCCCTTACAACAGACTTTCCTGTTGTCAAGGCTGGCTATGAACCTTAATCCCTACATCTTAGCCTCCTAAGTATCTAGGCACTTAGCACAAGTCAGCTTTGTTATGTCCTACTCTGATTTTTTGGTTTAACAACCCACCAAAGGTCCTTAGGAGATTTGGCTCCCTTGATCTTGGACTTTGCAGATTTTTTGGTCTAACAACCCACACCCAAGGTCCTTAGATTTGGCTCCCTTGATCTTGGACTTTGCAGCTTATATAGAGAACCATTAGCCAAATAAATCTCTATAGTTAATAATTTACTGTTTGTGCTATTCTAGCATAGCAGCTGAAACTCAAAACCACAGTAGCATATTGGTGACAATTGCTACTGACAAATCACCTTGCTACAGTAGTCATTGTCAGGGAAAAGATATTTTTCAATTGTGTGTGTGTGTGTGTGTGTGTGTGTGTGTGTGTGTGTGTTCTGGGGCTTAAACTCTGGGCCTGCATGCTGTCCCTGAGCTACTTTTGCTCTAAGTGGAATGCTCTATCATTTGCACCACAGTGCTATTTTGGCTTTTTTTTCAGTAGTTAAGAGTCTCACAGTTTCTTGTTTTGCCTGGCTTCGACCCACAAGCCTCAGATCTCAGTCTCCTGAGTACCCAGGATTACAGGTGTGCTTGGCTATGTTTTTCCATTTTTATTTTTAAATATCAATACCAGAGGTTTGTGGCATCTGTGCCAGAGATTTAGAGGCTCCAGAAAAAATGTGTTGGGCCACCAAGTCTAACATTTTAAGTGATCTCTGTGAAGCCTTAGACTATAAGCTCATTGTGCCTCTGGCTTTCAATTTCCCTATGTTTAATAGGAAGAGTGAAGGATTGACACCCCCCACCCCTATTGCCTCAGGCCTATTCAGACACCAGGCAGGAACCTCAATTTGGGAACTTGCTTTGATATGCAGGCACCAGGAAAAACCTCAATATGGGAACCTGCTTTAATATGCAAGCAGGACATCTCACCTAGGCCTACCTGTAAACCACCCTTTGTGGGCCCCAACTTCCTAGACTTAGTGGGGCTTTCAATAACCTGCCTCCTTGCTCAGACCCCATATGAGCCTGGCCCCAAATTCACCACCTTGCACAACCTCCAATCCCACAGAAAGGTCTGTGCCCCTGCTGTTCCTCAATAAACACTCCTTGCCTGTTGATGATCTAGTCCAGCCTATTCCTTTTCCATTCTCCTCCATTTTCCCAACAGAGTATAATTCTAATCTACATCTCAGTAAAGTGTTGATATTGCTTACTGCATTTATTTCCAGCAAGTAATTTGACACTTTAAAAGAATAGTCGCATGCCTGTAATTCCAGCTAAACGTAAGGCTGAGATCTGAAGATCATGGCTGGAATCTAGTGAGGAAGGAAGGTCTGCAACTCTTGTAATCTTCAACAAACCACCAAAAAGCCAGAAGTAGAGGTATGGCTCAAGTACAGGTAGAGGAAGCAGAGGTATGGTAGAGTGCCAGCCTTGAGTGGAAAGGGCTAAGAGGCGCCAGGTGGTCAATATTGTCAAAGTGTCCATGAGAAAAACACATCAATATATAATACGCAGTTGTTCTGTTTCTGTAGGTCATAGAGCTTGAACTCGGGGCCTAGACAACTGTTTGCTCAGGGGTAGTGATCTACCTTTTTTTTTTTTTTTTTGGCCAGTCCTGGGCCTTGGACTCAGGGCCTGAGCACCGTCCCTGGCTTCTTCCCGCTCAAGGCTAGCACTCTGCCACCTGAGCCACAGCACCCCTTCTGGCCGTTTTCCATATATGTGGTGCTGGGGAATCGAACCAAGAGCTTCATGTGTAGGAGGCAAACACTCTTGCCACTAGGCCATATTCCCAGCCCAGGGGTAGTGATCTACCATTGGAACCACATATCCACTAATGGCTTTTTGGAGGCCACTTAAGAGTCCGGTGGACCTTTCTGCCTGGGCTGGCTTTGAACCAAGATCCTCAGATCTTTTCCTCCTGAGTAGCTAGGATTACAGGTGTGAGCCACAGATACTCGGCTTAATATATAAAGTTTTACCCAGCACACTCCCAGCAGTCTATGTACATTTATCTCTGATTTTGTTTCATTGAACAAATGCTCACTTTTACCACAACACACAAGTAATAAAAGGGTGTGGGGGGGTTTATTTGTACTGTGGCTGGAATCCATACCCTGGTGCTCCCGCTTGACTATTTCGCTCAATGTTGACAATTATCACTTGAGCTACACATCCATTTCTGGCATGTCACTAATACGAGATGGGTCTCAGGGACTGTCCAGCCCCAGCAGGCTTTTAAGTCTGATCCCCAGCTCTAGGCCTCCTAAATAACTAGGATTACAAGCGTGAGCAACTATGGCCCCACAGATGCGTGGGTCTTTGGTATTCTTTTTTTTTTTTTTTTTTTTGGCCAGTCCTGGGCCTTGGACTCCGGGCCTGAGCACTGTCCCTGGCTTCTTCCCGCTCAAGGCTAGCACTCCGCCACTTGAGCCACAGCGCCACTTCTGGCCATTTTTCTGTATATGTGGTGCTGGGGAATCGAACCTAGGGCCTCGTGTATCCGAGGCAGGCACTCTTGCCACTAGGCTATATCCCCAGCCCCTTTGGTATTCTTTTTTATTTCCACACATTTTATAGCAATTTGGATTCATCAAGTTTGATCGACTCAACCCCTTCAGCTGCGATCCCGGCCAGCACCGCCAGGGCGAGACGCTGAGGCTGCGCTCGCCTCTTCCCGCGGCCTCGGAAATCAGCAGCACGATCTCTGGCCCAGGACCTAGCTGAGGATTTCGGGCCTCCCTCCCCGGGCCTCTGCGCCTCAGACAGCGGGCTGGGCGCTCCCGCGTAGAGGCGGGCCTCGGGGCCTCCGTGGGCGGGCCAAGCGCTGCGAGGGGGCGGCGGCGGAGCGCGGCCTCCACCAGCCGCAGACGACCCGAACGTGGCCGCCCACGAGGCCGCCCAGAGCCGGCGTCAGGGCGGCGAGGCTGCGCCCGGGGTGCCCCAGCCTGTCCAGGACGCGAACCCCACGCCCGGGAGCCCGTGGCTCCTCCATCTTGCTCGGTGTCGGCGGGGAGAGGCGTCGGTCCCCTCCCCCGCACGCCGGAAGCGGGGGGCCGTCCTCTGGGTCAGCTTGCGGAGCCCGGGAGAGGCTGCCCCGGGGCGAGCTTCCGGCCCCCCTGGACTGGATTCGGAACGGGCCTCCAGTTCCAGCGGCAGTCCCGACAAAATGGAGGACGTCGTCTCCTCCAGCTGCAGCCTTGGCGGGAGGTGGGGGACAGCGAGTGCCCCACGGGGCGAGGCGAGGGCGGAGCGCCCGTGAGCCCATTGTGGCCGCGGCCCCGGCCGCCCCCTCGGCCTCGCTGCAGCCCGGGACCGCCCGGCTTGGGCCCTAGCGGGGCGCTGCCAGGGACTGGACAGGGAGGACGTTGGGACGTCGAGGCTTCGTCTCTCCCCGAGCCGAGTTGTTGGGAGCGGCCGAGCCGAGCGCCTAGGCCCGAGGTTCTGCCTCAGTCACTCAGGAAGTCCACGCCCAAGAAATTCCCAACTCCAGTGACAGATCGAGATCTGCGCGGCGCTCCGCGCCTAAGGGGCTCCAGACTCCAGCGGACCGGTCGGGGGCACGGGGAGGGAGAAGCCTCCGAAGGCTCGCGGAGGGAGCGGGGAGTGGAACCGCTGGGTGGGGGGGCGTGGCCTGCACGTGACGGGCAGGCGTGTAGATGATCCCTCGGAGGAGGGGGTTCCTGAAGGAAGGCTGGCCTAGCCAATGGGTGTGCCTGAGGCGTTGCCGCCGGCTTCTCCTTCCACCCAATGATAGTGCGGAGGGCGGGGTTTGTTTGGGCTGGCTCGCACAGCCGCCCCCACTAGTCTTCCACCTCCTCTCTGCGGAGCAAAGCGGGCGCCGTAGCGAGCGGAGTTGTGAGTGTAGTGGGAGGGGGGTGGGTCGGGGGAGGGGAAGCTGGTTGTGCGGAGCCGCAGCCAGAACTGGGTGAGACTAGTCCCGCTGTCTTTCCCGTGCAGGCCCGGAGAGAGTGGGGGTGGCTGGGAGTAGCGCAGCCTAGGGAGGAGGAGGCGGGTGAGGGTAGCCTCCCGAACCTCGCCCGGATCCGGACTTAGCCCCACTGAGAGGCCTACGGTGTCCGCTGCGTGTCGTGGGCCACGCTCAGGTCAGGGGCGCCTTCGGGTGCGGCCCGAGTGCTGCCGGGGTGCGGTCTCGGCCGACAGGACCGGGTGAGGTCGACTTCGGGGGACGCGGGGAAGTCTTCGGGTGTTTTCCTTTCTCTCCTGAGGGGGACGGGGACAGGCCGAGTGGGTGCTCCAGCTCTGGGAGCTGAGTTTACTTCCCATTCGCCCGGAGCCGAACCGGGGGCGGGGGGGGTCGGGTCCCCGTGTTTTTCGTGTCGAGATTGTTTTCCAGTGCCCCTCCAGGTCCTGGGCCTCTCTCTTCGAGTCAGGGTGGTTTCTAATATTTAGTCGAGGTTCTAATGGCGGATCAGGAGTCATTCACCGACTGCCGAGGGACAAACCTCAGGCCCTGGGCAACTGCTTGCGGCAAATTATGCCCGGCTATGACGTGGGCCGCCCCCACTTACGTGTCGGAGCTCTAGTGGTGGAGATGGGGCTGGGTGGGCAAATCTTGAAGGCAATATTAATCCCTTGTTGGCATCGAGGCAGCATTTGCCCTGCCTTTACCGCCCCAGGGAACAGGCTTAGACCCTGCTGGGCCTGTCTATCTCCAGTTTTGTAATTTGAAAAAACAAATTTGTCTCCCCATTGCAGCGCATATTCACACACATATATTAACTGATTTCTACTCATTTGGGGGGCAGAGGAAACTAGATTAGCGCAGGCACTTCTTCATCTAGAATTGAGTTGGTACTGCTTCCAAGTTGTTCATAACAAAATATTGTGTGTGTGAGCTTTGGCTTGGCTTTTCCACTCAAGGCAGGCTGTCTACCACACCTCCACTTCTGCCTTTTTGGTGGGTTATTGATGTTTCAGGGATTTGTCTTCCTGGGCTGGCATTGAACCATGATCCTCAGATCTCAGCCACTTGGATAACTAGGATTACAAGGTGTGAGCCAGGAGTGCCTATCTACAAAATCATTAAAAAAAAAATCTTCTTTTATTCTAGGGCCAGGAATCACGTTCGGGCCATTCTGTTGAAACATTGGCAAAAACTAAGGAGGAAAATTTCTCCATTGTGAGTTACCATGTCTTGATTCCCTGTTTAAAACGCGATAATAGGGGCTGGGGGTATAGCCCAGTGGCAAGAGTGCCTGCCTCGGATACATGAGGCCCTAGGTTCGATTCCCCAGCACCACATATACAGAAAACGGCCAGAAGCGGCGCTGTGGCTCAAGTGGCAGAGTGCTAGCCTTGAGCGGGAAGAAGCCAGGGACAGTGCTCAGGCCCTGAGTCCAAGGCCCAGGACTGGCAAAAAAAAAAACAAAAACGCGATAATAGAGTGTTCTCATCTGTGCCATTGGCTTTTTGTTACCTTACAGGCAAAGAATAATTGCTTAAGTGCTTATATACCCACAGTCAAATCAGGATGATCCCTGGGAAGGAACTAAGAGTCTATACTGGCATTTAAAATCACTACTGTTTTCTTTTTTTGTGCTATCCTGGGGTTTGAAGTGAGGTCCTGGGCACTGTTTCTGAGCTTTTTGTTCAAGGCTAAGTACTCTACCTACCACTTGAGCCACAACTCCACTTGCACCTTGTTAGTTAATTGGAAATGTGTCTAACTGCCTTGCCTGCCTATGCCCTTTCAGAACCTTCTGAGTAGGTAGGATTATGGGCATGAGCCATCAGCACTTGTCTTAAACCACTGCTTTTTAGAGTCCCAAAGCAGCACTGAGTTAAATGGAAAGAATAGTAGTTTTTGCTGTTAAGTTTGTTTTTTGGCCAGTCCTGGGGCTTGCACTCAGGGCACTGTCCCTGGCTTCTTTTTGCTCAAGGCTAGCACTCTGCCACTTGGGCCACAGCGCCATTTCTGGCCATTTTCTGTATATGTGGTGCTGAGGAATTGAACCCAGGGCCTCATGTATATGAGGCAAGCACTCTTGCCACTAGGCCATATCCCCAGCCCCTGTTAAGTTTTTTTTTTAAGCTCAAAAATATAATTAAAAAATGATAAACCTGTCATTTTGTATCACAGCACTGTATGGCTACTCTGAGCTGAAGATTGAGATAACTGGGGCCAACCCCTTCCAATGAGAAATGGTAGGGTGCTCTAATAATTGCAGCTACAAGTGAAGTATAGATAGGATGATTGAAATTGGAGGTTTTTCTGTGGCAGAATTCTGAAGAGGCTATCCAAAAAATAAATAAATAAAACATTAAAAGTCTGGGGGCTGGGGTGGGAATATGGCTTAGTGGCAAGAGTGCTTGCCTCGCATACATGAAGCCCTAGGTTCAATTCCCCAGTACCACATATATAGAAAACGTCCAGAAGTGGCACTGTGGCCCAAGTGGCAGAGTGACTCAGGCCCTGAGTCCAAGCCCCAGGACTGGCAAAAAATAAAAAAAAGTCAGGGGGCCTTGCTTCAAGTTAAAGCCTAGCAAGCAAGCAGTAGACCACTGTAACACCACAAAAAGTAGGCAGGGGCTGGTGGCTGATGCCTGTAATCCTCACTATTCAGGAGGATGAGATCTGAGAATGAAAGTCTGTGAAACTCCTATCTCCAACTGGCCAGAAAAAAAAAAAAGGGCTGGAAAAGTAGAGCTGAGGCTCAAGTGGTAAGGTGAAGAAGTTAAGGGACAAGGCCTAGAACTTGAGTTCAGGCCCCAGTGCTGGCACAAAACAAAAAACCCAATAATAAATAAATGAATAATCATGTAAATGAAAACTACTGAATTATCTGTTTTAAGGTTGGGAAGAGAGCTTTCTGTTAGTAATTTCCATGCCTTATATTTGAGGAAGACTATAATTTATATAGGCTAGTAATTTTCCAGGTAGCAGTAGCTCAAACTTGTTATAGCACTATTCCAGTTGACCACTGGTTCTGATCCTCCACTATGGTTAGAGAATTTTTTTCCCCTTTATTACTGTAAAGTATAAACTTCAACTCTACTTTTCTTTTTTCCCTTTTGTTCACATACTACACCCAGGGGATTCAGTTCAGAATCCTGTGAATGCTTACCACTAAAATTCATTTCATCCTTGCATTTATTTTGTTGAACAGTTTTTCCAGCCATGCTTTTTTTTTTTTGGCCAGTCCTGGGGCTTGGACTCAGGGCCTGTGCACTGTCCCTGGCTTCTTCTTGCTCAAGGCTAGCACTCTGCCACTTGAGCCACAGTGCCACTTCTGGCAATTTTCTGTATATGTGGTGCTGGGGAATCGAACTCAGGGCCTCATGTATAGGAGGCAAACACTCTTGCCAGTAGGCCATATCCCCAGCCCCCCAGCCATGCTTTTTTAAACTAAGCATTTGTGTGTGTGTGTGTGTGTGTGTGTGTGTGTGTGTGTGTGTGTGTGTGTGTACTGTCTCTGGGCTTGAACTCAGGACCTGGGCACTACATCTGAGCTTTTTTGATCAAGGCTAGCACTCTACCACTTGACCCACAACTCTACCTCCAGCTTCTCCTCCTCCCCCCAACCCCCTTTGGTGGATAATCCATATCGTTGGATATCATGGACTTTCCTGCCTGGGCTGACTTCAAACAATGATCTTTACATCTCAGCTTCCTGAGTAACTAGGTTTATAGGCATGACCACCAGTACCTGGCTCTGTGTGTAGCTTTTAAGCATAAATTTCATAGCACAATTTCAGTTATTTGCCACTACTCTCAGCTTGTTTTTGGCAATATTTTACCCATGTTGGCCTCAAACTGTGATCTTCTCATCTCTGCTTCCCATGTACCAGGAAGTATAAATATGTACTACCAAGCTGGGGCTCTTTTTTAAAATTGATAACAATTAGTTATATGGAGTTTCATTTTTAACAGGTCCATTTAGGTTATACAGTGCTTATTGATCATAATTACCCCTGTACCATCCCTTCTCTTTCCCATCAGTTAAGCCTGGATTTTTTTTTTTAATCTTAGTTATATTATACATGTGAGTTTCCCATTTCCTTATCCCTGCCCTTTTTTTTTTTTTTGGCCAGTCCTGGGCCTTGAGCTCAGGGCCTGAGCGCTGTCCCTGGCTTCTCTTTGCTCAAGGTTAGCACTCTACCACTTGAGCCACAGTGCCCTTTCTGGCTGTTTTCTATATATGTGGTACTGGGGAATCGAACCCAGGGCTTCGTGTATACGAGGCAAGCACTCTTGCCACTAGGCCATATTCCCAGCCCCCCCTCCCCTTTTTTTAAATGCCAGTACTAGGGTTTGAGCTCAGGGTTTAGGTGCTGTTCCTTAGCTTTTCATTCAAGGCTAGTGTTCTCCACTTGAGCCACAGCTCCACTTTTGGCTTTTTGATGGTCAATTGGAGACCAATCTCATGGGGGCTAGGCCAAAGTGAAACTTGAACCTAAAAGCACCACATAGGGTGATTGCCAATTGATAGGGAACCCCAGGAATCAGTATCTTTAGAGCTTTCATTTTGTTAGTTCTTAGTTCCACAAGGAAGAGTATGACTAGTTTTCCAGAGAGGAGAGCCTGCTTTCTGGAAGTTAATGGTCTGAATGCTGTTTTGGGACCAGTCAGGTGTTGCTTGGTGAACTTACAACATACACATTATGTTCAGTCCTTGCCAAAGAACAGAATTTGAGAATTTGTGCTAGGGTAAGGAAAGGCCTGTCACCAAAGCACGAAGAGAGACAAAAGAGTTTAGCTTCTTCCAGCCTCCTTATTTTAGTCATCTATTCATGCTATACTCTTTTGAGTGTTGGGCTTTATCAGGTCACCTGAGTTAGCTACATGCTGGTGGCTTACATCTATAGCCTTAGCTATTCAGGAGGCTGGGATCTGAGAATTGCCGTCCAAAGTTAGCCCAAGCAGGAAAGTCCATGAGACTTTATCTCCAATTAACCACCAAAAGGCCAGAAGGAGAGCTGTGGCTCAAGTGGTAGAGCACTAGCCTTCAGTGAAAAAGATAAGAGACAGTGCCAAAATCTTGTACTGGCACACACATACAACTATAAGCCAAATGAAGTGGTATGTGCTTATAATCTCTGCACTCATGAAACTGAGTCCAATACTTGATCTTAAAAGAGAGATAGAAAGGGGGGAGGAGGGTATGAGGGACAAGGTAACAAACAGTACAAGAAATGTATCCAATGCCTAACGTATGAAACTAACCTCTCAGTACATCAGTTTTATAATAAAAACTTAAAAAAAAAGAGAGATAGAAGACAGACAGACAGATGTTAGTTCTGGGATATGAAAATAAAACAGCCTTCAGGAAAATTTAAGTATTTCTAGAAGTCGTACAAGAAGAGAGCTAAAGGGGCTGGGAATATGGCCTAGTGGCAAGAGTGCTTGCCTCGTATACATGAAGCCCTGGGTTCGATTCTTCAGCACCACATATATAGAAAATGGCCACAAGTGGTGCTGTGGCTCAAGTGGCAGAGGGCTGGCCTTGAGCAAAAAGAAGCCAGGGACAGTACTCAGACCTTGAGTTCAAGCCCCAGGACTGGCAAATAAAAAAAAAAAGAGAGAGAGAGCTAAATATAATAAAGAAAAATAGTTTCATATATTTCTCTCTTTTTGGGGTGGTGGTGGTGATGGTGGTTTAGTGCTCGAACTATGGGCTGCAAACTCTTACTAGGCTATTTCCAGTTATACTACTTTAGTCTCTACTTTTACCTTTTGATTTCTTAATTGGGAACAATTCAAACCACAATTACCAGACTCCATTATTATTATTATTTTGTCTTATGAGGCTTGAACTCAGAGCCTGAGCACTGTCCCTGGCTTCTTTTTGTTCAAGTCTAGCACTTTACTACTTGAGCCACAGCGCCACTTCTGGCTTTTTCTATGTATGTGGTGCTTAGGAATCGAACCCAAGGCTTCATGTATGCAAGCAAGCACTCTGCCTCTAGGCCATATTCCCAGCCCATGCACTGATGTTTTTGCTTTTGTTTTTTGTTGGTCTTAGGGCTTGAAAACGGGGCCTGGGTGCTGTCCCTGAGCTGCTGCTGCTGTGGTTATTATTATTATTTTTGCCAGTCCTGGGGTTTGTACTTAGGGCTTGAGCACTGTCCCTGGCTTCCTTTTGCTCAAGGCTAACACTCTCCCACTTGAGCCACAGCACCACTTCCAGCTTTCTCTGTTTATGTGGTGCTGAGGAATCGAACCCAGTGCTTCATGCATGCTATGCAAGCACTCTACTGCTAAGCCACATTCCTAGCCCCCTTAATTTCGTTTTGCTCCAGGCTCTACCACTTGAGCCATAGCTCCACTTCTGGCTTTCTTGGTAGTTTATTGGAGATAAAGAGTCTCACAGATTTTTTTTCTGCCCAGGCTGTTTTTGTTTTTGTTTTATTGTTTCTTAAATTTACTTTATTCTTGTTTTAGAGGTAATATAGAGTAGGGTTTGTAATGGGGTCCCCTCAAGGGAGGGGACCACAATGTAATGGGGTCTGAGGGTGGGGGGATCCCCCATTCCTTCAAGAGTCTACCACTCAGAGACAGTCTCAAGTAAAAAGATGGATTTATTGAGGAAGCAAAAAGTATACTGACCGCCCAGGGTCACGGCCCAGACTCAGGAGCTGGACCGCACGCCCTGGGCCACACTCGGGGTTGGGTTTTAAAGGCAAATACCACATGGTCAAGCCTGCCACACGCAGGTGGCCAATGAGGTTACAACACTTACAGAGCATGACAGGTCACACGCAGGTGGCCAGTGGAGTTACAATCTGCCTCATAGCAACTGTTTGAACCAACCTATCGCTTTAGTTAGGCTTGGCACATGGATTTGGCAGGGCTCACATTATGAAGGTGGATATGCCTACTCAGGCGAGGGCACAGGTTTAACCTTGAGCATTCCACTATTCAGGTGGTCAAGCAGTTACACAATCTTATCCCAGCAAAGGGCAACTTCCCTGGATAGGGCGGGGGAGATCTTAGTGATGATGGAGTCGGCTTCTGCTCTCTTTAATCTGAGATGGAGTCAATCTGACACCCCTCAACAGCCAATGATGGCGCTGGCCAGATCTGACCTCCATATTACAGGTTACCTTTACATACATCAGGTATTAAGTACATTTCTTTTCTCATAGAGTCTTCTGTTCCTTCATTCTCCCATTCCCTCCCTCTCCTCTCCACCTCTAGTTCACTTTCATCAATGTCCAATGTAGCTAGTGTGCTCCACTGCTGCACTTTTTCTGTTTTCCTCTGATTCTGTTGCCCAGGCTGTTTTTGAACTGTGATTCTCAGATCTTAGCCTCCTGAGTAGCTAGGTTTACAGGCGTATCAGCTCCCTGCTTGATGTTTGTTTTTTCAATAGAAATTTTCATTTGCTACTAATTCAATTAAATGCTAAATATTATAGTTAGACAACAATATAGGCACTGATAGTACTGGTTATTTCATTTAAAAAATCATGTTTTTGATGCTTTGATATATACACACCTTGTATAATATTTAAATCCAGGTAAAAAAATTTTTTTTAATATTTGCAGTACTAGGCATTGAACTCAGGATCTTGTGCATGCCGCTTGACCCTTGCCTCATCTCATCTTTTCAAATATTTATCATTTTATTTCTGTAGAATTCAAAATCCTTTCTAGCTCTTTGAAATAGTCTGCACATAGATTGATATCTTTAGTCATTTACCATTATCTACAAGACAAGTCAACTATCTTTATTTAATTGAATAAATTTTGTTATCAGTGTCTATAAGAACTTTTATTTTAAAAACAAAAGCAAAAGCAGGGCCTGGTTATGTGGCTTAGTGGTAGATTACTTGCCTAGCATGCATGAAGCCCTGGGTTTGATTCCTCAGTACCATATAAACAGAAAAGGCTGAAAGTGGTGCTGTGGCCCTCAAGGGCAGCACTGGGGTCCTGAGTTCAAGCCCAGGGCCACGCCCAACACACACACACATATTTAGGGCTGATGGTGTAGCTAAATGGTAGGGCACTTGCCTATCATGCAAAAAGGCTCTGGATTTGAGCCTAGCACTGCAAACAGATACATTAAAACAACAACAACAAAAAACTTGGAGCCAGGCACCAGTGGTTCATACCTTTAAATCTAGCTACTTAGAAGGCTGAGATCTGAGAATCATGGCTTGAAGCCAGCCTGGGCAGGAAAGACTATGAGACTTATCTTGAAAGTTAACCATCAAAAAGCTGGAAGTAAAGCTGTGGCTCAACTGGGAGAGCATTAGCCTTGAACAAAAACGTTCAGAATCAATGAGCAGAATTGACACATGCACACAAAAAGTACTTGGAGCAACACAGTTTATAGTTTAGAAAACTAAAAATCAATGAAATGAAGTGGCTTACACTTGTAATCCTAGCTACTTAGGAGGCTGAGATCTGTAGACTGCAGTTCAAAGCCAGCCCTGGTAGGAAACACTTATCTCCACTAAACTTCACCCAAAGAGCTGTAAGTGGAGCTGTGGTTCAAGTGGTAGAGCGCTAACCTTGAAGAGAAGAAGCTCAGGGACAGTGGTTAGGCCCTGAGTTCTACTCCAGGAAAGGCCAACGCCCCACCCCACCCCACCCCCCCCCCCCCCGCAAAAAAAAAAATCAATGAGATCAAGTAATTTTCTTTGCCATAGTTAAATTGGCTCAACAATAACTTGCTGTTTGGGGAGTGTAATTTTATAGAAATAGTCAACTTTTATGACTTTGAAGTTATTGAATTGATTCGTAAGTTGCAAACAAAATGACATTTAGTAGTGTATAAGTTCTTTTCTTTTTTTTTTTTTTTTGCCAGTCCTAGGGCTTGGACTCAGGGCCTGGGCACTGTCCCTGGTCTCTTTTTGCTCAAGGCTAGCACTCTGCCATTTGAGCCACAGCGCCACTTCTGGCCTTTTCTATATATGTGGTACTGGGGAATCAAGCCCAGGGCTTTATGTATACCAGGCAAACACTTGCCACTAGGCTATATTCCCAGCTCTGTGTAAGCTCATTGTAGTCTGCAATTTTGAAGGAATTATTTCTTTTTTGTTTGTTTGTTTGTTTTGTTTTTGTTGCCAGTCCTAGGGCTTGGACTCAGGGCCTGAGCACTATCCCTGGCTTTTTTTTGTTTGTTTGTTCAAGGCTAGCACTCTGCCACTTGAGCCACAGCGCCACTTCTGGCCGTTTTCTGTATATGTGGTACTGGGGAATTGAACCCAGGGCTTCATGTATATGAGGCAAGCACTCTTGCCACTAGGTCATATTCCCAGCCCCTAATGCTCTATACTTGAGCCACACTTCCACTTCTGGCTTTTTGCTGGTTATGTGGTGATAAGAATCTCTCAGCTTTATCTGCCAAGCCTGACTTCAAACTAAGATCCTCAGAGCTCACCCTCTTGAGTAGATAGGATTACAGGTATGAGCCACTGGCACCTGGCAAGATTTCACTTCTTTAATAGGTAAAGACAAAGAGAAATCAGGTTATTGTGTTTTGTAGGTTAAGGGGAGGATGGGAATGACTACTAATAGTTATTAATGAATTTCTTTATTGAATGATGAATGCTTTAAATTGTTTGTGTTAATGGTTATACAACTCTTTTTTTTTCTTGCCTGAGCACTGTCGCTGGTTTCTTTTTGCTCAAGGGTAGCCCTCTTCCACTTGAGCCACAGCACCACTTGTGGCCTTTTCTATATATGTGGTGCTGAGGAATCGAACCGAGGGCTTCATGTATACAAGGCAAGCACTTTTTGCCACTAGGCCATATTCTCAGCCCACAACTCTTTTGAGTATGCTAAAAACTATGAATTATACACTTACAATGAGTGAATTCTATGGTGTGAATTATATGTCAGTAAAGCAAATTTTTATTTTTTGTGTGGTAGTCCTGTGGCTTGAATTCGGGACCTAGGTGCTGTCTCTGAGGCTTCTTTTCTTTTGGTGGGGGGCAGTCCTGGGGCTTGAACTCAGTGCCTGGGCACTGTTCATGAGCTTCTTTGGCTCATGGCTAGCACTCTACCACTTTGAGCCACCATGCCACTTACAGTTTTTTTTGTGGTTAATTGGAGATAAGAGTATCACAGACTTTCCTGCCTGGGCTAGCTTTGCGATGCAATTTGATTCTCAGATCTCAGCCTCCTAAGTAGCTAGGATTACAGGGGTGAGCCACCAGCACCTAGCTTCTGAGGCTTCTTTTGCTTAAGGCTAGTGGTCTACCATTTGAGCCATAGCTCTACTTTCAGCCTTTTTAGTTGTTTTTCTTAATTTTTATTTTTATTGTCAGTATAAAGGTGATATACAGAGAGATTACAGTTACATAAGTTAGTATGTTTTAGACAATATCACCCCTTCCCTCAGTCTCTTCCAGCTTTTCCCTCCCATCATCACCCACATGTTGTATAGTTCATTTTGAACATAGTGTCTAGTTTTAGTAGTTTTTGATTGGAGATAAGCATCTCATGCCCAAGCTACCTTTGAACTATAATCCTCAGATCTCAGCTTCCTGTATAGCTAGGATTACAAGCGTGAACCACCAGCACCTTGCCAAGTTTTTATTTTGTCATGATAAGAGTGTGATCTAGGCTGACTTGAACTTGAAATTCTCATCTATCAGCCTTCCGCGTAATTATGCAGTCTTAATCCAATGGCGCTGTACCTAGTTCTTGTATGTGTTGCTGAGGATATAAGAATTGCATGGTATGTAGCAGTCTTAACAGCTGACCTATATACCAGTTCCACCTTCCCAACTATTTTGGGGTAGGTACCCAAGAATTGAACTCAAGGCCTGGTGCTTAATTGCCTCTAGTCTTCATTATTTTCAGATAGATTCCTGCCTGGGAGTGCCTGGATTGTATTCCTCCTACTTGTGCTTTTTCTTGTCAGTGAGAATTGTGCTTAGTGAGTGTTCTTCCCCCATAACTAGGATAAAAAGTGTGCATCACTCACTGCACCCATTCTTTGATTTTAAATGTAGTCTCACAAAGTTTTGGGTTTTTTTTTTTTTTTTGTCAGTCCTGTGTCTTGAACTCAGGGCCTGAGTACTGTCCCTGGCTTCTTTTTGCTCAAGGCTAGCACTCTACCACTTGAGCCACTGCGCCACTTCCAGCTTTTTTTATATATGTGGTACTAAGGAATCGAACCCAGGGCTTCATGCATGCTACGTAAGCACTCTACCACTAAGCCACATTCCCAGCCCATCTCACAAACTTTTATGTCCAGGCTGATCTCTTTTGCCCAAGGAGCTAGGATTATAATTGAACTACCTTCTGACTCCTAACTCTTGTTAACTTATCTTTGTAATATAGCCCTATTAAAATTTTGATTTGGTTTAATTTGCTTATGTTAGCAAAAGATAAATGGTTTTTATACATTGTTTTCCACATTAGTCACATATATTCAGTGGCTATGACATAGCTTCTAGAGTTAGATTTCTTTCCTGACTGAACCTTTCCAATACTGGACACTTGGGCAGGTTCCTTATTTCCTAGTTTTAGCTTTCTTCTCAGTAAAGTAGAAACAATAATAATGCTTACTTAGGTCAACAGGTAAATAGTTACATATATTTAATGGCATAGCACATATTAAGAATAAAAGTTGCAGCTGGGCACTGACAGCACAAACCTGCAATCCTAGCTACTGTAGCAGGCTGCAATCTAAGTATATCAAAGCTAGCCTGAAACAGAAAAGTCTGAGATTCTTAGCTCCAGTTAGCCAGCAAAAAGCTGGAAGTGCAGCTGTGGTTCCAGTGGTAGAGTGCTAGCCTTGAATAAAAGAAGCTCAGGGGTTGCACCCAGGCCCAAAGTTCAAGCCCCAGGACTGGCAAAAAAAAAAAAAAAAAGCTGGAAGTGGGGGTATGGCTTAAGTGGTAGAGTAAATGAAAAAGATGAGGGAGAACTCAAGGTCCCGATTCCAAGCCCCAGTACTGTCAAGAAAGAAGAGAAAAGGAAGGATTTAAACACACACACACACACACACACACACACACACACACACACACACAGTACTCAGGGCTTTATGTTCACTCAGCTTATGCTCTACTACCACTTGTGCCATGCCTGCAGACCTGCCTTTTTTGTGCCAGTCCTGAGCTTGAACTCAGGTCCTGAACACTGTCCTGAGCATTTTTGCTCAAGCCTAGTTCTTTACCATTTCAGCCAGAGGTCCACTTACACCTTTTTGCTGGTCAAATGGAGAGAAGAATCTCATGTGGATAAGGCACCAGTGGTTCACACCTGTAATCCTGGCTCCGAGGAGACTGAGATCTAAGGATCAAGGTTCAAAATTAGCTTATGCAGGAAAATCTCTTGAGATTCTTCTCTCCAATTTATCACCAAAAACATTTGGAAGTGGAGCTGTGGCTCAAGAAGTAGAGTGCTAATCCTTGAGCAAAAAAGCTCAGGAACAGGGCTCAGGCCCTGCCACAGTACTGGTGTGCACTTGCATGCACACACACACAAAATCTCATGGCCTTTCCTGCCTAGGCTGGCTTTGAACCTCGATCCTCAGTTCTCAGACTCCAAAGTAGCTAGGATTACAGGTGTGAGCCACTGCACCTGGCTTAGACCTGCTTTTTGATAGTTTCATCTTGTTTTTTTATTTGGTTGTGTGGCTTTGGCTATTTTGTCTTCTTTATTATCTTAAGTAATTGTATAAAGAAGTTTCTATTCAGCATGTCAATTTATGAGTAAAATGTGTTTTGATCAGTGTCATTCCTTCCATCATTCTCCCCTACCTGTCCCCAACCCCACCTTATGGTTATTTTGAAAATAGAGTCTCAGGGATTTTTCTGCCCAGGCTGGCTTTAAACCTTAATGCTCCAGATCTTAGCCTCCTGAGTAGCTAGGCAGGCTTAGTGGCACAAGCCACCAGTACCTGGCTACAAACTATCATTTAAGATTTTTAAAATTTTGGGGGCTGGGAATATGGTCTAGTGTCAAGAGTGCTCACCTCGTATACATGAAGCCCTGGGTTTGATTGCTCAGCACCACATATACAGAAAATGGCCAGAAGTGGAGCTGTGGCTCAAGTGGCAGAGTGCTAGCCTTGAGCAAAAAGAGGCCAGGGACAGTGCTCAGACCCTGAGTTCAAGGCCCAGGGCTGGCCAAAAAAAAAAAAGAGATTTAAAAATTTTATAAATTCTGTTTCAATGCGAAGATGCAACAAAAAGAAGTATAGTAAAACTTTGTTTCTTTTCTCTCTCTTACAGATTCTTTGGCATGGATAAGCATTCAGTGGGAGGATTAGAACTGACTGATCAGTCTGCTGATTTATTAGAGAATACAGCCATGGCAGCTGGTATCATGGACATAAGAAATTCATTTGGTCATCCAGCTAGTCCTTTAGTCAATAGATCTATAAACACTTCAGTGGAAGATGATGATGATGTTGTTTTTATTGAATCTATACACCCTCCTTCAATTTCTGCTCCAGGAATAGCTGATCAAAGAAACTTGATATTGGCGTCATCAAAACATGAGAAGCCACAAGGAAATTATTCTGTAATTCTGCCTTCCTCAAGAGAGTTACTTCCTCAGAAGGGAAATATATGTGACACAATTGTTATTGATGATGAAGAGGACATAGAAACAGATGAGGGGCAGGAGAAAAATTGTTCTACTTTTACTGAATGGGGACTTCCAGGAACTAAAACTAGTGTCAAAGATTTGGATTTCTCCACTACCAGTCTGTCAAGAAGTAAGGTAAATGCAGAAATGGGTAATAGTGTTTTCACTTCAGAATTGACTCTGAAATACATGTTATTAATGTTACAAGCTTAGAAACAGGTGTAAGCCCTGAATGTTGAGCGAGATAATGAACTTAATGATTACACATATGACATCACTATAGAATACCAACTTGGGAGATATCGCTAAAGGACTTCAGTCAAGTAATTTTGGTGTTAATATACAAACATACACCCCATCTTTAACTTCACAGACCAAGACTGGAGTAAGACCTTTTAATCCTGGTAGAATGAATATGGCAGGAGATGTGTTTCAGAATGGAAGATTTACAAGTCATCATAATCCTGGTAAGCAATCAATGATATTTCGCTTCTGCCTTAAGCAAATTTATAGCTCTTCTTTTTAGTACTCACATCTGTTTCATTTGTTTTATTTACTCTGTGTGTGTGTGTGTGTGTGTGTATACTGATACTGTCACTTGAACTCAGTTTCTGGCACTGTTCCTTAATTTTCATGCTCAAGACTAGTGTTGTACCACAGTTGCACTTCCAGCTTTTTGCTGATTAATTGGAGATAAGAGTCTCATGGACTTCCTTGCCCAGCTTGGCTCTGAACAATGATCCTCAGATCTCTGTCTCTGAGTAGCTAGAATTACAGGCATGAGCCACCACTGCCAGCGTATTTAAAATTCTTGATGAATTAATTTGTAGGCCCTTCTATTAAGACAGGATATTTATTTAGTATATTTGAGCAGTATATTTGGTCTGAAGTCGTTTCTATTGTATCGTGTCGTTTATATTGTATTTTTGGTTTTGTTTGTTTTTTGCCTGTCTTGGGGCTTGAACTGAGGGCCTGGACACTATCTTGAGGTTCTTTTGTTCAAGGCTAGTACTTTACTAGCTAAGCCACATCACCACTTCTGATTTTTTCTGTTTATGTGGTCCTGAGGAGTCGAACTCAGGGCTTCATATACGCGAGGCAAGCACTCTACCACTAGTCCATATTCCCAGCCCCTATATTGTATTTTTTTTTTTTTTTTGGCCAGTCCTGGGCCTTGGACTCCGGGCCTGAGCACTGTCCCTGGCTTCTTCCCGCTCAAGGCTAGCACTCCGCCACTTGAGCCACAGCGCCGCTTCTGGCCGTTGTCTGTATATGTGGTGCTGGGGAATCGAACCTAGGGCCTCGTGTATCCGAGGCAGGCACTCTTGCCACTAGGCTATATCCCCAGCCCCCCTATATTGTGTTTTAATTGAAATTTTTTCTAAGTACTATGACTACTTTTTTTTATTTTAATATAAAAATGGTAAGCTTGAGGGCATAGAATCTCCATAATATAGCACATGCTTAGTATTTGAGGCCCTTGTTCTAGTCCTAGTGTAACAAATGAATTAGAATAGGGTCATGAATCATGAACTGAAAACATAAAATAATATTGTAGTTGAATTTTAATTTTAAGTTTGGAATTTGACCTTTTTAATTTTTACTTTTTTGTGTGTGTTCTGTTTGTTGTGTAGGTTCTAGGGCTTGAACTGGGTGCTTTTTGTTTGTTTTTTTGCCAGTCCTGGGGCTTGAACTCAGGGCCTGAGTACTGTCCCTGGCTTCGTTTTGCTCAAGGCTAGCACTCTACCATGTGAGTCACAGTGCCACTTCCAGCTTTTTCTGTATATGTGGTGCTAAGGAATCGAACCCAGGGCTTCATGCATATGAGGCAAGCACTCTTGCCAGTAGGCCATATTCCCAGCCTGAACTGGGTGCTTTTATACTCAAGGCTATCACGCTACCACTAGAGCCACAGCTGTATTTCTGGCTTTTAAAAATTTTTATTCCCAGTCCTGGGGACTGGACTCAGGGCCTGAGCACTGTCCCTGGCTTCTTTGTGCTCAAGGCTAGCACTCTCCCTCTGGAGTCACAGCACCACTTCCAGCTTTTTCTGTTTGTGGTGCTGAGGAATCGAACCCAAGACTTCGAGCATGGTAGGCAAGTATCCTACCACTACTAAGTCACATTACCAGCCCCTTCTGGCTTTTTTGATGGTTATTTGGAGATGAGAGTCTCATAAATTTTACTGCTTCAGCTGGCTTTGAACTGTGATCCTCAGTTCTCAGTCTTCTGAGTAGCTTCGATTATAAATGTGAGCCACCAGTACCTGATTTTATTTTGTGTGTGTTGGGGGTGGGGGGGAGGAGTCTTGGGTTTAAACTTAAAGCCTGGGTGCTGACCTTGAGCTTTTGTATTCAAGGCTAGCATTCTTACTTGAGCCACAGCTCCCCTTGGGACTCCTTTTTTTTTTGGTAGTTTGTTGGAGATAATAGTCTCATAGACTTTCCTGTCCAGATTAGCCTTTGAATTATTATCTCAGCCTTCTGAGTAGCTAAGATTATGTGAGCCACCAGTATCTGGCTCATATTTTACTTTTGCAGTGTTTACTTTTGGGAAGCTTCTCTCAGATTTTAGGTGTTTTGGGGGTATTTCTAAACTGAGGTACACTAAAGCACTTGAGCACTACCCCAGCTCTGTTATACTTTGGTTATGTTTCAGATGTAGTCTTGTGGTTTTGCTATGGACTACTATCTTCCTACTTGTATCACCATGCTCAACCTACTTGCTATTGTGGAGTTCTTAGTAATTCTTTGTCTTGGTGAAGTCATTTTGATCTTCATTCTAAGAAGCTATCCTTAACAACCATGAACTACTGGGTCCCCTAGTTCTGATTTCAGTTGCCTGGTTTTCAAAATTGTCAGTTTCTAGGGGCTGGGGATATGGCCTAGTGGCAAGAGAGCTTGCCTGGTATACATGAGGCACTGGGTTCGATTCCCCAGCACCACATATACAGAAAATGGCCAGAAGTGGCGCTGTGGCTCTAGTGGCAGAGTGCTAGCCTTGAGCAAAAGGAAGCCAGGGACAGTGCTCAGGCCCAGGACTGGCCAAAAAAAAAATTTTTTTTTCAGTTTCTTGGTCTTACGTCAGAATTATACTGATAATATGGACAGTCTTGTTTTGATAAAATTGAAACAAAAAGTTCATCTGGCTGCTGGTGGCTCATTCTATAAACCTTGCTACTCAGGAGGCTGAAATCCAAAGTTCTAGGTTGTAAGCCAGCTGGGACAGAAAAGTCCAAGTGACTATTATCTCCAGTTAACCAGGCAAAAGTTAGTAGAGGTTTGGCTCAAGTGGTAAGGCAGCCTTAGTCCAAAAAAAAAAAAAAAAAGTTAAGGAATAATGCTCTGGCCCTCAGTTCAAGCCCCAATACCAGTGCATACACAGTGGGACACATCTATAATTTCAGCACTCAGAAGGTGGAAAAAAATTGGATTCTGAGTTTGAGACTAGCCTGGACTACATAGTGAGGCTATCTCAAAATAGAAAAAAGATGGTTATGCCAGGCACCAGTGGCTCACACCTGTAATCCTAGCTACTCAGGAGGCTGAGATCTGAGTATTTATTGCAATTCAAAAAGCCAGCCCAGGCAGGAAAGTATGTGAGACTCTTATCTCCAATTAGCCACCAGAAAAATGGGAAGTGGTGCTATGGCTCACCTGGTAGAGTGCATGCAGAGCTCAGGGACAGTGCCCAGGCCCAAAGTTGAAGCCTCACAACTGACAAAAAAAAAAAAAAAGATAGCTATCAATTATTTGTTATTTGTGTGTGTTTGTGTTGGTACTAGGGGTACTGTCCCTTAGCTTTTTTGCTCAAGATTGGCCATCTACCACTTGAGCCACACCTCTGTAGCCACTCCTGCACTTGTGGCTTTTTGGTGGTTACTTGGAGATTAGAGTCTTATGGACTTTCCTGCCCAGGCTGGCTTTGAACCTTGATCCTCATATCTCAGCCTCCTGAGTAGCTAGGATTATAGGTATAGGCCACTTCTTGCCGGATCCTATAAAACTTGACACTTAATACAATATGTATTTTCTTTCACCTTATTATGATTTAGTGTCATTGTGAATTGATTATCTGAAAAATCACGATTCACTGAGAAATAAACAGATTATGTAAATATCAGCACTTTAGGATGCTATCAAAATCACAGTGATGGACACAAGTTTCTAGAAGTTCTCATTTTCTTTTCTTTTTTTGGGGGGGGGGCCAGTCCTCGGGCTTGGACTCAGGGCCTGGCTTCAGAGCACTCTCCCTGGCTTCTTTTTTTTTTTTTTTTTTTTTTCTCAAGTCTAGCACTCTGCCACTTGAGCCACAGCGCCACCTCTGGTCTTTTCTATATGTGGTGCTGAGGAACCGAACCCAGGGCTTCATGTATAAGAGGCAGGCACTCTTGCCACTAGGCCATATCCAGCCCCCTCATTCTGATAAATACATAAGTACTGTCAAATTTTTCATGTAACAGGCTCCCCCTCTCCCCCCTCTTTGGTGCCAATACTGGCACATTTTTGTTGGTGTTCTACCACTTGAGCCACAACTCCCCATCTGGCTTTCTGGGGGTTAGTTGGACATTTTTGCTCTGACTGGCTTCCAACCTGGATCCTCAGATTTTGGCCTTCTGAGTAGCTAGGATTACAAGTTTGAAGCACCAGCACCCAGCTGATTGATTTTTAATTTCTATAAAATGTATCCTAGTAACCTAAGTGTAATCATTCCTTCAATAAAAGTATTTCCTGCTAGAGAGAGAGAGAGAGAGAGAGAGAGAGAGAGAGAGAGAGAGAGAGAGAGAGAGAGAGAGAGAGAGAGAGTGTGTACAGGGGCTTGAATATGAACCACAGCTCTGCCTTTGGCTTTTTGGTGGTTACTTGGAGATAAAATGTCTTTCAGATTTGTCTGCCTGGACTGGCTCTGAACCAGGATCCTTAGATCTCAGCCTTCTAAGTAGCTAGGATTATAGGCATGAATCTGGCACTCAGCTTCTGTTGTTCTTTAAGACAACCAGTCTTATGTTAAGATTATCAGAATTGGTGGCATGGCTTAAGTGGTAGAATGCCAGCCTTGAACAAAAATGCTGAATGAGAGCACAAGGCCTAGAATTCAGCTCCAGTACTGGCAGAAAAGAAAAAAAATTAAGATACCATAAGAGGCTAAAATTTAGTAAAATTAATAATTTTTACTCCTTTGGGCTAAGTATATAGTTGTTTCTGTTTGTTTTTGCCAGTTCTGGGGCTTGAACTCAGGGCCTGAACACTGTCTCTGGCTTCTTTTTGCTCAAGGCTAGCACTCTGCCACTTGAGCCACAGTGCCACTTCTGGCTGTTTTCTATATATGTGGTACTGGGGAATCAAACCCAGGGCTTCGTGTATATGAGGCAAGCACTCTTGCCACTAGGCCATATTCCCAGCCCCCAAGTATGTAGTTTTTTGCTAGAGCACTTGCCTACCATTATGAAGTTCAAAATTTGTTCAAATGAAGGAAAAAGTTGGGTGCTGCTGTCTTTCACCTGTAATCCTAGCTGCTCAGGAGGCTATTAATAAATGTGATTCAGAGATTGCAGTTTGAAGCCAGCCTGCATAGAAAAGCCCATAGTACTCCATCTTCAATTAACCAAAAGCCTGAGCTAGAGGCATGGATTCTTGTTTGCTGAGCAAATTCAAGGCCCTATGTTGGAAACTCTATTACTGCCAACAGAAAAGACAAGGTGTTCCTTAGTACATGTAAATTGCCTTTGTTCCTCAGAGGAACAATCTGCTATATCCTTAGAATTTTCTGAGTATTAGAAATGTTGCCCAGTTTACTTTTTTTTTTTTTTTTTTGCCAGTTCTAAGGCTTGAACTCATGGCCTGGACACTGTCCCTGAGCTTCTTTTGCTCAAGGCTAGGATTCTACCACTTGAGCCACAGAGCCACTTCCAACTTTTTCTGTTTATGTGGTCCTGAGGAATTGAACCCAGGGTTTCATGCATGCTAGGTAAGCATTCTACCACTAAGCCATATTCCTAGTCTCAGGTTTATGTTTTTGAAAACAAAGCTTGAATATCAACTTCAAGTAAGCGTTGGACATATTTCATCTTTTAAAACTTTATATGTACTTAATATGTCATCAAGTTAAATATTACTGATTTTAAAATATAACAGACAAATGTATTAAATGAGCCAGGTGTTGTTTGCTTATTCCTGTAATCCTCGCTACTTAGGAACCTGAGGTCTGAGGGTTGCAATTTGAAGCCAAACCTGAAGTGAAGCACTAGCCTTGACCAAAAAAAAAGCTAAGGGACAGCACCTAGTCCCTGAGTTGAACTTCCAGTACTGCTACCAAAACTAGAACTACCAAAACACACACACACACACACACACACACACACACACACCTACCTCCTATAAACAAAACTCCTATAGAATAGGATTTTTTTTCCTTTCTGTTTTATTTTTGTTGTTTGTTTTATCTTATTTGTGCTTGTTCTGGGTCTTGAACTCAGAGTCTGGGTTTTGTCTCTGTACTTTTTTCTCAAGGCTAGCGCCCTACCACTTAGAGCCATAGCTTCACTTCTGGCTTTGTTGGTGGTAAATTGAGACAAGAATCTCATGAACTTTCCTGTCCTGGCTAGTTTTGAAGTGTAATCCTCAGTAGCTAGGATTACATATGTGAGCCATAGGTGCCTGGACCAGAGTATCAGTATGTAATGGAGGCAATCTTACTGCTTCAGACAGAGAACCAGGATAATAGCTGTGTACCACTATGCTGATCTGTAGTTTATAAAGAGCCACAATTTTATGATACAACTTGAAACTATGAGCAATGGGCCTTATCACCCTATCAAAAATCCTTACCATCTTTTATTTGTTTTATTTATTTATTTTTTTTTTGGCCAGTCCTGGGCCTTGGACTCAGGGCCTGAGCACTGTCCCTGGCTTCTTCCCGCTCAAGGCTAGCACTCTGCCACTTGAGCCACAGCGCCGCTTCTGGCCGTTTTCTGCATATGTGGTGCTGGGGAATCGAACCTAGGGCCTCGTGTATCCGAGGCGGGCACTCTTGCCACTAGGCTATATCCCCAGCCCCTTACCATCTTTTAGAAGGACAGGGAGATGGTGTTCTAGAAAACCTTTTATTTAAGTATGAGGCATATGGCAACTGAAGAAAGATTCTTAGGAAGCTTTGATTTTAAATATTAAGTCAGTTCCAATAATATAACTGCTAACTTACTAGAAAATTTTCCTGGTAAAGTTGATTAATTTTACTCTGATAGCAAGCAAAAAGAATACTTTGGATTATAATACTAAAATGTTTTACTATGCTATAATCAAATTAAAAATTTAAACTAGCAACATAAAAAAAATTGGTACTTCCCGCAAACAACACCCACTGCCAATTGGAAAACACTGAATTTTTTTTTTGCTGTTGTTGTTTTTGGTGGTACTGGGGGTTTGAACTTAGGGCTTCATGCTTATTAGGCAGGTGTTCTATCACTTAGCCAATGTTTTCAGTTTTGTTTTTTTTTTTTTTCTTGCTGTGATTAGTTGTATTTTGGGTTTTTTTTTTTGCCAGTCCTGGGGCTTGAACTCAGGGCCTGGGCAAGTCCTTGAGCTCTTTGCTCTCAAGGCTAGCCCTCTACCACTTGAGTCACAGCACCGCTTACAGCTTTTTCTGTGTATGTGGTACTGAGGAATTGAACCCAGGGCTTTGTGCATGCTAGACAAGTACTCTACCACTAGGCCAAACTCCTGGCCCCTGTGGTTAGTTATAAGAGGCTTGCTTTCCCTGGGGCTGGTCTGGATCATGGTAGTCTTATCTACACTTTCTGCCACACTTGGGATGACAGATGTGTGCCATTATTTCTAGCTTCTTCTGGTGAGATGCCAGGGCTATCTTCAAATCTAGGTCCTACTTGGGTAGCTAGAATTAAAGAAATCAGCAAGCCACTGATGCCTGGTTTATTTTCCTTTTAAAATAAAATTTGAAGCAGAGGAAAGAAATGACATAGTGATGTTTTGATATGTCTGCTGTTAAACTTCAGTTACAAGATATAGCAAAATTATTTACACTTAAGTTATAATCTGGATTTTGTATAAATTACTTATTCTTGGGCTGGGAATATGCCACTAGGCCACATCCCCAGCCCTTTCTTTACCTTGCTCTTTGAGAGGCAGATTTAAATACAACTGGCACAGGCTGAGAATATGGCCTAGTGGTAGAGTGCTCCCCTCGCATACATAAAGCCCTGGGTTCGATTCCTCAGCACCACATATATAGAAAAAGCCGGGAGTGGTGCTGTGGCTCAAGTGGTAGAGTGCTAGCCTTGAGCAAAAAGAAGCCAAGGACAGTGCTCGGGCCCTAAGTTCAAGCCCCAGGCCTGGCAAAAAAAATAATACAACTGGCATTAATGTTGTGCTGACTGAGAACGTCTCCACATCAGCTGAGCTCCATAATGTACAAATAGGAATTTAATTTGTTTTTGTTGTTGTTGTTGTTTTCATTGTTTGATCTTTTTATTATTATCAAACTGAATTACTGAGAGGTTACAGTTTCATACATTAGGCATTGGATACATTTCTTGCACTGTTACCTTCTCCCTCATTCCCCCCTCCCCCCTTATTTGTTTGTTTTTGCCAGTCTTGGCCTTGACCTCAGGGCCTGTGTACTATCCCTAAACCTCTCTGTACTCAAGGCTAGCACTCTACCACTTGATCCACAGCAACACCTCTGTCTTTTTCTGTATATGTGGTACTGAGGAATTGAACCCAGGACTTCATGCATGCTGGGCAAGCACCCTGCCAGTAAGCCACCTTCCCAGCCTCCATTTTTTTTGTTTGTTTTTGCTTTTGAAGCTGGGCACAAGTGGCTCAAGCCTGTATTTCTAGCTACTCAGGAAGCTGAGATCTGAAGATTGTAGTTTGAAGCCAGCCTGGACAGAAAAGTCTGTGAGATTTATCTCCAATTAACCACCAAACTGCCGGAAGTGGAGCTCTGGCTCAAGTGGTATAGTGCTGGTCTTGAGCAAAAAAAGCTCAGGAACAGTTTACCCAGGCCCTGAGTTCAAGCCCCATGTCTGGCACCAAAAATTAATAAATAGAGAATAAGTTTTATTTTTTAATTTGAATTGGTGCGGGGAGTTTTTGTTTGAGTTTTGGTTTTTGTTTTAGTGCTGGTCTTGGGGCTTGCACTGGGCCTGAGTGCTGTCCCTGAGGGTTTTGTTTTTTTTTTTGGCCAGTCCTGGGCCTTGGACTTAGGGCCTGAGCACTGTCCCTGGCTTCTTTCCGCTCAAGGCTAGCACTCTGCCACCTGAGCCACAGCGCCCCTTCTGGCCGTTTTCCATATATGTGGTGCTGGGGAATGGAACCAAGAGCTTCATGTGTAGGAAGCAAGCACTCTTGCCACTAGGCCATATTCCCAGCCCCCTGAGGGTTTTTTGTTTTTTTGCTCAAGGCTAGCGCTCTACCACTTGAGCCACAGCTCCACTTGTAGCTCTTTGACCACCAGCATCCAAATGTACTTTTTAAACTTAAAATATACTTTTAATTCTAAGAAATATACTTTACCTAAGTGCCAGAGAATTGTCCCCATAATCCTAGGTACTCGGGAGTCTGAGGTCCACACAGAATGGAGATTTGAAGCCAGCTCCAGCATACAAGTCTTTTTTTTTTTTCAGCATACAAGTCTTAGAGACTCTTTACCACAGACTATCAGAAAGCTATGTCAGTGACTTAAGCCTGCAATCCTAGCTATTCATAAGTCAGATCTGAGGATCAAGGTTCAAAGCTAGCTTGGGAAGGAAAGTTAAGGAGACTCTTTATCTTCAACTAAGCAATAAAAAAAGCCAGAAGTAGAGCCATGGCCCAAAGTGGTAGCGCTCTAAACAAGCAAAAAAATAAAAAGAAAAGCTCAGGGATAATGCCCAGGCCCAGAACCCCAGCACTAGAATAACAAAAAAACCTATGATGAGAAGCCAGGGATTGGTGGCTTATGCCTGCAATCCTAGCTACTCAGAAGGCTGAGCTCTAAAGTTTCCATTTGAAACCAGTGTAGGCAGGAAAGTCTGTGAGACACTTAGCACCCCCCCCCCAAAAAAAAAAGACTAGGAGAAGTCAGGCATTGGTGGCCACGCACTGTAATCCTAGTGACCCAGGCTGAAATTTGAGTAACAAGGCCCCAAACTAGCCTTTGTAGACAAACCCAAGAGACTTATCTCTGGCTAACCATCAAAAAGCTGAAGTGGAGGTATGGCTCAGGTGGTAGGATGCTACCCTTGAGTAGAAAAGCTAAAAGTGAGTATGAGCCTCTTGTGTTCAAGCCCCAGTACTGGCACACACATACCAAAAAAGAAAAAAAAAAAAACATTAACTAGAAGCTTAAATATCCAGAAGATTAACCCATTTATTTAACATTTCTAACTCTTAGAAAAATTCAATACATTAATTTTCAATTCACAACTACATGTTTACATTATAATGTGTCTGGTTCACTGGCTATATCTACAGACTACTGCATGGATATGCTATGTATTTCATCTTATACTGGTGTCTGAAGCTGACATATCTTCCGCACACATTTGCCTTTCTAAATTACATTTCTTTAATAGAATTTCTATCCCTAATTTTTTTTTTTTTTTTTTGCCAGTCCTGGGGCTTGGACTCAGGGCCTGAGCACTGTCCCTGGCTTCCTTTTGCTCAAGGCTAGCACTCTGCCACCTGAGCCACAGTGCCACTTCTGGCCATTTTCTGTATATGTGGTGCTGGGGAATCGAACCCAGGGCCTCATGTATACGAGGCAAGCTCTCTTGCCACTAGGCCATATCCCCAGCCCCTATCCCTAATTTTTTAAATTTAATTTTATTTGTCAAGGTGATGTACAGAGCAGTTGCAGTTACACATGTAAGGTAGTGAGTACATTTCCTGTCATACTTGTTCTCCCCCACTCTATCCCTAGTATTTTCATTACCTTAGAAGTAACTTAACATCTTAACAATGTTCCTAATGCATCGCCACAATCACTCTTTTCAGAATTCTAGATTAAATTTGATTAAAAGATGTAGTTTTATAATTTTTGTCCTCAAAAAGAGATCTTAGGCCAATACTCTGGTGGCTCACATCTATAATCCTAGTTACTAAAAGAGGCTGAGATCTGGGTATCCCAGTTGGAAGCCAGGCTGGGTAGGAAATTCCATATGACTTGTTCAATTTTTTTCATTTCAAACATTTTAGATTTTTTTTTGTATTAAATACTTTTCTATCCATTCAACCATGCTCCATATGACTCTTGGCTCCAATTAACCACCAAAAAGTCAGGAGTGGAGCTATGGCTCAAGTGGTAGAGTGCTAGTCTTGAGCAAAAAAGTTTAGGAACATCACCGAGGACCTAGTTCATGCTTCAAGACGAGAAAAAAAAATCTTTATGGAGAACTTAAACACATTGCAAATTTAAGACCAAATTGCGCAGGCATGCATGTTTGTGTGTGTATACTGTATATACACATTCATACATACATTCATTTCACTATGTTGCCCAGGCTGATTAATACTCAATCCTTCAGCCTCCCCTGTTGGAAGGATTACAAGTTGGTGTCACTATGTGGGCATTTTCTTTCTTTTTAAAAAAATTGTTGCCGGTCCTGGGGCTTGGACTCAGGGCATGAGCACTGTCCCTGGAGTCTCCTTGCTCAAGGCTATCACTCTGCCAACTTGAGCCACAGTGCCACTTCTGGCTTTTTCTGTTTATGTGGTGCTGAGGAATTGAACCCAGGGTATGGTAGGCTAGCACTCTACCACTAAGCCACATTTCCAGCTGTTTCATTTTTATGAATGGGCATCACAGTGAATTATTTAGTGTCTTTAAGTTTTCTTTTACATTTTTCTATCCATGGTGGCTAAATGCTACTCACCACTCCTCCCTAAAATACCTGACATCTTTTAGGGAATGGAGAGTCAAAGTCAGTCTTTGGCTTCTTCCTGCTGGTGTGGGGCATAGGCCTTGTTTAAGAGTCTTTGCCCGGGGCTGGGGATATGGCCTAGTGGCAAGAGTACCTGCCTCATATACATGAGGACCTGGGTTCGATTTCCCCAGCACCACATATACAGAAAATGGCCAGAAGTGGCGCTGTGTCTCAAGTGGCAGACTGCTAGCCTTGAGCAAAAAAAGAAGCCAGGGACAGTGCTCAGGCCCTGAGTCCAAGCCCCTGGACTGGCCAAAAAAAAGAGTCTTTGCCCTTGCTCTATGTCAATGGGATATCTGGGCTCTAGGTCTTGCTTGATCCAGGGGGAGTTTATTTTTTCAGAGAATATTCTTTGGAAATCATGGTCAGTGGCAGTTGCATTTAAGGAGAGCAAGAGGTTAGGACTAGTGAGACATAGCAGTAAATTCAGCAGAAGAGCTAAGATTTCCCAGGCAGGTGGTTTTATTTTATTTATTTTGTGACAGGACTGGAACTTGAACTTAGGGCCTGGACACTATCCCTGAGCTTTTGTGCTCAAGGTTCTTGCTCTACCACTTTGATCCACAGCTCCACTTCCAGCTTTTTGCTGGTGTTAACTAGAGATATGAGTCTCACAGAGGTCGGGCACTAATGGCTTTTGCCTGTAAACCTACCTACTCAGGAGGCTTAGATACAAAAATGAGATATAATTATAATAGTTAAAAGCCAGCCCAGGTAGGAAAAACAAGAAATAGAGCTATGACTCAAAGTGGTAGAGCACTAGCCTTGAGCAGAGAAGCTCAGGGACAGTACCCAGGCCCTGAGTTCAAGCCCCATGACTAACCAAACAAAAAAAGTCTCATGGACTTTATTGCCATGCCTGCTTCAACCCATGATCCTTACAAACTCTGCTCCCACCACCACAGATGGTAATGTGGAATGAGTAAAACATTATTGTTTTCTTTCCCCATATGATTTCCAAAGACCAAGACAACAGGAGATTCCCTGAGTTCATAGCACAGTCAGACAACGCGATGATCTGGGCTCAGTTACATTGGCTGAATTATCTGGAATATGAACACAACATTTGACTATAATTAGGGCACACATACAGCCTTGTGTCCTAGAATATCGAGTGCCATACTGTTTTGAAGTATTGCCTGTCTCTGAGAAATAGTTCTACCCCTTTAAGCTCTGGTTTTCCTTGAGTTTTGTTCATTTCTAAAAAAGGCTGCTGTGAAAATAGACATGTATGTATGTGTGTGCCACTAATGGAACTTGAACTCAGAGCCTAGGCATGCTCAAAGCTGGCATTTACCACTTGGGCCACAGCTTTACCTCTGGCTTCTTGGTGGTTAATTGGAAATAAGAGTTTCATAAGCTTTTCTGGCTGGACTAGCTTCAAATCTGGAACCTCAGATCTCTTGAGTTGCCAGTGCCAGGTGAAAGTAGAAGTTTTGACAGATACATTGGGGCCTGTGAGAAAGACATTGGTAGAAACTCCCTTAAAGCCTTTGAATTAGAACGCTAACATAGCTCAGATGCAGTTTTTCATATAAAAATAATAACTGGCATGTGTAAGGCCTTGATTTTTTTGTTTTTGTGTTATTGGGTTTTTTGGTGCTGAGGGTTGATCTCATGGCCCACACTTGGTAGGCAAGAGTTCTCCTACTGAGCTAAATTCCCAACCCTGAGGCCTTGGGTTTGGATTTCCAGTGCAACACAAGCATATACTAAAAAGTAATCAGAAATAAGATGCAGCAAGGCCATATGAGAAAATCAAGTGGGGAAGAGGGGCAGGCCCTAGGAGTTGCAAGCTTTCAAGACAATGGGGTTTTCAGGTACAAGTATTTAAAATAGAAAACAGTGTGAGCCAGGCATCATAGCTCATGTTATTTAGGAGGCTGAAATCTGAGGATTGTGGTTCAAAGCCAGCCCAGGCAGGAAAGACTCCTTATCTTTAGTTAACTGCTAAAAAGTTGGAAGTAGAGCTGTGTGTGGCTCAAGTGGTAGAATGCCATCCTTGAGCAAAAAGGCTAAGGAGAGCCCAAAGCCCTGAGTTCAAGCACCATACTGGCAGGCTCTCCCTGTCCCTCTCTCTCTTCCTCTCTCTCTCTCTCCCCTCCTCTCTCTCTCTCTCCCCCTCCTCTAGATTCTTGGGATACTGAGAACTGACACAGTGGTGTCTTTTTTGTTTTTTTTGGCCAGTCCTGGGCCTTGGATTCAGGGCCTGAGCACCCTCCCTGGCTTCTTCCTGCTCAAGGCTAGCACTCTGCCACCTGAGCCACAGCGCCCCTTCTGGCCATTTTCCATATATGTGGTGCTGGGGAATCGAACCGAGAGCTTCATGTGTAGGAGGCAAGCACTCTTGCCACTAGGCCATATTCCCAGCCACAATGGTGTCTTTTTGACACCCTAAATTACATTGGTAAATCATAGTGACAGGCCAGTCTAGGCAGAAAAGTCTACAAGATTTGGTTTCCAGTTTCGGACACAGTGGTATAGGCCTGGGATCCCAGTTAAGTTGGGGCTTCTAAAAGTTAAGCAGATTGCTAGCTTGGTGGCACATGAAAACTTACCTTAAAAATACCCCATGAGGGGGCTGGGAATATGGTCTAGTGGTAGAATGCTTGCCTTGTATACAGGAAGCCCTGGGTTTGATTCCCCAGTATCACATATATATAAAAAAGCCTTAAGTGGCACTGTGGCTCAAGTAGTAGAGTGCTAGCCTTGAGCAAAAAGAAGCTAGGGACAGTGCTCAGACCCCTGAGTCCCCAGAGTGGCAAAAAGAAGAAGAAGAAGAAGAAGAAGAAGAAGAAGAAGAAGAAGAAGAAGAAGAAGAAGAAGAAGAAGAAGAAGAAGAAGAAGAAGAAGAAGAAGAAGAAATAGGCCATGAAGGCTGGAAATGTGGCTTAGTGGTAGAGTGCTTGCCCTTGCATGCATGAAGCCCTGGGTTCAATTCTTCAGTACCACATAAACAGAAAAAGCCAGAAGTAGCACTGTGGCTCAAGTGGTAGAGTGCTAGCCTTGAGCAAAAAGAAGCCAGAGACAGTGCTCAGACCCTGTGCTCAGAGCTCAGTGCTCAGAGCACTGGCAAAATAAAAGGTCTCATGGATTTTCCTGCCTGAGCTGGCTTTGAGCCACAGTCCTCATATCTCATTCTCCTGAGTAGCTAGGAATATAGGTATGAGCCAGCAGTACCTGGCAGCTCTTCCTTTTTTGTGTGTGTATGCATGCTGGTACTAGGGCTTGAACTTAGGGCCTAGATGCTACCGCTTTCACTCACTTAAGGCTAGCACTCTGCCACTTGAGCCACAACTTCACTTGTGGCTTTCTGCTTGTTAATTGGAAATAATAGTTTCATGTAGTTTCCTGCCTACACTGGCTTCAAACCAGGATCCTCAGTTCTCAGCCTCCTAAGTAGCTAGCCACCAGCACCCAGCAACAAGATGTGCCCATCTGTCATTCTTAAAAATCAAAGAGTACCTTTTGTTCATTTTAATTTGATTTAAACTGTAAAAGAAAAACATTTGAAGATCTGACAAATGAGGAACAATAGATGACAGTTTGAAGTGAATATGATGCTATTTTTTGTATTGGTAGTATTATATATTTATAATAAATAATATAATAATAAAAATTATATATGTGTGTGTGTGTATATATATATATATATATATATATATCTGGTCCTGGGGCTTGAACTCAGGCCTGGGCTCTGTCCCTGAGCTCAAGGCTGTTGCTCTACCACTTGTGCCACAGCGCCACTTCCAGTTTTTTCTGTTTATGTGGTACTGAGGAATCAAACCCAGGGCTTCATGCATGCTAGGCAAACACTCTACCACTAAGCCATATTCCTAGCCCTATATTACATTTTTTAAACTATTTTTTTGTCTTTTTATTTTTTGTTACTGGGGATTGAGCCCAGGTACTACTTAGGTCTACTACTTAACTACAATCTCAGCCTACTGTGTCCTAGTTTTCTCAAGTATAAATTACAATTGTGTCTAATTTACTAATGCTAATAAGCAATAAGTAAGGTAATGCTACTTAAGTGCTTTGCCACTGAGCAACATCCCAGCCCATATTTATTTTTTTGTGCCAGTAGTAGGGCTTGAACTCAGGTCTCATGCTCTCTCTTGAATTTTTTGCTCAAGACTGGCACTTTACCACTTGAGCCACAGCACCACTTGCACCTTTTTGATGGTTAATTGGAGATAAGAATCTCACAGATTTTCCTGCCCCAACTGTCAGTTTGAATTATAATCCTCAGATCTCAGCCTCTTGAGTATGTAGGATTACAAATTGTGAGCTAGCAGTGTCTGCTTGTCTAAAGCATTTTGAATGAAAGTGTAATAAGGGTACAGTTTTCTTGAAATATACAAAGCAAAAGAATTGGTGGTTTAGAATTATGAAGATATGGAAAGAAGTGATAAGGCAGAAGCAGTCAAGTAGTGTTGTCAGTTGGTACATATATGGATCCTAGGTGTAAAATTTTTCCAGCATCTTTTTCATTTTTCATAATGCTAATTAGTTTACATAAAGTACCAATCTTACTGTAATCCTTAAATGTTCTAGATAGCTATGCTTTCACTATAATTACCTATTAGCATTGTCCTTTGTTTCATCTTATAAATATGTAACTATTTTCCTGTTAGGAAGAAAAAGTTTAAATATTTTGAGTATGCCCTGTCTACCACATAATGTTCTGCTACTATCTGCATTATTCATTTGTCTGTAACACTAGTATATTAGACATAACTGTAATTTATACCTGAGAAAACTAGGACACAGCAGGCTGAGATTGTAGCTAAGTAGTGGAGTGCTTACCTAGCAACGCACACAGCTCAGCACTGCAACAACAAAAAGAAGTTACATGTTAGAGTTTGTACCTATAATCCCAGCACTGAGGAGACCTGTGCCAGCCTTAACTACATAGTAAAGCCATGTCTTGAAAAATATAAACATATCTGACTTAGGTAACTGTAAACGCTCTATATATCACCTTTATAATAATTTAAAATTTTTAGTAAAAAAGGCTTAATATGCTAACAATCTAGTAAATTCAGAGATCCTGTTTTGAACTTAAGAAGCTCAACTAGCTAGTGGCTACCACTTTGCACAGTTCTAGAGGCCACCATTTATTATAGGCACAAAGAAATACCATACCTTGGAATATAAGACTGACTGGCTACCTCGTCACTAGATTTTTTTTAAATTTTTTATTTTATTTTATTTTTTATTTTTGCCAGTTCTGAGGCTTGGACTCAGGGCCTGAGCACTGTCCCTGGCTTCTTTTTGCTCAAGGCTAGCCACTTGAGCCACAGCGCCACTTCTGGTTATTTCCTATATATGGTGCTGGGGAATCAAACCCAGGGTTGCATGTATATGAGGCAAGTGCTCTTGCCACTAGGCCTTATTCCCAGCCCCATCACTAGATTCTTAACATCTTAAAACTTTAAACGTATTTCCAATGTGAATTTGTATTTATTCAATGGCTTTTTATTGTGTATTTAATTTTTAAGATTCTTGGATCTCCCAGTCAGCATCATTTCCTCGAAATCAGAAACAAGCAGGAATGGATTCTTTATCACCAGTGGCCTTACTTCCTAAACAGAATTTCCAGACTACATCCCAACAACAACTTAAACCAGCTAAAATCACTTGTGCAAACTGCAGAGAGCCTTTACAGAAGGGACAGACAGCTTATCAACGGAAAGGATCTCCTCACCTCTTTTGTTGTACTACCTGCCTTTCTTCTTTCTCTCGTAGACGGACTCGAAGGACACGGAATATAATATGTAAAAAGTAAGCAATACATTTCAGTGTTTCTTCATTTAATTGAATATTAGCAGTATATCATTGTGCTTGAAGAATTCATGAATAGAATTGTTTTAAGGATGTTTGCAAGCCAGGTGCCAGGGCACACCTGTAATCCTAGCTGCTCAGGATGCTGAGATCTGAGGATTCTGATTGAAAGCTAACTTGGGCAGGAAAGTGTGAAACTCTTATCTCCTGTTAGCCATCAAAAAGCCAGCAGTGGGGCTAGGGCTTCAATGCTAGAGCAGTAGCCTTGAGTGAAAAAACTTAGTCTCTGAGTTCTCAAGACATAGTTTTGAATACACAAAAAAAGGTATGCTAGAGCTAGCTGTAGGCTCATTTATACTGTACTTAATCTTGGCAGGAAAATGTTGCCTTTGCCTCCGCACTTTTTCTTGTCTTACACCTTAGTTCTGCTAAGTGGCCTTTGCTATGTCCAAAAGTTATAGCTGTTTCCTAGGATTGGATAAAGGAAAGTGTCAATTCATGTTTGTATAATATGATTTACTAAAATGCATTTTTTTCTAAATTGTCTGTCTTTTCCTTGTCTTTCAGAGATACACCTACAAAGAAAGCTACTGTTCTTCCAGTAGAATCAAGCAGATCCTCCCAAGGATTTTATAGCACACCTTTGTCTCCCTATGAAGACAACCAGAATATTAGAAAAGGAATTTATATTAAGTCAAGATGTATAATCTGTAGTAAATTAGGAGAGGTCTGGATTTTTATACCTAAATTATTGTTTAGGCTAACCAATAATTCTAATTCCTTTTGAAACTTTTAGGGAGGATATATTTTAGTAAAATGAAGTTAAAGTAGAGAGAAATGGAGAAAGAGAATATTACCTGCTCCTCAGCAGGAAATGGGAGTTAAAAGACTCCGGTAATTTTTTTAAGTGCTTCCATCTACATAGTGCACATATCCTCAAAGTGGTAGAGTTCAGGGGCAGCACCCCCGATTTCAGTCCCTCCCCAGCCTATTGTACAAATCTGGTTCATATATTTTATTAAATGAAGATACATCATGATGTGGAAAGAATAAGGATATACTAATTATTAATATTCCAAGTAGAATGCCCACTTCAAAGCAATCCCTGCTACTTCAGATACAGATTAGGATTTGAGGCCAGTCTAGGCAAAAGAGGCAAAAATACTGATTTGCATAGTATAGAAAGTATACTCTGTTTCAAAGAAATGGGTTGCGAGTATAAGCAAGGCAGGAGATTATATTAGCAAGACAAAAATAGGGCTGGGAATATGGCCTAGTGGCAAGAGTGTTTGCCTCCCATACATGAAGCCCTGGGTTCAGTTCCTCAGCACCACATATGTAGAAAACGGCCAGAAGCGGCGCAGTGGCTCAAGTGGCAGAGTGCTAGCCTTGAGCAAAAAGAAGCCAGGGCCAGTGCTCAGGACCTGAGTTCAAGGCCCAGGACTGGCAAAAAAAAAAAGAAAGACAATAATATAGTATCTCAGATCTCAGTATGAAGAAAGCAACATGATCATTTTAGTATGAAAGCAAGTAGAGTGAATGTGGTGAATGTGTGTTATTCATTTAACTGTAAGTAGTATTGCAGTCTCAAGTTGCTGGATGAGGAAGAAACATACATTCAGATGATCCTTGCCTTAATTAACATTGCCTTTGGAAACTAAATTAGGCTGTGGTTATCTCAGGAACACAAATTTATCTTAATTACCACATTGAGAACCACCTTTATTGATGAATTCACTGACATAGATATTGTTTCCTTTAGTTCTTCTCACAGAGTTCTAAGCTACTAAATTTTATGATGATGTCTTAAGAACCCACAATCTAGCTGGGTGCCATGGCTCACTCCTGTAATCCTAGCTACTCAAGAGGCTGAGATCTGAGGATCACAGTTCAAAGCTAGCCAGGGCAGGAAAGTCCATGAGACTCTTATCTCCAAATAACCATCAGAAAAGCTGAAGTGGCTCTGTGGCTCAAGTGGTAGAGCCACTAGCATTGAGCTGAAGAGCTCAGGGACAGTACCCAGGCTCACAGTTCAAGCCCTACAACCAACAAAATAATAATAATTCACAATCTGTGTTAAACATGTCACCGAAAAATTAACTAGTTGCTGAGTGCTGGTGCTCACACCTATAATCCTAGCTAGCTATTCTGGAGGCTGAGATCTGAGGATAACAGTTCAAAGCCAGCCCAGGCAGCAAAGTCTGTGAAAACCAGAAGTAGAGCTATGACTCAGAGTGATAGAGTGCAGAGCTCAGAGACAATGCTGTGGCCCTGAGTTCAAGCCCTATAATGGACAACAAAAACCAAAAAAATCAGCTCATTTAGCAGGATATGAGGGCTGGCTTTGAACCTCAGATCTTAGCCTCCTGAGTAGCTAGGATTATAGCCATGAGCCACCAGTACCTAGCTTCTGTTATTCTTATATTTCCTAAGTTATTTGTGATTTAAGCCACTTATTGCTTCTCTGTAAACCTTGACTTTATTTTTTTTTCAAATTTTATTTATTTATTTATTTATTTTTTTGCCAGTCCTGGGCCTTGAACTCAGGGCCTGAGCACTGTCCCTGGCTTCTTTTTGCTCAAGGCTAGCACTCTGCCACTTGAGCCACAGCGCCACTTCTGGCCATTTTCTGTATATGTGGTGCTGAGGAATCGAACCCAGGGCCTCATGTATACGAGGCAAGCACTCTTGCCACTAGGCCATATTCCCAGCCCCAAACCTTGACTTTAAAAAGAAATCAAACTGGGCACTTGGGCTCTCTCATACCTAGTCAGGAGACTGAAATCTAAAAGATTGCATTTCAGCTGGGCACTGCTTGCTCATGCCTGTAATCCTAGCTACTTCAAAGGCTTAGATCTGAGGATTGTGGTTCAAAACCAGTCCAGACAGGAAAGTTTGTGAGACTTATCTCCAATTAACCACCAGAAAATTGGACCTGTGGCTCAAAGTGGTAGAGTTCAGGGGCAGCACCCGTGAATTCACCCCCCCTCCCAACCTATTGTACAAATAAAGAAGATACTAAATTTTATTGAATACTTGAGAAGTAGTGGTTCATATATTTTACTTAACAAATGTCACGTTTTTTTTTTTCTTTTAGGTTCGCCATGAAGTCAGTGTTAATAACATAACACATAAACTGTGCAGTAACCATTGTTTTAATGAGTACCGATTAGCCAATGGTCTAATAATGAACTGCTGTGAACAGTGTGGAGAATACTTGCCCAGTAAAAATAGTGGAAACAGCATCCTGATTGGAGGCCAGCAGAAGAGGTTTTGCTGCCAAAGTTGTGTTAATGAATATAAACAGGTGATTTTTAATGTGATTTAGTGGTCAAGTGCATAGTAGGTTTATTCTGTTGGCTTACATTAACTGGATTTATCTTGAAACTTTATTTCCATTGTGTCATTGAGTTGATTCAGGTAAACACTACATTGTAAGTATGTTTCAAATGTTTGCTTTTCTTTTTCTTTTTTGCCAGTCCTGGGGCTTGAGCTCAGGGCCTGAGCACTGTCCCAAACTTCTTTTTGGTCAAGGCAGCACTCTACCTCTTGAGCCACAGCACCACTTCCAGCTTTTTTATACATGTGGTGCTGAGGAATTGAACCCAGGGCTTCATGTATGCGAGGCAAGCACTCTACCACTAGGCCATATTCCCAGCCCTGCTTTTATCTTAAAGACAAGAATGGTCCTTTTTGTGCCATTTTTTCCTGTTGCATCCCTAATAACCTAATAGTTCTGCTTACTCCACATGCCAATCAAAATTTGGTGTTGTGGAATTGTGGCTCCGAATGGTAGAGCACTTGTCTGGCATGTGCAAAATACTAGGGGTCATAGATTCCTAGCAAACATAAGGTTCAAACACTGGTACTTCCTTCTCATGCTTCCTTCTCCCCCCGCCCCCCCCCAAAAAAAAATGTTAGCAAGGTGCCAATGGCTTATGGCTGTAATCCTAACTATTCAAGAAGCAGAGATTGGAAAGATGGCTGTTTGAGGACAGCCCAGGCAAAAAGTTCAAAAGGTGCTATCTCATCTAGGTTCATAATTTTTGCCTTTGCTGCCTAGACTGTAATACTCCTGTATATGCCTCTTGTGTAGTTGAGATGATAAGCATACATGATTATGCCCAACTTTTTGTTCATATGGGAGCCTCTTTTCCAATCTCCACCTTCAGAGGAGCTGTGAGCCACTATACATGGCCTAAATAATTTGTGTGTGTGTGCACATGTGCACACTGGTCCTAGGGCTTGAGTTTTTTTGTTCAAGACAACTCTGTTCTACTTAAGTCACAGTCCATTTCTGGCTTTTTGGTGATGAATTGGAATTTCCTATCCTGGTTAGCTTCAAACTGTAATCCTCAGATCTCAGGCTTCAGAGTAGCTAGGATTCCAGTTATGAGCCACTGGCACCCAGCTAAATAACTTTATTAAGGTATAATTAACATAATCTAAAATTTATCACAGACAATTTGAGAATGTGTTCACTTACCCCAATAGAATCTTCTTGTTTTGTTGTTCTTTTGTTTTTTTGCCAGTCCTGGTGCTTGTTTTTTGCCAGTCCTGCCAGACTCAGGGCCTGAGCACTGTCCCTGGCTTCTTTTTGCTCAAGGCTCACACTCTATCACTTGAGCCACAATGCCTGACTTTTTCTATATATGTGGTGCTGAGGAATCGAACCCAGGGCTTCATGTATACAAGGCAAGCACTCTAGGCCATATTCCCAGCCCTCTTCTTGTTTTGTTAATAATCATTCCATACTGTGTGTGTATGTGTGTGCGCACGCGCGCGCGCGCTTGAATTTAGGGCCTGGGCATTGTCCCTGAGCACAGCGAGGCCTCCTCTGGCTTTTTCTGTATATGTGGTACTGAGGAATTGAACTCAGGGCATCATACATGCTAGGCAAGCACTCTACCACTTAGCCACCTTCCTGGCTCCCATCCCTAAGCATTTTTGCTCAAGGCTAGTGCTTTATTACTTGAGCCACATTTCGATTTATCGCCTTTTTGTTTATTGTAGATAAATGAATCTCATAGGCTTTCTTACTCGGCTGGCTTCAAATATTAGCCCTCAGCTCTCAGCCTCCTGAGTAGCTAGGATTTACAGGCATGAGCCACTGGTGTCCAGCTCATTTCCATCCTTTCTTCTTTCAAAAGTCCTAGGCAATTGCTACGCACTATCTTTTGTCCCTATAAATTTGTCTGTTCTGGACATTCCAGCACAAATGGGCTCATGTCATTCTTTGTCACTATCTTCTTTCATACCTCATACTGTTGTCAAGATTTGTCAGTTTATTTGTTAAATGGATTCATGTCATTCTTTGTCACTATCTTCTTTCATATCTCATACTATTCTCCAGATTTGTTGGTTCGTTTGTTATTTTCGTACTTTTAAATGGAAAATTCAGCATTTGTATCTGTTCATTTGTGAACATTCACCTCTGAATGTTTTCTATTGTGAGTGATGTTTATATGTAATTGGGGGGAGGGAGGCTACCTGAGCTTGAATTCAGGGCTTGTATTCTTTTTTTTTTTTTTTTTTTTGCCAGTCCTGGGCCTTGGACTCAGGGCCTGAGCACTGTCCCTGGCTTCTTCCCGCTCAAGGCTAGCACTCTGCCACTTGAGCCACAGCGCCGCTTCTGGCCGTTTTCTGTATATGTGGTGCTGGGGAATCGAACCTAGGGCCTCGTGTATCTGAGGCAGGCACTCTTGCTACTAGGCTATATCCCCAGCCCCAGGGCTTGTATTCTTGGTCAGCTTTTTGCTCAAGGCTGGCACTCTGCCTTTTGACCTACACATCTAGTTCATGTATATAGTTTTTGTGTGAACATATATTTTAATTGATCATTTCTTTTGGTAGTACTTGGGATTTAATTTAAGGTTTCACACTTGCTAGCAAACACTGTACTATTCAAGCCAAATTGTTAGTCCTTAATTTATTGAGTATATACATTGGAGTAGAATTTCTGAGTCATGTTGCAATTCTCCTGTTTCTTCTCAGATAATGGAAACAAAATCAAAAGCATTAGCAGCTTTAGAAACCAGGAAAAGGAATGCTATTACAGAGGAAAATGAAACAAAATCATTTGGATCATCAAATGTGCTTTTGGAAAAAACAGAAGAAATACCAGAAAAAAAGGAAAAGGCTTCAGAGATACAGGTTTCTGCAGAATGTAGTCCAGATATACTACCGAATGAAGAGAATGTGAATTTACCTTCCATGTCAGCCATAGCTGATAAATTTCAAGAGCAACTGGAAAACAAAGAATCTGAAGACCCCATTATGGTTCCAGTTGTTCTTTCTGCAGATCCAGGTACATGGCCCCGAGTTTTGGACATTAAACAGCGAGATGCTCTTATTGAAAATGAGCCACCTCAAGTAAGAAATTTTAACTTTCCAAAAGACAATACAGGGAGAAAGTTTTCAGAAACTTATTATACAAGAATTCTTCCAAGTGGTGAGAAAACTACTAGATCCTGGTTACTTTATTCAGCCTCAAAAGATTCTGTATTTTGTTTGTATTGCAAACTCTTTGGGGAAGGAAAAAACCAACTGAAAAATGAGAATGGGTGTAAAGATTGGCAGCATTTATCACATATCCTTAGTAAACACGAAGAAAGTGAGATGCACATAATCAATAGTGTTAAATATTCAAAACTAAAATCTGAATTGGAAAATAATAAAAGTGATGAACTTACAGAGCACAGATTATATGAAAATGAGAAAAGTGATGGTGTGGTACTTTTGTACACATAATATCCTGATGTGGTTTTTGAGATAACATTGACTTACATTACTCAGAAAAAATCTGCACTGTAAGTCAGAACCTTTTGTTGTGAGACTCCTATACAGAGTAACTTACAATAGCTATAAGCAATAAGTCTAGTAGCAAATAAATAATAAACAATGTTCCTGTTCCCAGTGAAAAATAATTCAGTAGTTGTTATTGCAGGTTGTAGTAAAGCAAATTTTTTATTTTCTCAACCTTAAAAAAGATCAGCTGGAAACTTTAAAATTTGTTTTGAGGGGTTGGAGCACTTATGTTTACTCAGTAGAGTGCTAGCCAGTGAGCTAGTGGCAGACACCAAGTCCTGGTTTTGGCCCTTAAAAAAAGAAAAAAAAATAGATGTTTGAGATTTGCCATTTTAATAGAATTAGTTAATACTCTGTTCATGAACAGAATGGGGTATGAAACTACAGCTTTTTGCTATTAAACCAAATACTTGTTTATTTCTTTTGAGCAAAACATTTTTCTATTTGAGCAAAACAACTTCATTTGTTATATGAGAATTAAAGTTGTTCATTTGCATTTTATTGGTTTATATTTTTGTTTTTAATTTAATTTGTAAATGTTTTTGCCTTTATTATTGTATGAGAAGTTTAAGCATAAAGAATATATACCTATTTTTATGTTGTTACAAATATAAGAATTATTAAAAATATATTGTTAACCCTTCAACTGTTGTAGATTTTTTTCTTATAAAAGAACTTTTTATGTGAAATTTGAGAAATAACAGATTAAATATTTAAATGACCAGTTGGTTTCATCATCACTATAAATTTAGCAATTTTCCCTTTCATTTCTGATTTCTGATCGTTTCATCATGTATTGAATTCTTATGTACATTTGGGCTTAATTTCTTTCAGGGCTTTTCTTGTGAAACAAAATGGCATATGAACCATAGCTAAGCAGATACATTCCAATACTTGCCAACTCAGTCTTATACTAGGGCAAAAAACTATTTCTTGGAATTGCCACTAAAACCATCCTCACTAAATCATTCTCATTAAATTATCATGAGGTGTGTGTGTGTGTGTGTGTGTGTGTGTGTGTGTGTGTGTGTGTGTGTGATAGACAACTGGATCATTTAACCTTTCAGATTTGAATCTGAATATGGCTCTGAGATGTCCTTAAAGTGATCTAAAGTGTTTAATAAAAATCTTATATTGAATCATTGAGAAAACATAATTAGATCTTCACCTTAAGTCATCTCTTCATCATACTACATACATACAAAATCTCAAAACTTCCTAATATTGAGTCATGTATCCATTCTCCAAAATATACAGTTGTGAGTTGACCTGTGTTCACTGTAAATCTTTCAACATTTCAATATATTTCACATTCTTCAAAATAGAATGTTAGAGAAGTTGCAGTAGTGACACATTTCTATAGCCCCAGCACTTAGAAAGCAGAAGCATAGAGACCACAGGTTCAAGGCCAGTGTGAGCTACATTACCCTAAGCTATCTGAAAAAATATTAGAGAAAACATCAATAATTAAGAAGTTTAAAATGTAACTTCTTACATGTAAAATTAACATGTCTCACTCTAAAGACAAGGGAAGAAAACAGAAGTGAAATCTTGCCAGGCATCCATGGCTCACACTGATAATCCTAGGTACTCAGGATGCTGAGATCTGAGGATCACAGCTAGCCCAGGCAGAAAACTCATCGCCAATTTATTACCAGAAATCTGGAAATAGAGCTGTGGCTCAAAGACAAAGAGCAGCACTAGCCTTGAATACAAAAATTCGGTGACACTGCTCAGGTGTGGCAAAAAAGAAAAAGGGACTAAAATTTCCAAAAGTAGTGGTTTCACAAGTACATATTAGCTATAGCTTTTATCATCCCTCAGTAAAGCTCCAAGGGACAATATTCAGCCCCTGAGTTCAAGCCCCAATACTGGCACCAAAAGAAAAAAAGAAAACTAAGCCAGGCTCCGGCTAATGCCTGTAATCTAGCTATGGTCCAAAGACTGAGATCTGAGGATAGTGGTTCAAAGCCAGCTAGATGAAATGTTTCTCTGCTAATTTTCCCTACTTTAACCTTACTAAAGTAGATAGATCCTGGCTAAAACTTTTTCTAAAAATTAAATTTTAACTAACTTAGAAACTTGAAGGAAAGTTTTGAGCCTAGTACTTGAATTGTTTTTTGTTTGTGTGTTTTGCTTTTGTCTTTTTTGTGCCAGTCTTCAGATGGAACTCAGGGCCTGGCCATTGTCCCTGATTTTTTTTTTGCTTAAGGCTAGCACTCTACCACTTGAGCCACAGCTTCGCTTTGGGCTTTTTGGTGACTAGTTGGAGATTAAAGACTCTTCCTGCCTGAGTTGGCTTCAAACCATGATTCTCAGACCTCAGCTTCCTCAGTGGCTAGGATTGCAGGGGTGAGCTACCAGCACCAAGGTTAATAAAATATATATATTTTTAAAGCCAGGCAAGGGATGGAAATGTGGCTTAGTGGTAGAGTGCTTTGCCTAGCATGCATGAAGCCCTGGATTCAATTCCTTAGTACCACATAAACAGAAAAATCAGGAAATGATGCTGTGGCTCAAGTGGAAGAGAGCTAGCCTTGAGCAAAAGAAGCTTAGGACCACACCTAGGTCCTAATTTCAAAGCCCCTGGACTGGCAAAAAAAAAAAAAAAAGAAAAGGCTAGGCAGGGCTAGGATGTGGCTTAGTGGTAGATTGCTTACCTAGCATGCATGAAGCCCTGAAAAGTAGTGCTGTGGCTCAAGTGGTAGAGTGCTAGCTTTGAGCAAAAAGAAGCTCAGGGAGGCTGGGGATATGGCCTAGTGGCAAGAGTGCTTGCCTCTTATACATGAAGCCCTCAGTTCGATTCCCCAGCACACCACATATACAGAAAATGGCCAGAAGTGGCACTGTGGCTCAAGTGGCAGAGTGCTAGCCTTGAGCAAGAAGAAGCCAGGGAAGGTGCTCAGGCCCTGAGTCCAAGCCCCAGGACTGGCAAAAAAAAAAATAAAGAAAAGAAAAGAAGCTCAGGAACAGCACCCAGGCTCTGAATTCAAGCCCCAGGACTGGCAAAAAAAAAAAAAAAAAAAAAAAGCCAGGCAACTGGAATATGAAACACACACACACACACACACACACACACACACACACACACACACACACACACCATACATAAACTGGGTGCTCAGATTAAAAAAAATTATATTTAAAAAAGTAAACCAGGGCTGGGGATATGGCCTAGTGGCAAGAGCGCTTGCCTCGTATACTTGAAGCTCTGGGTTCGATTCCCCAGCACCACATATACAGAAAATGGCCAGAAGTGGCACTGTGACTCAAGTGGCAGAGTGCTAGCCTTGAGCAAAAAGAAGCCAGGGACAGTGCTCAGGCCCTGAGTCCAAGGCCCAGGACTGGCAAAAAAAAATAAAATAAAATAAAAATAAAAAAGTAAACCAGAAGCCAGGCACCATTGGCTCATGCCCATAATCCTAGCTACTCAGGAGGTTGAGATCTGAGGATCGAGGTTCAAAGCCAGCCCCCGCAGGAAAGTCCATGAGACTCTTATCTCTAATTAACCACCAGAAAACAGGGAGTGGTGCTGTGTCTCAAGTGGTAGAGTACTACCCTTGAGTTGAAGAGCTGAGGGAAAGCACCTAGGCCCTGAGTTCAAGCCCCATGTCATGTATGGGAGCAAGGAACGGTGGTGAATCTGGTCTGTAAATATTGACAGCAAAATGTCTTTGCCTTGCTACTATTTCACCAGTCTAAGAATCTGTAGCCCAGGCTAGCCTTGAACTTGCTATGTGGCTCAAACTTGTTTTTTTGTTTGTTTGTTTGTTTGTTTTGCCAGTCCTGGGCCTTGGACTCAGGGCCTGAGCACTATCCCTGGCTTCTTTTTGCTCAAGACTAGCACTCTACCTCTTGGGCCACAGCACCACTTCTGGCCGTTTTCTATATATGTGGTGCTGGGGAATTGAACCCAGGGCTTCATGTATATGAGGCAAGCACTCTTGCCACTAGGCCATATTCCCAGCTCCTCAAGCTTGTTTTGAACCAATGATTGACCTACTGGAATTACAGGGGTGTACCAATGCAACCAGCACACATTTTTCATTGGAAAAAAGCTGGCCACACAAAATGAACTTATCAATCACTCCAACCAATCACTGGAGGACCACTAATCGCTTCAGTGCCAAAGTAGATGTCCAAAGGCTCTGGAGTGCTAGAGGACTGCCCCGGAACCTGGATTCTGAACACACTGGACATCATTTGGAAGTGACTAGTTAGTTGACTGCTTAACTAGCAGGTTTACTTTATTTTGGAGCAGTATTTCTCCCATGAGTGTGTTTCTGAATCCTCTGAGATCACCAGCCAAAGTGTGTGAAATATTTGCTGTGATAAGATTCCATTGATGTATATAAAGAAGATGAATTTCCACTGCCTTAAATTCCCTTTAGTCTAGGAAATATTTGCTATGTGTGGCACAGGTGTGCCTCCAGTCCCAGAGTGACTGAAAGAACAGTTTATATCAAGGCCATTATGAACCTCTGGATTGCTAATCAATACAAGTGTCAGCAAGTATGGTCAGAACAATAGAGCTAAATCTGCATGGATGAGTAATCATGTTTCTTGGTACCATTTCTGAAGGGCAGCTGGAATCCTCATGGAAACTCTCTTCTGCTTCAGTCAAGGAAAGAATCCCAGGAGAAAGGCTGGTTGGATCCATCTTCCCTCTGAATAGAACAGAGCAGCAAAGGACTATAACATGAGCAGCAGCTGGGAAGACTAGGAATGGAGCATGCTGAGAGGAGGTAGATAGCCTATCAGAATAGGAGACCTTTGAAGGAGCCTGAAAGGGATTGTGAAAATGGAACAGGTGGGGCTGGGGATATGGCCTAGTGGCAAGAGTGCTTGCCTCATATACATGAAGCCCTGGGTTCAATTACCCAGCACCAAATATACAGAAAACGACCAGGAGTGGTGCTGTGGCTCAAGTGGTAGAGTGCTAGCCTTGAGCAAAAAGAAGCCAGGGACAATGCTCAGGCCCTGAGTCCAAGCCCCAGGACTGGAAAATAAATAAATAAATAAAACAGGCTCCAAGAAAAGATGGAGAATCACTGGAGGCAATTTCTAATCCATGAAACAGCTGTGAAGGCAGGAAAGAGACTGGGAAGTGTCTTCATCTGCAGCTGTGCTCATCTACTTTCTGTGCCCTAGGATCAGAGTTTACTGGTTATGGTGATGTGCAACACAGGAAGGTCTAGGGCAGCAGCCTGACAGAACCCATTCATGTTCTCTAGATGACCACAGTTGTGTGATGGAAGCCAGGAGAGGTGACATGAAACTGTGCACCTATCAAGCTGAAGCCACCCTTCCTCCAATCAAACTGGATAGGGCTGTAGGGGGGAGGGGCTGCAGGAGCAACTCTAATTGTAACTCCACCCATTCTGCCTAGATCACATGATTCTGGCCACACCTTATTTTTCATGTTTCTTTCTGACCAATGGAATACAAGAACCAAGGCCATGCCCACATTCCATGCTACCTAGTAGCACTGTTATTCCCTCCATTGGCTTACACCATGACTAGCAGTTGAGGGAGGTGGAGGTGCTGAGTGGTGAGTGAGAGAATCGAGGTGATTTCAGAGAGCTTGAGAAAGTGGGCCCCCCCCCCACCTTTCCCATCTTAGTGTTGGGATATATGAGCAAACAACATGAAAAAAATTAGCTGCAGGAAAAAAAAAAAAACTACTGCAAGAATACTAGCAAAGGAATTATCCTGATGGACATGCAGAATCAAAGAAAAACTAAAAAGGTAGGTAATGACTAGACAAACACCACTGGGAACTGTAATTCAACTGAGGTTGCAGCCAAAAACCACACTGACTCTGAGACTTCCCCACCTTTGGGCATTGTCAGAGCTGCGAAGGTCAAGATTGTCACAGGGGGCTGGGAATATGGCCTAGTAGCAAGAGTGCTTGCCTTATATACATGAAGCCCTGGGTTTGATTCCTCAGCACCACATATATAGAAAACGGCCAGAAGTGGCGCTGTGGCTCAAGTGGCAGAGTGCTAGCCTTGAGCAAAAAGAAGCAAGGGACAGTGCTCTGGCCCTGAGTTCAAGCCCCAGAACTGCCCCCCCCCAAAAAAAAGTGTCATAGGTCCCAGTAACACCTAGGACCTGGAAAGGCACTACCAACACCTGGTACTTGCCCTGGACTCCAGCAGAATAAGAAGCCAGCAATTCTTGTGTGAGATCAAACAAATGAAGTAGGAAAAGAAAGTCCTGAAGGATCAACAGAGGAAAGAGAATGAGAAGTTGCCTGTGTTCAGGAAGCACTGAAAACACAGCTGGAGCTCTACAAACTATCAATACAGATACTGGTTTCAGAAAATTTTGATTTATGGTCTACCCTGGCCATGTGCATGCACTAGGTGGCCAATGGAAGAGAACTGAAGCTTGAGGGTCTTGCCAGCCACCTTGCAGGCTTCAAGGGGGTGGGGGGCGGGCAGAGCTAGAGATGACATTGTCAGCAGTCTCTACCACGCAGGATGAGACTGATAAGAACAACCTAGAGATCGTTAAAGACCTGAATGATGTGAAGCTGAAACTTCAGGAAAAGACCAGAAGGTATGACAACCTGGATGGTAAGAACACCAAACTGCAGGAGAAGCTAGACGTGCTCCTGACACAGAAAGCTGATATGAAGATCAAAATGCATGAGTTGCCAAGCACCAGTGGCTCATGCCTGTAATCCTCGCTACTCAGGAAGCTGAGATCTAAGGATGGAGGTTCAAAGCCAATCTAGGAAGAAAACTCCCTGTAAGACTCTTACCTTCAATTAACCTCTCAAAAACCCTAAGTGGTGCTGTGGCTTGAGTGGTCAAGCACTAGCCTTGAACACAGAGACAGTGCCCAGGCCCCTGGAGAAACAATGTCACATCCAGATACCAGCTCTTTGGTCTCCAAAAACTGGAGCAGCAGAAGCAGCTGTGGATAATGGAGAAGAAGGCCAAGGAATGGAATCAAGCATGCCAAGGATCTGCACAAGGTCCTCAAAACAAAGGAGAGAGACCATGAGATGCACACTTGTACACAAATGAGAACTAAAAGATCACCTGGCCCAGCTGCAGAATGCTTTCCACAGGCTGAGTGGTGAGGTGCTAACCAGCACCCTGCCTTCAGAGCAGCAGAAGAAACATCTGCAGGAGACTAGCTAGAGGAAAAGTTAGAAAAATGGAAAGAGATGGTTGAATTAAAGAGCCACGTGGCTCAGAATTTGTATGAGCCAGGTACCTGGCACAGTTGCAAAAGCTTGGAGCAACCTGTGAACACCACATGGCCTCCAATCGGCAGCTGACCTCACAGAAGTAGGCCTGGAACAGCACCTGAGGCACACCCAGTTGCTGAAGCAGCTGAAACAGGAACAGGCATAGAACAAATTGAGGAACCAGATGGTGCATCAAAAGTTTACAGGACACATTGAAGTGCCTGGAAACAGCAAGACAGACTGAGCTGGGGCTGGTGGCTCACACCTGTGATCCTAGCTACTCAGGAAGCAAAGTTTTGAGGATTGCAGTTCAAAGCCAGCCTGGGCAGAAAAGTTCGCAATTAACCACTCAATAATGGGAAGTAGAGCTGTAGCTCAAAGTAGTAGGGTGCTAGCCTTGAGCAAAAGAGCTCAGGGACACTCCCAGGCCCTGAGTTCAAGCCCCATGACCAACAAAACAAAACAAAAAATAAGCAGAGCTTCCTGGATTTCCCTAAGGAAGGTGAAGGGGCAAACAAAGAAAAAGAAATGAGTGAGGAGGCAGCACCTGATGTGACTGTCCCAGAGGATGTAGACAACCCACAAACCATGTGAGAGTTTTCCTTGAAGCACTATAAGTTGCTAAGTCAAAAAAGGTGAAGGAGCTGGGAAGATGGCTTAGTGGTAGAGTGCTTGCCTAGCATGCAGGAAGCCCTGAGTTCAACTCCTCAAAAGCTGGAAGTGGTGCTGTGGCTCAAGTGATAGAGTGCTAGCCTTGAGCAAAAGAAGCTCAGAGACGGTCCCCAGGCCCTGGCACCAAAAGAAAAAAAAAATGAAATTCAGCTGGCAGCTGAAAGAGCAGCAGGCCAGCTGTAGGTGTAGCCCAGTGCCAGAGAAAGCTAGAGCTCTAGGCCCTGCTCCCCAAGAGCTGGAACCACATCATATGTGGGGACAGGAAGCAAGACACACAAGTGCCCAAGAAGAAGCTGAAAACATGCTTCACCCACAACCTGCCTCTGACAAGGTGGATTGCCAGAAACAAGTAGATGAACTCCAACATCGATGCAGCCAGCTATCAGAGCACATCAGCACCATTGAAGAGTCCACAATTTTCTATAAAGAACAGATGGCAGTCCTGGATGAGCTGTATCAGGAGAAAGATGAGTGTTTCAACAAGCTGTCCCAAGAGAAGAGGGATAAGAAGGAGCTACAGTTGCTACTGTTGAGCCTTGCAGGTGAAGGTAGAGAGTATCAGAACAAGTTGCTAGCAGCCACCCACACCCCCGCTGCTGAGGCCCTCAGACCTATTAGGTCCCACAAAGATAGAAGTTATAGAGGAGCAGCAAAGTTTTGAAGAGGTGCAATTGGAGACAATGTGGAGCCTGCCAAAGGAGAGGCTGGGGTGCCTTGCCACCTGGAGAACTCTCTTCCCTTTTTTCTACAGACTGATGCAAATGATGAATTTGACATCATTACTATCTAAAGTCCTGGCCTAGAGAAGTGGGTTCCTGTCCTTTTGCATGTACCTTCAATTCTTTACAAAGGAATATGAGGAGTGATGGCATAGGGTTTTTTTTTTGTTTGTTTGTTTTGTTTTTTGATTGTGGGGCTTGAACTCTGGGCCTGGGCAACTGTCCCTGAGCTCTTCAGCTCAAGGTTAGTGCTGTACTACTTGAGCCACAGTGCCACTTCTGGTTTTCTGGTGGTTAATTGGGGTCCCGTCAACTCTCCTGCCTCAGCTGGTTTTGAACTGTGATTGTCAGAACTCAGCCTCCTGAATAGCTAAAATTACAGATCTGAGCCACCAGCACCTGGCTGGCATAGTTTATTTTTTTTATTAGCATATAGTATTAGTGATATTATCTTATAAACTACTTCCATACTAGCATACTCATATTTTCTGATATATTCTTATGCTGATTTATGGAGGGGCTTTCATAATTCTCTAGATTTTTATTTTTTATTTATTTATTTTTTTGGCCAGTCCTGGGCCTTGGACTCAGGGCCTGAGCACTGTCCCTGGCTTCTTTTTGCTCAAGGCTAGCACTCTGCCACTTGAGCCACAGCGCCACTTCTGGCCGTTTTCTGTATATGTGGTGCTGGGGAATCGAACTCAGGGCCTCATGTATATGAGGCAAGCTCTCTTGCCACTAGGCCATATCCCCAGCCCCTAGATTTTTATTTTTTATTTGCCAGTCCTGGGGCTTGGGACTCAGGGCCTGAGCACTGTCTTGAGGTTCTTACATCTTCATAACATATTACATCTTCATAACATTAACAGTTGTTACATATAGTGTAAGGAAAAACGTGTCTTAATTTGATTTCTGTTGCTATACTAGAATCCCCTGGACTACATAATATTTAAAAAGCATGCAGGAGGGATGACTAGTGTAGAGCTTTGTGATTTCTTTTTTTTTTTTTTTTTTGGCCAGTCCTGGGGCTTGGACTCAGGGCCTGAGCACTGTCCCTGGCTTCTTTTTGCTCAAGGCTAGCACTCTGCCACTTGAGCCACAGCGCTACTTCTGGCCATTTTCTGTATATGTGGTGCTGGGGAATTGAACCCAGGGCCTCATGTATATGAGGCAGGCACTCTTGCCACTAGGCCATATCCCCACCCCGAGCTTTGTGATTTCTTTTGGTACTGGGGATAGAACCCAGGGACAGGTGCTAAATGACTTAAAAACTATTTGTTTGCAGTGCTAGAAGTTTGGAGTCCAAGCTCAAGGTGTGGTGCTAACAGTTGTTTCATCTAACTTGTCTATCTTTCTTTTTCTTTTTTCTTTTTTGCCAGTCCTGGGGCTTGGGAGTCAGGGCCTGAGCACTGTCCCTGGCTTCCTTTTTGCTCAAAGCTGGCACTTTACCTCTTGAGCCACAGTGCCACTTCTGGCTTTTTCCGTTTATGTGATGTTGAGGAATCTAACCCAGGGCTTCACGTATAGGAGGCAATCACTCTACCACTTGGCCATATTCCCAGCCCCTAGTGTGTGTAAGTCTTAACATTCTTCCTTCTTCCTTCCCCTCCCTGTACCCCCTCCCTCTCTACTAGGGATTGAATCCCCTCCCCCCTGGAATATTAGGAGAGTTCTCTGCCATACTTAAGTCATGTCAATTGCCTTTATTCAATTTTTTTTTTGCCAGTCCTGGGCCTTGAACTCAGGGCCTGAGCACTGTCCCTGGCTTCTTTTTGCTCAAGGCTAGCACACTGCCACTTGAGCCACAGCGCCACTTCTGGCCGTTTTCTGTATATGTGGTGCTGGGGAATTGAACCCAGGGCCTCATGTATACAAGGCAAGCACTCTTTTTTTTTTTTTTTTGGCCAGTCCTGGGGCTTGGACTCAGGGCCTGAGCACTGTCCCTGGCTTCTTTTTGCTCAAGGCTAGCACTCTGCCACTTGAGCCACAGTGCCACTTCTGGCCATTTACTATATATGTGGTACTGGGGAATGGAACCCAGGGCTTCATGTATAGGATGCAAGCACTCTTGCCACTAGGTCATATCCCCAGCCTCAATTTCTTTTCTTTTGAAGAAGTGAAGGATTGACAGCTACCCTATTGCCTCAGATGCATACAGACATCAAGCAAAACCTCAGGTATAAGCAAACCTGCTTTGATATTCAGGCAGGACAATTCACCTAAGCCCATCTGTAAACAGTCCTTTGTCCTCACAAGGAAAAGCCACCAACTTCCTAGATTAGTGGCACTTTCAATAACCTCTGCCTCCTTGCTCAGACCCCTTATACAAATTCACCCCCTGGCACAACCTCTAAACCTGCGGGAAGATCTGTGTTCCTCAAAAAACAGCCCTCAAACAGTCCTTGCCAGTTGACAATCCAGTCCAGCCTTTGACTTTTCCGTTCTCCTTGATTTTCCTAACACTTGGATTTAAACTCAGGTTCTTGTGTTAGGCAGGTCTCTACCACTTGAGTCAAGTCCTTAGCCCATGATTTAATCTTAATTGTCTTTTTAGACATCCTCTTTCTAAATATATTTGCCTTCTTAGGTAATAGGAATTTGGCATAGATATGTTAGTTACTGTTATGGGGTTCCAGGGAGGGGATTTCCCATCCATCCAAGAGTCCACCACTCAGAGACAGTCTCAAGCAAAAATGGATTTATTGGGGAAGTAAAAAGCAAGCTGACCAGCCAGGGCCGCAGCCCAGCCTTGGGGGCTGGGACTCCATGCTGCACTCAGGGCTGAGTTATAAAGACCAATGCTGTATGGTCAATCCTGCCACATGCAGGTGGCCAATGAGGTCACAACACCTACAGAGCATGCCAGGTCACACGCAGGTGGCCAATAGAATTACAGCCTGTTACACAGTATTTGCTTGGGCTGGGAATATGGCCTAGTGATAAAGTGCTCACCTTGTATATATACATGAAGCCCTGGGTTCGATTCCTCAGCACCACATATACAGAAAAAGCCGGAAGTTGAGCTGTGGCTCAAATGGTACAGTACTAGCCTTGAGCAAAAAGAAGCCAGGGACAGTGCTCAGGCCCTGAGTTCAAGCCTCAGGACTGGCAAACAAAACAAAACAAACCCATAGCATCTGCTTGAACCAACCTATCACTCTAGTTAGAAATGGCACATGGATTTGGCCCGGGGGGGGGGGGGGGTACTATTGTTACAGCTAGGGGGAACCTTCCTGGGATTCCAAGCAGATGGGCGTGGCCCTCAACTCTGAAGCTCTGGGGCCAGGGAGATCTTAATGAAGATGGGGTCATCTTCTGCTCTCTCTAACTCTGAGATGGAGCCAGTCTGACACCCCCAACAGCCAATGATGGTGCTGGCCAGATCTGACCTCCATATTACAGTTACCTAAGAATAGAAGATGGAGGATAATTAGGGAAGGATTGCCTGCCCCCCTCCTTATTCAGATCAAGCAAAACATCAGGTGCACACATGCTTGACTGCAGACCTAGCCAAAAGTTCTTGTCACCCCAGACAGAACATTCCATTCTGGGCTATCTGCTCCTAGCCCCTAAGTACCCACTGTTTCTTTTTCTATTTTGTTTCTTGATTAAGACCAATATAAGTCTAACCCCCAATTTCACCTCCTCACACAACCTCCAGTCCCTTAGGAAGGTTGTTACCCCTCGCCCATTGAGATTGAGCCCAGCCTATTCTTTCTCCTCCATTTTCCTAACTATTAGAATAACTAGTTATTAGATAATAATTAGTAGTTATTAGGTGATAATGTTCAGGACATAGTTTGAAAGATGTTTTCGAAAGCTCAGTAGATATTATGTGGTTAGAAAAGTAGTCAAATGACCTGCAGACTTTTTTTTTTTTTTTAAATTGTATTGGTACTGGGGCTTGAACATAGGGTATGACATCTTTAAACTACAGTCTGGGAACTATCCCCAGCCCCTACCCCCTTCCCCTCAAAGATAACACTGTATCACTTGGGGGACATTTCTGCTTCCAGCTTTTTGTTGGTTAGTTGGAGTTTAGAGTTTCATGGACTTTTCTGGCTGGCTTGGAGCCATGATCTTCAGATTTCAGCCTCTTTAGTAGTTAAGACTTACAGCTATGAGCCATAAGTGATTGGCGGATTGTCTTAAAAAAAATTTTTTTTTGGCCAGTCCTGGGCTTGAACTCAGGGCCTGAGCACTGTCCCTGGCTTCTTTTTGCTCAAGGATAGCACTCTGCCACTTGAGCCACAGCACCACTTCCAGCCTTTTCTGTTTATGTGGTGCTGGGGAATTGAACCCAGGGCCTCATGTATACGAGGCAAGCACTCTTGCCACTAGGCCATATCCCCAGCCCTGTCTTAAAATTTTTTTTGAAACAAATATAAAGCAGAAATTTGGCACTACAACATATCAAATGAACTGAAGAGTCTCTCAGACTTTCCTTGCCTGGGCTGGCTTTGAATCTTGTTCTCCTTATCTCAGTCTCCTGAGCAGCTAGAGGTACAGTATAGGTGTGTGACAGTCTGACTCCCTGTCCCCCTCCCCTCTCTTTTTTTTTGCAGGTTGTGGGGTTTGAACTCTGGGCCCAAGTGCTGTTCCTGACCTTTGGTGCTCAAAGCTAGTCCTAGTCCTCTACCACTTGAGCCACAGCTCCACCTCTGGCTTAATTTTTTTTTTTTTTTGTAGTTTACTGGAGATAATCTCATGGACTTTCCTGCTGGGGCTGGCTTTGAACCACATCCGAGGGAAGCCCCGCCCCATGTTGTCATTACCTCGCCCCACTGCGAGTGTGAAAGGGGATCCCGACCCACATTGAGGTGACTAGAACCACCACCCCCAGACTGCAGGCAGCTGGGAGATATAAGAGGGCACGATTTGGGCGGGGGTGGGGGTGGGGGAGAGGCACGCAGAGAAAGCAAGGTGCCCCAGGAGGTGCCTCATGGAGCTGAGGTGCGGACAAGAAAGGCCGAGCCTGGGGCTGCGGATGGAGGAGGCCTGAACCCCAGGCCTGCGGGCAGAGGAGGTCGGAGCCGGGAAGAGCAGCACAGGGAGGCCCGAGTCTGGGCCTGTAGAGAATGGAGGCCACAGTGGCCTAGCTCTGGACCAGAAGAGAGGAGAGGCCTGCGGTGCCAAGGCCTGCTGAGAGCCAGAGACCCAAGGAGAGGGGACAGAGAGGAGCAGAGGGGAGCTCAGCTGAGAAGAGCCTGAGGCCGGTCGAAGCCAGAGCAGATGCAGAGAGCAGAGCGGAGGCCCACAGAGAGTGACGTGGAAAATGGAGTCCCTCAGAGAGGGGGGGAGGCCTATGAAGAACAGAGACCTGTGGAGAGCAAGAGGCCTTCAGAGGCCCGTGGTCAGTAGAAGCTTGTGGAAAGGAGAAAGGAAAGAACCCCCACCCCAACCCCCAGGCTGCAACTGCTTCTAGCTCTGGGGTAGCCTGGGGCAAGGCAGTTGCAAAGTGACTAATAAAGCTCATTTGTCACTTTTAACAGTGCTTGGTGGATTTTCTCCCTCCCCAGAACACAACAAAACTACGACAGGTGTGAGCCACACATGCCAGGCTCCCACTCTCATTAGAGACATTTCTTAGCTATATAAGTAAGTCCAGGTTGGCCTCTAAATTGCCAGACTGCCTTGTCACGCCTATAATTTTTTTTTTTTTTTTGCCAGTCCTGGGGCTTGGACTCAGGGCCTGAGGATTGCCGGTGGCTTCTTTTTGCTCAAGGCCAGCACTCTGCCACTTGAGCCACAGCGCCACTTCTGGCCGTTTTCTATATATGTGGTACTGGGGAATCGAACCCAGAGGTTCATGTCTAAGAGGCAAGCACTCCTGCCTCTAGACAATATTCCCAGCCCACGCCTATAATTCTAACTACTCAAGAGGCTGAGATCTGAGGATTGCAATTTGAAGTTAGTCAGGGAGGAAAATCTGAGACTCTTATTAAAAGCTAACCCTGATGTAAAAAGCACAGGGGCACAGCCCAGTCTCCTAAGTTCAAGTCCCTGGACAGGCACACACGTAAACAACAATAAAAAACAAACATGACAGGTTGCGCTTTAGTTTTTTCAGTCACTGATATTAATTTTTGTTTTTTTTTGTCGGTGGTAGCATTTGAACTCAGGGCCCTCAGCACTGTCGAGGCTAGTGTGCCACCACTTTGAGCCACCGCACTTCTGGTTTCCTGGTGGTTAACTAGTATGTTAGGATCTCCCGGCCTTTCCTGCACTGGCCAGGTTTTGAACCGCCGTCCTGAGCTCTCAACCTCGAGATCAGCCAGGATTACAGGCGTGAGCCACCGTCACATGGCTTAATTTCAGCATCTTTAAAAGCATAAAGGGATTTCCCAAACCGTGTTCTTCCTGAGGCACTCCGCAGACCAGTTATCCTGTAAATGAAATCTGAAATCCGCACTCTCCTTTACAGTAGGACGAGAAGCTGTATTCCGCCCCCCCCCATACAATACAGGAAGTTCGGGCGGTGAGGCGCTCTCCGACGTGCGCACGCGCGTTGCGAATCAACGTCTCCCGTCGCAGGCCTGTCTGCGCAGGCGCGTCGCGGAGGGGCGGGACTGGCGTCCGCATCCCTTCTTCCAACTGCAGATTGTGGCAGCGCCATTTTGAACCTGCGGCTGCCGAGGGCGTGAGTTTCGGGAGGCTGGGCTGCGGCCTCGGTTCCCCGGGCGGTGTCTCCCCTCATTTTCTCTGGTGTGTTTCCATAGATACACGCGGAGACGTCTTCGTCTTTACCTCTGGGCCTGGTCTCCGGTATCCGAGGCGGACTCGTGGAAGATGATGTTACGGGGAAACCTGAAGCAAGTGCGCATCGAGAAGAACCCGGCCCGCCTTCGCGCGCTCGAGTCCGCAGCCGGCGAGGGTGAGCCGCCCACCGCGGCGGCGGCGGCGGCCATGGCGCTGTCGCTGGCGGGGGAGCAGGCCCCGCCGGGCGCCGCGCCGTCGGAGGAGCACCCCGAGGAAGAGGCGGGCTTCACCATCGACATCAAGAGCTTCCTGAAGCCGGGCGAGAAGACGTACACGCAGCGCTGCCGCCTGTTTGTGGGGAACCTGCCCACCGACATCACCGAGGACGACTTCAAGCGGCTCTTCGAGCGCTACGGCGAGCCCAGCGAGGTCTTCATCAACCGCGACCGCGGCTTCGGCTTCATCCGCCTGGTCAGTCCGCAGCCGCGCGCCGGCGTCCCGGAGCCGGATGGGGTGGGGTGGGGTGGGGGTAGGGGGCCGTCGGGAGCCCGCCGGGGTCGAGGTCTGGACGTGGCACGCGGGGTGTTTGGAGGTAACAATTTGTTCCCTTTTTTTTTTTCTTGTCCCCCCCCCCCCTTAAATTTTTTTTTTCTTTCCCTACCACTTGAACCCACAGCTCCACTTTCCGGCTTTTGGCGATTTATTGGAGATAAGAGTTTCCTGCCGGCCTGGCTTTAAACCGCGATCCTCACATCTCAGCCTCCTGAGTAATTAACATTACAGGCGTGAGCTACCGGTTTCCGGCTGCAGTGATAATTCTTACTTTTTTATTTTATTTTTTGCCAGTCACAGGGCTTGAGCACTGTCTCTGGCTTCTTTTTGCCCAAGGCTACCCACAGCACCACTTCTGGCTTTTCCTGTGTATGTGGTGTTCAGAAATCGAACCCAGGGCTTCCTACATACATGGCAAGCACCCTACCGCTAAAGCTACATTCCCAGCCCCGGAGTGATGATTCTGAAAGAGGCAAAATTAAAAAGTTGGAGCGAAAGCTACTCTCGAGCTTGAAATTTCACAGAGTGCAAGGTTCCAATCAGCAGACCTGCTTCTCTTTGCTTTCCTGCAAAGCCGCCATGGTTTTGGCAGTAAACCTCGTTTTTCTCCCCTCCAGCTCAGTCCCCTTTTTACCTTGTACCATTCGGCTGCCTCAAGCTCTGCCTGGCCAGTAACGGCTCAAGGCTCAGTGCTGATTGGTTAGGGAATCTAGTGTTTTTTGTTTTTTTTTTTCTCTTTTGCTAGTCCTGGGGCTTTTCTATATATGTGGTGCTGAGGAATCGAACCCAGGGTTTCATGTATAGGAGGCAAGCACTTTACCACTAGGCCATATTCCCAGCCCCTTTCTTCTCGTGTTCTTGAGGTTGTGAATGGGGGGAAAACAGGATGTATCCCAGGATTATAACATTGTGCATCCCCATTTAATTTGAACTTCAGAAAAGTTGTCCAGTGATTTGTGCATGCTTAATCTTTATTTTTTTGGGATAGAGGTAGTTTTGAAATTTGAATTTAAGGCCTTGTATTAGCTTTACAGGCTGGTGCCATGCCCCAGGAGCCACGCCCCCACCTGTGTGTGGAGCTGTCCTCACACATCACAGCTTGATTTGTGATAATTACACGCAGAACAAATTTTTACTTTTTAACGTTTTCCCGTGGGTTTTATGGTGAAGTCTGTGGATTATACAGGTTTTTGTTGTTGTTTCTTGGTTCTTTTGAGTGCTGCTATTGGGGCTTGAACTCTGGACATGGGCGCACTCACCTTTTTCCCTCAAGGCTGGCATTCTGTCACTTGAGCCTTCAGCTTTTTCGTGATTAATTGGAAATAGGAGTCTGTTGGACTTCCCTGCCAGAGCTAGGTTGGAGTCACATCCTCAGCTCCGTTTCCTGTATAGTTAGGATTACAGATATGAGCCATCAGTGCCCAGCTCAAAAAAGCATCTTAGATAGTTGAGCACTAGTCGCTTACCCCTGTAATCCTAGTTCTGCAGGAGGCTGAGATCTAAGGATCTCGTTTGAGGGGCCTGTCCCAGAGATAATTTTTTTTTTTTTTTGCCGTCCTGGGCCTTGGACTCTGGGCACTGTCCCTGGCTTTTTGCTGAAGGCTAGCACTCTGCCACTTGAGCCACAGTGCCCCTTCTGGCTTTTTCTATATATGTGGTGTTGAGGAATCAAACCCAGGGCTTTATTTATAGGAGGCAAGCACTCTTGCCACTAGACCATGTTCCCAGCCCTCCAGAGATTATCTCCAATAAACTACTCAGAAAAAGCTGTGGCTGGGGCTGGGGATATGGCCTAGTGGCAAGAGTGCTTGCCTCCTATACATGAGGCCCTGGGTTCAATTCCCCAGCACCACATATACAGAAAACGGCCAGAAGTGGCGCTGTGGCTCAAGTGGCAGAGTGCTAGCCTTGAGCAAAAAGAAGCCAGGGACAGTGCTCAGGCCCTGAGTCCAAGCCCCAGGACTGGCCAAAAAAAAAAAGAAAAAGCTGTGGCTCCAAGTGATAGAGCGCTAGCCTTGCGCTCAGGGCTCAAGCAACTGATGAAAAAGCAAAAGTAGGGAAAAAAAAATCCTAGAATGTGGGAAGTTACATATCTACAATAAATTATTATGCTATATAGTTGGGATTCTGCATTATGAATTGTATTATAAACTGTTAATACATCTGATAAACTGTTATAAAGTTTGGATAAAGTCTATGTACTACTTTTATGATCTAACCATCTGGCCTATCTTAGTCAGAAGGTGATAATCTAGTAGAAGAGTGAAGAGGCTGTATTTGTCCCTGTTTTAAGAACCTTACAATTAATAATACACCAATAATCATTAACATGGGGAAAAAACTTTTTCTTAAGCTTTTAGGGTATTATAAACACACCTTTTCCCTTGATGTAGTAGCATTGTCTAATAGAACCGTCTGCAGTGATGGACCTGTACTGTCTAGTATAGTAGACATATGACTTAGCACTTGGAATGTTAGTGGGACTGGAGAGTAGAATTTTGTGTATGTATGCATGAATGTATGTATGTATATATGTATGTACTTACATATATATGCATGTATTTTTGGGCCCATCCTAGGGCTTACATTCAGGGTTTGGACTCTATCCCTGAGATGTTTGCTCAAGGCTAGCACTCTGCCACTTGAGTCACAGTTCCACTTTCGGCTTTTTTGATGGTTAATTGGAGATAAAAGTCTTAAAGACTTTCTTGCCCCAGCTGACTTTGAATAAGGTTCTTCAGATCTCAGCCTCCTGAGTAGCAAGGATTACAGATGTGAGCCACTGGTACCTGACATAGGATTGAAATGCTTATTCTTATAAATTTAAATAGGCCCTAGTGGATAGTGTATTAGACAGCACAATGTATTATCTTTTTCTCTCTTTTGGTTTAAATTAAAATGGGGAGATGAAAAAGATGCTGTTCCCTACTCCTTTGGGATATGCTCCTACCAACACAATCTACATTTTAAAAATTAATTTCTTCTTTTTTTTTTTTTTTTTGGCGTCCGGGGGCTTGAACTCGGGGCCTGGATGCTGACCCTGAGCCTCTGTGCTCAAGGCTAGCACTGAACCACTTGAGACACAGCACCACTCCTGGCCTTTTCTGAGTAGTTTTGGAAATAAGAATCTCATAGGATTCCCTGCCTGGGATAGCTTTGAACCACAATCCTCAGATCTCAGCCTCCTGAGTAGCTAGAATTGCAGTTGTGAGCCACCAGCACCTATTTACTATTTAATAAGTTAATGAGTATATTTCTTTGTTTGGACAATGTTACATCTTCACTCTCCCCCAGATTCCATCCCACAAGTTGCATGGGTTCAGCCTAAGTTTTTTGTGTCGGAAAGGTTTGTCTATAAGAATTAACATAGGGGATGGGAACAAAAAACTGGGAGAGAGTAAGGGAAGGGGTGACATTGTCCAAAAAGAAATGTACTCTTTACTTACGTGGCTGTAACCCCTCTGTATATCACCTTTATAATAACAAAACTAAAAATTAGAATACAGGTTATTTTTTTTTTGGTGCTGGTCCTAAACGCAGGGCCTGGATGCTGTCATGAGCCTTTTTGCTCAAGGCTAGCACTCTTAACACTTGAACTACACCTCCACTTCCCACTTTTTTGCTGGTTAAATAGTGATGGAGTCGCCTGGATTTTTCTGTCTTGACTAGCTTTGAACTTCAATATTCAGATCTTAGTCTTTTTAGTATTTCTCAGCATCCTGAGTTGACATTAAGCTATTTTTAGTTTTCTGAAGAACCCTCCATACTGATTTCCATAGTAGAGTGATTGCTCTAGTTTTTATCTCTATCAACAGTGTATTGAGAGTTCCTTTTCCCCCACTCCGCATCAGGATTTGTTTTCTAGCCTTGATTATGTGTACTAGATCCCCATTTCACTCAGCTTTTTTTGTTCAAGCTTTTTCATTCATGACTGAGCTCTACCACTTTTGCATGCCCCAAGTTCAGCTTTTTGCTGAATCTCTCCTCAGTTCTTAAGCCTCGTAAGTAGCTAGGATCACAGGTGTGAGCCATCAGCACCCATCCCTGGTTTTTGTTTTGCTCAGGAATGAATTCAAGATACTCCTGCCTCAGCCTTCCTAGTACTGGGATTACAGGTATACACTGCCCTGTCTGCTAAATTTTGCTGTCGTTTTCACATTTTCTATCTATCCATTTTCATCTATCAATTTGTGACCTTTTAACATTCTAGCATACTGAAGTCCAGTATTACTTGTCTGAGGTAATTAAAAAAAAAATTTTTTTTTTTTTTTGGCCAATCCTGGGACTTGGACTCAGGGCCTGAGCACTGTCCCTGGCTTCTTTTTGCTCAAAGCTAGCACTCTGCCACTTGAGCCACAGCGCCACTTCTGGCCATTTTCTGTATATGTGGTGCTGGGGAATCGAACCCAGGGCCTCATGTATACGAGGCAGGCACTCTTGCCACTAGGCCATATCCACAGCCCGTCTGAGGTAATTTTTGTGTGTGTGTGTTTGTGTGTGTGTATATAAGTGTGTATATACTTAGGTGTATATACACAGTGAAAGGCACTTTTTGGAGGCAGTGGTGAGAATCAAATCTAGAACCTTGTATATGCTTTGTAGGCATTCTGCCATTGAAATAGATCCCCACCACTCAGAACTACTACATACTTCAGTTGTACTATTTGATGAGTTTCACGTTTAACTTGAAACCCTATAAAATATATATTATTAATGCCCTAAGAGATTTCCTCCTTTCTATTCTCAAGTCTACCTGACAGCATTTAAATTCAAGCCTTCAATCCTAAAATCTAGCTTTCAGCATTGTTAGATTATATGGCTTAATAGGTAACAAAGTGCATGACTTATTCATTAAATGCTTTCTATTACTAACAATGCTGAGTAAAGGAAAAAATACAATTATTTTCAGTATCTGAAGAGGTTAACTTCATTTGGTTTATAAAAATAATTCTGTAGATAGATGGGTATTTGTTAAGGGTATTGATTTTGGGCCATTGTGAAAATTTTAGGTGCTGAATAGAGTTCCTATGACATCAAGACAGTTTTTCATTGGGTATTATTGTATTTGTACTCTTCTCACATAAGCATATAAGATTTTTTTAAAAGTTCCTGGACAGTTCCCATGCCACAGTGCAAAAGAATACACTTTTATTAACTTTGACCAGTTTGTCATTTATTGTTGTAGATGCCTGTATTCTGTCTCATCTTTTTTTTTTTTTTTTTTTTTTTTTTTGGCCAGTCTTGGAGCTTGGACTCAGGCAGGGCCTGAGCACTGTCCCTGACTTCTTTTTTGCTCAGGGCTAGCACTCTGCCACTGGAGCCACAGCGACACTTCTGGCCATTTTCTGTATATGTGGTGCTGGGGAATCAAACCCAGGGCTTCATCTATACGAGGCAAGCACTCTTAACACTAGGCCATATCCCCAGCCCCTCTGTCTCATCTTTGAATTCTCTAAGTACAAGTTGTCTGAGACAGTTTCATTACATAGTCCAGGTTTGCCTAGAACTCATGGTCCTTTTTCCTAATTCCCATAGGAATTACATGTGTGTGCCACTTCCTCCAGCAAAATTGTTCTTCCCATAATATTTTATAGTAATTGGCACTTGGTCTTAACAATTATTTTATTTTTTCTTGCCAGTTTTGGGGCTTGAACTCAGTGCCTGAGCACTGTCCCTGGCTTCATTTTGCCCAAGGCCAGCGCACTCTGCCAACTTGAGCCACAGCACCACTTCTGGCTTTTTCTGTATCTGTGGTGCTGAGGAATCGAACCTAGGGGCTTCATGAAGTATATGAGGCAAGCACTCTTGCCACTAGGCCATATTCCAAGCCCATTAAAATTATTTTAATTTATACTTTATTGTTATAAAGGTGATATACAGAGTGGTTATAATGACATAAGTGAGCTAATAGATGCATTTATTTTAAGACAATATTGTTCCTCCACTTACTCACTCTGATTTTTTTTTTTTTGGTTAGTCGTAGGGCTTGAATTTTGGGCCTGGGTGATGTCACTGAGCTCTTCAGCTCAAGGCTAGCACTCTACCACTTTAGCCACAGCACCACTTCTGATTTTCTGGTGGTTAATTGGAGATAAGAGTCTCATGGACTTTGCTTCCCTGGGCTGGCTTTGAGCCACAGTCCTCAGATGTCAGCCTCCTGAGTAGCTAGGATTACAGGCATGAGCCACTGGTGCCCAGCCTCACTCTATTATTATTATTATTGTCATCGACGTCGTGATCATCATCATCATTATTCCGTGTGTGTGTGTGTGTGTGTATGTGTATGTGTGTGTGTGTATGTGTATGTGTGTGTGTGTGTGTGTATGTGTATGTATGTGTATGTATGTTTATGTGTATGTGCTGACACCAGGGCTCCAACTCTCTTTGCTTTCCCTTAGCTTTTTTGCTCAAGGTTGGCACTCTACCACTTGAACCATACCTTTACTCCTGGCATTTGCTGGCTAATTGGGTATGAGTTTCTTGGTTTTGTCTGTTTGGTCTGGCTTCAAACCGAGATCCTCAGATCAAAGTAGGTAGGATTATAGATAAGAGACTTAAGCCACCTCATCCAGATAGTGTGTGTGTGTGTGAGAGAGAGAGAGAGAAGAGAGGTGGGGGCAGAGTTTGAGAAAGACACAGAGACAGAGAGTCAGGGTACCTGGGGCCGAGGTCTCTGTCCTTATGCTTAAGGCTAGTGCACTACCTTGAGCCATAGCCATAGCTCCACTTTGGACTTTTTGGTGGTTAATTGGAGAACAGAATCTCATGGATTTTTTTTTTTTTTGCCAGTCCTTGGCCTTGGACTCAGGGCCTGAGCACTGTCCCTGGATTGTTTTTGCTCAAGGCTAGCACTCTGCCACTTGAGCCACAGCGCCACCTCTGGCCGTTTTCTATATAGGTGGTGCTGGGGAATCAAACCCAGGGCTTCATGTATACGAGGCAAGCTTTCTTGCCACTAGGCCACATTCCCAGCCCCTCTCATGGATTTTTTGCCAAAAGTCCTAGGGCTTAAACTCAGGGCCTGGGCACTATCCCTGAGCTTTTGCTCAAGGCTAGCACTCTTATTACTTGAGCCACAGCACCACTTCTGGCTTTTTCTATATATGTGGTGCTAGGAATTGAACCCAGTGCTTCATGTATGTGAGGCAAGCACTCTATCACCAGGCTATATTCCCAGCCCCCCAAATATTTTTTAGTGAATTGTTTTGTCAGGTATGGGGTTTAAGCACTGTCCCTGAGCTCTTTAGCTCAAGGGTACCACTCTGAGCCACAGCTCCACTTCATGGACTTTTTGCTTGTCATCCTAGCTATGGTGACAAGTGTAAATAGGGGGATTTTGATCTAGGCCAGCCTAGTTTAAAAAAAAACAAACACAAAAAAAACACCCTGCTTGGTGCATGTGGCACATGCCTGTAATCATAGCCGCTCAGGAAGCTGAGATCTGAGGATTGTGGTTTGAAGCCAGCTGTGCAGGAAAGTTCCTGTGAGACTAATTTCTTTAATAAACTACTCAGAAAACAACAGAAGTGTCACCGTGGCTCTAAAGTGATAGAGTACTGGCCTTGAGTGCCAGAGCTCAGGGAGAGTGCCCAGGCCCCAAGTTTGAGCGCCATAACCAACCAAAAAAATCAAGACCCTATCTTAAAAAACAAAAGAACCCCAGAACAGCCTAAAAATTGAAGATGTGGCACACGTGGTATAGCTCCTGCCTAGCAAGCCTGACTGAGGTGAAACTTAAGTATTGAAGTATACACACACACTCATACATAATAAAGTGACTCTATCATCCATTTCGTAAAGATACCAGTTATCTAGGCACAAACAACTTTTATTTTTAATCTCAGCCATTTTGTGCGTGCCTGCCTGCCTGCAAGTAATAGGGCTTGAACTGGGAGCTTGGCGCTCTTACACAGCTTTTTTTTGTTCATAGCTGGTGCCTTACCGCTTGAGCTATACCTCCACTTCAGTCTTGCTAGTTATTTGGTGATAAGAGTCTCACAGATGTGTCTGCCCACACATGCTGGCTTTGAACTAGCCGCCTAAGAAGCTAGGATTATAGGCATGAGCCTGCTGACACTTGGCTAAACTTCCTTTTTTTTTTTGGCCAGTCCTGGGGCTTGGACTCAGGGCCTGAGCACTGTCCCTGCCTTCTTCCCGCTCAAGGCTAGCACTCTGCCTCTTGAGCCACAGCGCCACTTCTGGCCATTTTCTGTATATGTGGTGCTGGGGAATCGAACCCAGGGCCTCATGTATATGAAGCAGGCACTCTTGCCACTAGGCCATATCCCCAGCCCCTTGGCTAAACTTTCAACCATGTATATGACAATTTTTTCAAACCTCTCAAGTAACAAAAGGTAACTGCAGTTCCCTTTCTGGTTCTCAATCTTTTGTCAAGAGAAAGGGGGTAGGGCTGGGGATATAGCCTAGTGGCAAGAATGCCTGCCTCGGATACACGAGGCCCTAGGTTCGATTCCCCAGCACCACATATACAGAAAACGGCCAGAAGCGGCGCTGTGGCTCAAGTGGCAGAGTGCTAGCCTTGAGCGGGAAGAAGCCAGGGACAGTGCTCAGGCCCTGAGTCCAAGGCCCAGGACTGGCCAAAAAAAAAAAAAAAAAAAATCTTAAAAAAAAAAAAAAAAAGAGAAAGGGGGTAGTAAAAGTTAATGTAAGGACAGGAAAAAATGGGCAAACTGTAATTAGAGCGAATTGCCTTAACAGAACTAAACAAGCAAACCCTAAAAACTTAAAAGGTACCTGTCTCTTCAGTTCAATGTATTGATTCCCTTTAAGAGACAAATTAAAAGAACCACTATTTTAAATTTCTTGTTCTTATTATTAAAAAGCATTTTTTTTCCTCCTAAAAAGGAATCCAGAACACTGGCTGAAATTGCAAAAGCAGAATTGGATGGCACCATTTTGAAGAGCAGACCCCTCCGAATTCGATTTGCTACACATGGAGCAGCCTTAACTGTCAAGAACCTTTCTCCAGTTGTTTCCAATGAGCTCCTAGAGCAAGCATTTTCCCAGTTTGGTCCTGTAGAGAAAGCTGTTGTGGTTGTGGATGATCGTGGTAGAGCTACAGGAAAAGGTTTTGTAGAATTCGCAGCAAAACCTCCTGCACGAAAGGCTCTGGAGAGATGTGGTGATGGGGCATTTTTGCTAACAACGTAAGTTAAATATCTTTTTGTTCATTTAAATATGAATTCCTGTCTGTTACTTGTCTTTTCTTTTTTTTGGCCAGTCCTGGGCCTTGGACTCAGGGCCTAAGCACTGTCCCTGGCTTCTTCCTGCTCAAGGCTAGCACTCTGCCACTTGAGCCACAGCGCCGCTTCTGGCCGTTTTCTGTATATGTGGTGCTGGGGAATCGAACCTAGGGCCTCGGGTATACCGAGGCAGGCACTCTTGCCACTAGGCTATATCCCCAGCCCCTACTTGTCTTTTCTTGACTGCTGTTTTGGCATATGGTAAGTAGATATTGAGGGAATATTCAATAAAAATAATGAATTTTTGTGTATTTCTCACTAGAAATCATGTGAAGTAATGTTTTAGGGAATGTTAGCTTTATTGGGGTATAGCTTACATATATTAAAAAGCACCCATATTGTGTGTATGTGTGTATGCTGAGACTGGGGCTTAGGTTTTTCCATTTAAGACTAGCTATACCTCCTCTTCTGGCTTTTTGCTGGTTACGAGGAGGTAAGAGTCTCTGGATTTATCTGCTCAGGCTGGTTTCTAACCAGATCCTCAGATCTGAGCCTCCTCAGTAGCTAGGATTACAAGTTTGAGCCACCAGTGCCCTGTAACACTATTTTAAATGTACCCAGTGAGTTTTTAAAATATTTTTATTTTTACCACTGTAAGCAAGATATGGAAAGTTTCCATCATTTTGCAAAAGTTGTTTTGTTATTCCATATTTTTCCCCTACCATATTTAAGTATTGATCTGTTACTAAAGTTTTATCTAGAGAAGTATTAAATGAACCTATATACTGTACACTGTTGTGTCATACAGTTTCTGTTTGCCATAATAATGAGATTTCAACCATATGTGTACAGTACTTGGTTACTTTTATGGCTTATTCTACTGTGTGGAAATAACTATGGTTGCTCTGTGACCTGTGTTTAGATAGTTGATTTTTTTTTTTTTTTTGGCCAGTCCTGGGGCTTGCACTCAGGGCCTAAGCACTGTCCCTGGAGTCTCCTTGCTCAAGGCTAGCACTCTGCCAACTTGAGCCACAGCGCACTTCTGGCCTTTTTATGTCTTTTTTTTTTGCCAGTTGTGGGCCTTGGACTCAGGGCCTGAGCACTGTCTCTGGCTTCTTTTGCTCAAGGCTAGCGCACTGCCACTTGAGCCACAGCGCCACTTATGGCCATTTTCTATATATGTGGTGCTGGGGAATCGAACCCAGGGCTTCATTTATACGAGGCAAGCACTCTTGCTTGCCAGTAGGACATATTCCCAGCCCACTTCTGGCCTTTCTATATATGTGGTGCTGAGGAATCGAACCTAGGGCTTCATGTATATGAAGCAAGCACTCTTGCCACTAGGCCATATTCCCATCCCCCCCCTTTTTTTTTCTTATTTAATGCTGGTCCTGGGCTTGACCTCTGAGCTTTTTTGCTCAAGGCTAGCTCTCTACTCCTTGAGTCATAGCTCCACTTCTGAATATTTGATGGCTAATTGGAGGTAAGAGTCTCACAGACTTCCCTGCCAGGGATGGCTTTGAATCATAATCAATCCTCAGATCTCAGCCTCCTGAGTAGGTATGAACCAACGGGACCAAACTTGTTCATATTCTTGATGGTGGCCAATATTACCAGGGTGAGATAGAAGCTCAGTGTTGTTTTGATTTGCATTTCTTCTATGGCCAGGGTTGTTGACCATTTCCTCCTGTGTTTATTGGCCATTCTTTTGAGAGTATCTGTTTAACTCCTTTGTCCATTTATTGAATTGAGTTTTTGGAAGGGTTTTCTTAAGCTCTTTGATGTTTTTGGATATTAGGCCCTGGTCAGATGTCTAGCTACTAAAGATCCCCCATTCTGCAGGCTCTTTTTTAGCTTAGAAACTATGTCTTTTGCTGTAAAGGAGCTTTTTAGCTAAGATGAAATCCCACTTGTACATTCTCTTTCCAATTTGCTGCTCAGAAAATTCCTGCCTTGATTGATACTCATTCTCTCTTTGTTCTCTTCCTAACTTACTCCTTGAATGCCCTGTGTGTTGTGCCCTCCTCTTTTTCTTTCTCTCTAGCTGATTTAGGTTCCATTTTTAGGCTTTAGCTTTGTGTATGCACAGGTACTTGCATGCCAGTACTGGAGCTTGAATTCAGAACCAGAGCATTCTCCCTTTCTTAGCTTTTTCTTCAAGGCTTGAGCCATACCTCCACTCTGGCTTTCACTTTAAGAAATAGTATTCTGAGGGCTGGAAATGTGGTTTAGTGGTAGAGTGTTTACTTAGGATGAGCTTCCACCCTGAGTTTGATTCCTCAGTACCACATAAACAGAAAAAGATGGAAGTGGTGCTGTGGGTCAAGTGGTAGAGTCCTAACCTAGAATAAAAGAAGCTCAGGGACAGTGCCCAGGCCCTGAGTTCAAGCCCCTGGACTGGCAAAAAAAGAAAGAAAAAAAAAAGAAATGCTGTTCTGAACAATAGTATTAGGCACAGAGATGAGTGGTTTGAATTGTGGGATGTGGTGATGGTAGGGATTACATATATAGAATGTGGTAGGTGCACATTTTTTTTTTTTTTTTGCCAGTCCTGGGCCTTTGGACTCAGGGCCTGAGCACTGTCCCTGGCTTCTTCCCGCTCAAGGCTAGCACTCTGCCACTTGAGCCACAGCGCCGCTTCTGGCCGTTTTCTGTATATGTGGTGCTGGGGAATCGAACCTAGGGCCTCGTGTATCCGAGGCAGGCACTCTTGCCGCTAGGCTATATCCCCAGCCCGGTAGGTGCACATTTAAAACATTTTATTGAACTTAATTATATTGGTTGTGCTGGTTCATAATTAGTGACTTATGTACTTAGGTGTTTATTCACCTATATTGACTCAGAAAGTGCTTATTGACAGATTTTATGAATATACAATCCTTGCTGAGACATTTTGTTAACCCAGGCATTTTCCAAATATATATCTAAGATGTTTAGAAGAGATTATTCATTTTAGACAATATGTTCTTAATAATGCCTCTGTTCTTATCCAGTACCCCTCGTCCAGTCATTGTGGAACCCATGGAGCAATTTGATGATGAAGATGGTTTGCCAGAGAAACTAATGCAGAAAACGCAACAATATCATAAGTAAGAGTTGAATAATAAAGAATATTTGGATATGTGCTATCTAGAGTTACTATAATTGTTGCAAATACTACTGATTTTAAGGTGTTCTGTCGAGTCATATAATGTGGTCTATAAATAATAATTGGAATAATTTATCCATCTTTTCTCCCCTCCCTTTCCTGCTCTTTTGCTTCTCTTTTTTTACCCCTTCTTTGTTTTCTCTTCCCTCTCCCCCTCATTTGCTAGGCAACCACTGTACTACTTGAGCCATGTCCTACACCTTTTTTGCTTTGGTTATTTCTTCAGGCAATGTATCAAGTTTTTGCCTGGTGCTGGCATCAGATTGCACTCTTTCAACTTAAGGCCTTCTGCATAGTGGGGACCACATGTACATTCCACCATGCCTGCCTTATTAACATAGAATGGAGTTAATTTGAACTGGCCTCCTGATTATCTGGGATTACAGGCTATTAAATATTAAACAGGAATAGAATGGGGTCTGGTATGTGTGTGCCAGTCCTGAGGATTGAACTCAGGGCCTTGGCACTGCCCTTGAACTTTTTTGCTTAAGGTTAGTGCTCTACCACTTTGAGACACAGCTCCACTTCCAGCACTTGAGTGGTTAATTGGAGATAAAAGAGTCTCATGGGGATTTTTCTGCCCAGACTGGCTTTGAACTGCAATCCTCAGGTCTCAGCCTCTGAGCAGCTATGATTACAGGCTTGAGCCACCAGCCTTGGCTTGATCTGTATTTTTTAGACACCCCCCCATGTATATTAAATGAAATCCAAAAAGCTTTATTCATGCTAAGGGAAGGGCACATTATAGCATTATATGTGTAGATTTAAATTTTGGTTCCATTACTCACTAGATAGGCATTCTTTTAAGCAGTTTCTCAAACTCATGCTAGTCGAATCCATATCATGTTACCATGAGATAATTAAAGTACCATTTGACAGAATGCCTTCAACATAATAAGTGCTCAATAAGTGGTAGTTACTATTGGTTTTTGTTTTACTTTAGAATATATTTCTTTGTTTTTTAATGTAATTTTAGGGAAAGAGAGCAACCACCACGATTTGCTCAACCTGGGACATTTGAATTTGAGTATGCATCTCGATGGAAGGCTCTTGATGAAATGGAAAAACAGCAGCGTGAGCAGGTTGATAGAAACATCAGAGAAGCCAAAGAGAAACTGGAAACAGAAATGGAAGCAGCTAGGCATGAACACCAATTAATGCTAATGAGGCAAGGTAAAAATGGACTTTCATACAGATTTTTTATTTTTTTATTTTATTTTATTATTTATTTATTTATTTTATATTTTTTTGCCAGTCCTGGGCCTTGGACTCAGGGCCTGAGCACACACTGTCCCTGGCTTCTTTTTGCTCAAGGCTAGCACTCTGCCACTTGAGTCACAGCGCCACTTCTGGCCATTTTCTGTATATGTGGTGCTGGGAAATCGAACCCAGGGCTTCAAGTATACAAGGCAAGCGCTCTTGCCACTAGGCCATATCCCCAGCCCTCATACAGATTTTTTAAAAAAATTAAATTTTATTGACAAGGTGATGTACAGAGGGGGTACAGTTACATAGTAAGGTAGTGAGTACATTTCTTGTCATTTATTACACCCTCCTTCATTTTTCTTTCCCTTCCCTAGTTCAGGTAAGCATATATACAATGTCCAGCGTACCAAAATCATATACAGTAACCACATGGGTTATGCTAAAGGAAGTTCACCTAGTACATTAAACATAACGACAACAATAAAATCCTCCTGTTTCCTTCTCTTGGAGTTCATTTTGCTTAGCCTCATCTTTTTTTTTTTGCCAGTCCTGGGCCTTGGACTCAGGGCCTGAGTGCTGTCCCTGACTTTTTCTTGCTCAAGGCTAGCACTCTGCCACTTGAGCCACAGCACACTTCTGGCCTGTTTTTTTTTTTTTTTTTTTGCCATTCCTGGGGCTTGGACTCAAGGCCTGAGCACTGTCCCTGGCTTCCTTTTGCTCAAGGCTAGCAACTCTGCCACCTGAGCCACAGCGCCACTTCTGGCCGTTTTCTATATATGTGGTGCTGGGGAATTGAACCCAGGGCTTCATGTATACAAGGCAAGCGCTCTTGCCACTAGGCCATATCCACAGCCCAAACATGTCATACTTTTTTTTTTTTTTTTGGCCAGTCCTAGGCCGTGAACTCAGGGCCTGAGCACTGTCCCTGGCTTCTTTTTTGCTCAAGGCTAGCACTCTGCCACTTGAGCCACAGCGCCACTTCTGGCCATTTTCTGTATATGTGGTGCTGAGGAATTGAACCCAGGGCCTCATGTATATGAGGCAAGCACTCTTGCCACTAAGCCATTTCCCCAGCCCCTCTGGCCATTTTCTATATATGTGGTGCTGGGGAATCAAACCCAGGGCTTCATGTATACGAGGCAAGCACTCTTGCCACTAGGCCATATTCCCAGCCCTAGCCTCATCTTATATAATCATATATACATAGCTGTTGAGCTATTGTGATCCTCTGATAGGTCTATCCTAGACCTTTTTATATTTGTTTAGTAATTGTTTGGTTTTAGATACATAATGTAAAGTCACTGACCCTAACATGTGGAAATACCATTTGAAAAGTTTGTTATTTTGCAGACCTGGTCTCTTCTGTTCCCCTCTACCCCCCAACAGTCATATATCAAGGAGACCATGCGCCTTTGTTCTTTGTGTTCTAGGCTTGTCTCACTCAACATAATTTGTTCAAGATCTGACCATTTTCCTGTAAATACCATTATTTTATCATTTCTGATCACTATGTAGTATTCCATTGTGTACAGGTACCACATTTTTTTGGATCCATTCATCAGTAATGGGGCATCTGGGTTGTTTCCATATTTTGGCTATTGTGAATTGTGTAGCAATAAACATGAATGCAGATTCTTTATGGTATCCTGGGACATGTTGTTTAGGATAGGTGCCTAGGAGTGGTATGGCTGGGTCATAGGGTATGTCTATGCTGAGCTTTTTGAGGAACCGCCATACTGTTCTCCAAAGTGGTTGTACTAGTTTGCTCTCCCACCAACAGTGGAGAAGGGTTCCTCTTTCTCCGCATCCCCTCCAGCTTTTGTTGTTGCCTGAGTTGAGAGTATAGTCCATTCTAACTGGCATGGGTTGTTATGTCAGGGTTGTTTTTATTTGCATTTCCTTTACTGCCAGGGATGTTGAACATTTCCTCATATGTTTCTTTGCCATTTTTATTATCTCTTCTCCTGTGAAGTCTCTTTAGCTCCTTTGCCCATCTAATTGGTTTACTGGGTTTAGAGGGATTAGTTTCTTGAGTTCTCTGTAGATGATAGATATTAGGCCTTTGTCTGTTGCTGTGCTGGTGAAGATCCTTTCCCGTATGGTTGGCTGTCTTTCCAGTTTGGTGGCTATGTCTTTAGCTGTGCAGAAACTTTTTATTTTGTAGTAGTCCTATTTATCGAGTCTCTCCCTTATCTGTTGTGTCCCTGGGAACTCCGTTCAGGAAGTTCCTACCTGTACCTATAAGTTCTAGTGTCTTTCCTACTCTATCCTTCAGTATTTTCAGGGTTTCAGGTCTGATGTTGAGGTCCTTAATCCATTTTGAGTTGATCTTGATGCATGGTGATAGGCTAGGGTCCACTTTGAGTTTTCTACATGTGGCTGCCCAGTTTTCCCAGCACCAGTAGTTGAAGAGGCTATGTTTTTTTCCATTGTATGTCTTTAGCTCCTTTGTCAAATATCAGCTGGCTGTAAGTGTGCGGATTTATTTCTGGGTCTTCTATTCTATCTCATTGATCTTCAGGCCTGTTTTTATGCCAGTACCAGGCTGTTTTTGTTATGATGGCCCTATAGTAGAGCTTGAAGTCTGGTATTGTGATACCTCCTGAGCTCCTTTTGCCTAGAATTGCTTTGGCTATTCTAGGTCTTTCATTGTTCCATATGAATTTATGGCTTTTTTTTTTTTCTATTTCAGTGAAGAATGTAGCTGGGATTTTGATGGAGATTGCAAAAATGGACTTTCATACAGATTTTTTTTTCTTCATTGAAGGTGTATTTGTGTCCTACTGATATGTATTATTATTTGAATTGCCAGGTAGGATTACAGAGCTAGAAGTGATTATATTAGCAAGAAAAATCTCCCTTTTTAAAAAAAAAGGAAGAGAGTTCCTCTTTGTTTATTTTATTTTTTTGTTGGTTGTGGGGCTTGATCTCCAGGCCTGGACACTAACTGTCCATGAGTTCTGCTCAAGGCTAGTGCTCTACAACTTAGCCATGGTACCACTTCTAGTTTCCTGGTGGTTAATTGGAGATATGAATCTCAGACTTTCTTGCTTGGGCAAGCTTTGAACCTCAATTCACAGGTCTCAGCCTCCTGGAAAGCTAGGATTACAAGTGTGAGTCACAAGTGCCAGTGAGGACCTCTTTAAAAATACAAAAACAAAAACACAACACAACACAACAAAGGTCTCATTGAAAATACATGAAATCAGAAGTGTTTCATATTTCTGAGTTCTGGGTTTGTTTTTTTCAATTAAGGATGCTCACTCAACCTGTACAAATGAGTTTCACCTGTATTGGTAGTAGAGTCAGAGACAGTTGCAGGATATTAACTTTTTGTGTGCCAGTATTTGGACTTGAACTCAAAGCTCACTTTTTTTTTTCCTGGGCTTTTTTTCAATATAGCTGACCCTCTAACACTTGAGTTATACCATTGCTTCCATTTTCACTAATAATTGGAGTTGAGAGTCACAGAATTGTCTGCCCAGGCTGGCTTTGAACCACAATCCTTACATATCAGGTGCCTGGTTAAGGTTATTAATCTTTGCTAGTTGCAAATATATGATTCTTCTGACAAAATGAGAAGCACAGTAAGTGATTTTTTTTTTTGCCAGTCCTGGGCTTTGAACTGAGGGCCTGAGCACTGTCCGTGGCTTCTTTTTGCTCAAGGCTAGCACTCTGCCACTTGAGCCACAGCGCCACCTCTAGCCATTTTCTATATATGTGGTGCTGGGGAATTGAACCCAGGGCTTCATGAATATGAGTCAAGCACTCTTGCCACTAGGCCATATTCCCAGCCCCACAGTAAGTGATTTTTTTTTTTTTTTTGGCCAGTCCTGGGGCTTGGACTCAGGGCCTGAGCACTGTCCCTGGCTTCTTGCTCAAGGCTAGCACTCTGCCACTTGAGCCACAGCGCCACTTCTGGCCGTTTTCTGTATATGTGGTGCTGGGGAATCGAACCCAGGGCCTCATGTATACGAGGCAGGCACTCTTGCCATTAGGCCATATCCCTAGCCCCGAGTTAGTGATTTTTGAGAAGTAGATATGACATAAAACCGTAAGTTAAGACTTTGTTTTTTTTTTTGCCATTCCTGGGGCTTGAACTCAGAACCTGAGCACTGTCCCTGAGTTTCTTTTGCTCACGGGTAGCAATCTAGCACTTGAGCCACAGTGCCGCTTGAGGCTTTTTCTATTTATGTGGTACTGAAGAATTGAGCCCAGGGCTTTATGCATGCTAAGCAAGCACTCTATGGCTATGCCACATTCCCAGCCCTAAATCAAGATTTTATAGGGTGGAGAGAAGAATTACAAGTGCTGGCTACTTAAATTTACCTACTCTACAGCAAACACAGTATTGGGTGGGGCTAGGGATTGTAGTTTAATAGTGGATTGCTTTGCAAAGCAGACACACAAGTCCCTGGGTTCAATCTCCAGTACTTTAAGGTTTAAAAAAAAAAGGTACTCAGTAATCTGATAGAGAAGAATAGTGTTTATGTGTGCATATGGGTTTGGAGACTCAGCAAGAGTAATCTTATTTTTGTTTGAATTATTATTCTGCCAATACTGAGGCTTGAACTCAGGGTCTGGTTGCCTCCCCTCCCTTTCCCTCCTTTCCCCTCCCTTCCCCTCCCTTCCCCTCCCTTCCCCTCCCTTCCCCTCCCTTCCCCCCCTTCCCTTCCCTCCCCTCCCCTCCCCTCCCCTCCCCTCCCCTCCCCTCCCCTCCCCTCCCTTCCACCCCCCCTTTTTTTTTTTTTGCCAGGTCTGGGGTTTAGAACTCGGGGGCGTGGGTACTGTTCCTGAGCTTCTTTTGCCAAAGGTTAGGACTTGATCCCCACTTGATCCCCAGTGCCACTTCTGGCCTTTTCTGCTCATGTAGTTCTGAGGAATAAAACCCAGGGCTTCATGCATGCTAGGCAAACACTCTACTAGTAAGCTACATTGCTACCTCTAAGCTAGACTTTGCTGTGCAGCGGCTTCAAACCTCTATTATGTTTTTTTTTTTGTAATGTGGCTTGAACTCTAGGCTTGGGCACTGAGAGGTTTTTTTTGCTTAAGGCTAGCACTGTACCACTTGTCTCATGGACTTTCCTGCCCTAGCTGGCTTGGAACCATAATCCTAATAATCATATCTCAGCTGTCTGAGTAACTAGGATTTTTCTGTGCATGTTGGTTTAGAATCTCAATTCACAGATCTTAGCCTACTCAGTACCTCGGCACCTACTTCTGTTTTGTTTTATTTAATAGATAGGTTCTTAGGATGTTGCTCAGACAGGTCCCAAATGACAAGATACAAATGATTTGCTGCCTGTCACTTGCTCCATCTTTGGTACTGGGAACTCATGGCCTAGTCTTGAGTATTTTTTGCTTAAGCTAGAGCTCTACCACTTGAGCCAGTTCTGCTTTTTTGGTGGTTAATTTTGTAGATGAGAGTCTCATGGACTTTTCCTGCCTGGCCTAGCTTCAAATTGCAATCTCTTAGATTTCAGTATCCTGAGTCGCTAAGTACAACTTTTTTTTTTTTTTTTTGGCCTTGGACTCAGGGCCTGAGCACTGTCCCTGGCTTCTTCCCGCTCAAGGCTAGCACTCTGCCACTTGAGCCACAGCGCCGCTTCTGGCCGTTTTCTGTATATGTGGTGCTGGGGAATCGAACCTAGGGCCTTGTGTATCCGAGGCAGGCACTCTTGCCACTAGGCTATATCCCCAGCCCCGCTAAGTACAACTTTTGATCATTAATATTGAAGACAGTCTTATACTTTTTTTTTCATTTTTTATTGCACTTTACTATAATTTTTACAATTCTCTACACAGTAATAACTTCCTTTTTTTTTTTTTTTGCTGGTTCGGGGACTTGAACTAAGGGCCTCAGTACTGTCTCTGAAACTCCTTGTGCTCAAGGCAAGCTCTCTACCCCTTGAACCACAGTGTCACTTCTAGCTTTTTCTGAGTGATTTATTGGAGATAAGAGTGTTACAGACTTTTCTGCCTGGGCTGGCTTCAAACCACATCCTTAGATCTCAGCCTACTGAGTAGTTAGGATTACAGGCATGAACCACTGTGCCTAGCTATACAGTATTAATTATTATTTTTCCCTTTATATTATCCTTGTAGAATATTTTGTTTAGAATACCTTTGTACTTATAACTCATGTAAGAGAATATATTTATATGCTTTAAGTGATAATTCCTGAGTAGCTAAGAAAAAGAAAATAGCTACGTTTGCTTCATCCTTTTCCTTTTATTCTCTTGTCTTTTTGAAAAAATTTTCAGTGCGAGACTGAGACTCTTAACTCTTGACATTTTTTTTCTCATTGCTTAATGCTCTACTCAGTGAGCCATGCCTCCAGCCCTCTTTTCCTCTTGTTTTGTTTTGTCTTGGTGTGTGTGTGTGTGTGTGTGTGTGTGTGTGTGTGTGTGTGTGTGTGTGTGTGTTCGTTCATCATGGTGCTTGAACTCTGAATGCTGTTTCTGAGCTCTGGCTCAAGGCTAGCACTTTACCAATTTGAGTCACAGTTCTACTTCTGGGTTTTGTTTGTTTTTGTTGCTAGTCCTGGGGCATGGACTTCAGGGCCTGAGTACTGTCCCTGGCTTCTTTTTGCTCAAGGATAGCACTCTACCTTTTGAGCCACAGCACCACTTCTGGCTTTTTTCTCTATATGTGGTGCTGAGGAATCGAACCCAGGGCTTCATGTATATGAGGCGAGTACTTTACCACTAGGCCATATTCCCAGCCCACTTTGGGTTTTGAGTGGTTAATGAGAGAGTTTTACAGGGACTTTTCTGATCCTGCTGGCTTTAAACCATGAGCCTCAGATCCCAGCCTTCTGAGTAGCTAGGATTACAGGCCAGAGCCACTGTTGTCCAGCTCTTTTTTTTTTTTTTAAATAGCAGTGCTAGATCTCAAAGGGCTCATGCTTGTGCTCATAGTAGGTGTGTGCTCAATACTTAGCAAACCTTGTAATTTCTTGTCTTTGCTTCTGCTTCTGCTTCTTCTGCTTCTCCTGCTTCTTCTGTCCTGGCTTAAACTCAAGGCCTGAGCGCTGTCTCTGAGCTTCTTTTACTCTACCACTTGAGCCATAGCGCCCCTTCTGGCTTTTTCTGTTTATGGTGCTGAGGAATTGAACCCAGGGCTTCAGGAATGCTAGACAAGCACTCTACCACTCAGCCACATTCCCAGCCCCTGCCTTCATTTTTTTATTTGTCTGGATTTCTGACATTGATTTAATGTTCTTTACTGACAAGCTTCATATATAAAAATTACAGTCCCATTTTTTTCCCCCCCGCTTTGTTTGGGGTGCTGTCCTGAGCTTTTGTGATAAAGGCAAATGCTCTATCACTTGAGCCACAGCTCTACTTTTTGGAAGTTCATTGGAGATAGCAGTCTTATGCACCAGTTGGTAGAGTGCCAACCAATGAGCAAAAGTGATGGTAGGTACCCAGTTCAAGTCCTGGTTTGGATCTAAAAAAAAAAAGTCTTAGAGAGTTTGCTGCCAGGCCAGCTTCAAACTGAGCTCCTCAGATCTCAGTCTCCACGGTAGCTATTATTATAGGCATTGAGCCACCAATACCCTACTTCAACCCTGTTTTTTTTTTTTTTGCCAGTCCTGGGGCTTTAACTCAGGGCCTGAGCACTGTACTTGTCTTCTGGCCTTTTCTATATATGTGGTGCTGAGGAATTGAACCTAGGGCTTCATGTATACCAGGCAAGCACTCTTGCCGCTAGGCCATATTCCCAGCCCTCAATCCCGTTTTAAGTAGGCTCAGGCATAATTTTTACTGTATATCATTTGACTGATGTTCTCTCTGATTTTTTTTTTTTTTTTTTTTTTTTGCCAGTCCTGGCGCTTGGACTCAGGGCTTGAGCTTCTTTTTGCTCAAGGCTAGCACTCTGCCACTTGAGCCACAGCGTCTCTTCTGGCCTTTCCTATATGTGTGGTGTTGAGAAATCGAACCCAGGGCTTTATGTATACGAGGCAAACACTCTTGCCACTAGGCCATATTCCCAGCCCCATCTCTGATTTTTTTTTGGCCAGTCCTGGGGCTTGGACTCAGGGCCTGAGCACTGTCCCTGGCTTCTTTTTGCTCAAGGCTAGCACTCTGCCACTTGAGCCACAGCGCCACTTCTGGCCATTTTCTGTATATGTGGTGCTGGGGAATTGAACCCAGGGCCTCATGTATAGGAGACAAGCACTCTTGCCACTAGGCCATACCCCCAGCCCCTGATATTATTTTTTTTTTAAAGATTAGCATACAAGCAGTAATTCTTTTTTTTCTTTTATCCTTAAAAATTTTATTTATTTATTTATTTTTTACCAGTAATTGGAATGAACTAAAGGTTTCATGATTACAAGGGAAGTATTCTACCATTTTTTTTAAACTTTTTTTTTTTTTTGCCAGTCCTGGGCCTTGGACTCAGGGCCTGAGCACTGTCCCTGGCTTCTTTTTGCTCAAGGCTAGCACTCTACCACTTGAGCCACAGCGCCACTTCTGGCCATTTTCTGTATATGTGGTGCTGGGGAATTGAACCGAGGGCTTCATGTATACGAGGCAAGCGTTCTTGCCACTAGGCTATATCCCCAGCCCCATTTTTTAAACTTTTATATAACATTTATTTTTTATTTTTTAAAATTTATTTATTAATTAAAATTTTTTGACAAGGTGTTGTGCAAAAAGGGTACAGTTACATAGTAGGGCAGTGTGTACATTACTTGTGATATCTTACACCCTGTTTTTCTTTCCCTTCCCTAGGTCAGGTAGACATATATACAATGTATCAAGAACATATACAGTAGCCATGTGGCCACGCCCAAGAAAGTTCGCCTAGGGCTTTAAACGTAATGTCTACATTAGACCATATGTCGACAGTAGTCTTATATGAACGTACATACCTAGCTTTTGAGCTATTGTATTCCCCTGAGAGGTCAATTTTTGACCTTTATATGTTGAGTAGTTGTTTGGTTTTAGTTACATACTATTGGGTTGCTGACCCATTCCTGTGGGAAATACCATTTGACAAGCAGTTTTTGGTTTCACAGACCTGGTCTCTACTGTCCGTCACCCCATCTTAACAGTCATATATCAGGGAGATCATGCCCCTTTGTTTTCTGTGTTCTAGGCTTGTCTCGCTCAACATTATTTGTTCGAGTTCTGACCATTTCCCTGCAAATAACAATATTTCACCATTCCTAATCGCTATGTAGTTTCCATTGTGTATAGGTACCATATTTTTTGGATCCATTCATCTGTGGAGGGGCATCTGGGTTGTTTGCATATTTTGGCTCTTGTGAATTGAAGCAGTATTTCTTGAGCTGTTGGATATGCTAAAATACTGTTATTCAAGTACTTTGAGGTTGAAAGGTATAAAATTTCTGTATCCCTTTTCCTTTCCTAAGTGATTTAATAGTTTTATTAGCTTCTTGAATTAGTGTTTCTGCAGTAATGTCTACAGTAAGACTCAATTTCTGTTATACTTCATTTATTACATCTTTTGGCCGTCTTTGTAATTTATATCTGTTAATCATAATATCTCAAAATTTCCTTGAGACCAGATAATCTCTTTCAATCTTTAGTTTCAGATTTTTTTTTTTTTTGCCAGTCCTGGGCCTTGGACTCAGGGCCTGAGCACTGTCCCTGGCTTCTTCCTGCTCAAGGCTAGCACTCTGCCACTTGAGCCACAGCACCGCTTCTGGCCGTTTTCTGTATATGTGGTGCTGGGGAATCGAACCTAGGGCCTCGTGTATCCGAGGCAGGCACTCTTGCCACTAGGCCATATCCCCAGCCCCTAGTTTCAGATTTTACAGATTAGAACTGTTAGATCAAAACGTATACATTGCTTTCTTGAAATGTAAGATGTTAAAAAAGAAATTTCCCATTCTGGGAAATTATTTTATCCAGACCACTTCTTTTTTTTTAAATTAAATTTATTTGTTTATTAATTGAACACAAATTTTTTGACAAGGTGTTGTGCAAAAAGGGTACAGTTACATAGTAGGGCAGTGTGTACATTTCTTGTGATATCTTACATCCTGTTTTTCTATCTTTTCTCTAGGTCAGGTAGATATATACACAATATACAATGTATCAAGAACATATACAGTAGCCATGTGGCCACGCCCAAGAAAGTTCGCCTAGGGCTTTAAATGTAATGTCGATATTAGACCATATGTCGACAGTAGTCTTATATGAACGTACATACCTAGCTTTTGAGCTATTGTATTCCCCTGAGAGGTCAATTTTTGACCTTTATATGTTGAGTAATTGTTTGGTTTTAGTTACATACTCTTGAGTCGGTGCCCCAATCCTGTGGGGAATACTTTTTGACAAGCAGTTTTTCGTTTCAAAGACTTGGTCTCTACTGACTCTCCGACTCCCTTTGTTAACAGTCACATATCAGGGAGATCATGCCCCTTTGTTTTCTGTGTTCTAGGCTTGTCTCGCTCAACATTATTTGTTCGAGTTCTGACCATTTCCCTGCGAATAACAATATTTCACCATTCCTAATCGCTATGTAGTATTCCATTGTGTATAAGTACCATATTTTTTGGATCCATTCATCGGTGGACCCATTCATCTGTGGAGGGGTATCTGGGTTGTTTCCATATTTTGGCTATTATGAATTGTGCCGCGATAAACATGGAAGTACAAATGTCTTTTTGATATCTTGGTGTTTGCTGTTTAGGATAGATGCCCAGGAGTGGTATGGCTGTAGACCACTTCTTAAATATGTTTTTTTTTTTCTGGCCAGTCCTGGGCCTTGAACTCAGAGCCCTGAGCACAGTCCCTGGCTTCTTTTTGCTCAAGGCTAGCACTCTGCCACTTGAGCCACAGCGCCACTTCTGGCCGTTTTCTGTATATGTGGTGCTGGGGAATTGAAGCCAGGGCCTCATGTATACGAGGCAAGCTCTCTTGCCACTAGGCCATATCCCCAGCCCCTTAAATATGTTTTACTGATAGCAACCAAATAAACTTTTTGGGCTTTGTGTTTGTTGCTTTTTTTTTTTTTTTCCTAGTCCAGGGGCTTGAACTCAGGTTGGGCACTGTCCCTGAGCTGCTTTTACTCAAGGCTAGCACTCTACCACTTGAGCTACAGCCCACTTGTGGCTTTTTCTGAGTGTTTTATAAGAGTCTCATGGACTTTTTTGTACTTTATTGCCCAGGCTAGCTTTTAATGTTGATCCTTAGATCGCAGCCTTCTGAATAGCTTGGATTATAGGCATGAGACACCAGTGCCCAGTTCATAATTGAACTTTTATTTCACCTTGGGGTGTAGGAACTTACTTAAAAAGCATTCTGTTGAGCTAGGTGCTGGTGGTCTTTAATCTTAGGTACTTAGGAGTCTGAGATACAAGATTGCAGTCAAAGCCAGCTCAGGCTTTGAAATGTCTGTGTGACTTTTTTTTTTTCTCCTTTTTTCCCCCTGATGAAGGTCCTAGTGCTTGAACTCAGGGACTCTGTGCTGTCCCTGAGTTTTTTGTTTTTCTTTTTTTGGATGTCTATCATGGTCCTTGAGCTAGGGGCCTTGGTTCCTGAGTCCTTTTGCTCAAGGCTAGTGCTCCACCACTTAGAGCCTCAGTGTTCACTTCTGGTTTTCTGGTGGTTAATTGGAGATAAGAGACTTCTCTCTGAGCTTGCTTTGAATTATGATCCTTAGATTGCAGCCTCCTGAGTAGTTAGGATTACAGGTATGAGCCATTGGTGCCTGACTCTAAATTCACTTTTATCTTACTTTGGAACCCCCATTCTTGTTATGTTAGGGATTAACAATAGTACAAGACTTTGTCTCAGAAAAGCAAAACAAAAAAAAAGTGGCTTTTGTATCAGCACTCAACCTTTTTCTTTTCTTTCAATAGTTTCTCCTCATTGACCTTTGAAAAACATTGATTAGGACTGAGAATGTGGCTTAGTGCTAGAGTGCTTGCCTGGCATGCGTGAAGCCCTGTATTCGATTCCTCAGTACCACATAAACAGAAAAAGCCAGAAGTAGAGCTGTGGCTCAAGTGGTAGATTGCTAGCATTGAGCCAAAAGAGGCTCAGGGATAGTGCCCAGACTCTGAGTTCAAGCCCCAGGACTGTCAAAAAAAACACCCAAAAAACAAATTTTTGACAAGTGTAAAAGTGATCTTAGGCTGGTGTATTGGGAGGAAGTATGGATTTTATACCATGTAACTATTTTATAGAAATAGTTTGTTTTTTTTCATGGTTTTGTTTTGGTTCTTGTTTTATGTAGTATTGAAGTTTGAATTTGGGATCTGTCAGTTGTTAGACAGGTACTCTGCCCTTCAGCCCCTGATCTAGTTTTATTAATTGATCTGCTGATGGATTGTGCTGGTCCTGATCTAATTCTTAAATATGCTTTTCTAGTGTCACTTAAGGTGATCTGTGAGTTTGCTGCTGTAAGTCATTATGATCTTCAGATTGTAAATGAATGTGCTAATACAGCTATTCTGGTTTTATTTTGTGTTTGCTAGGTATTCTTTTTTTTTCTTCTCTGGGAGAATAGATTGACAGCACATGCTAACTTCTAATTTATTTATTATCTTCCACAGCCTATCCAAGCATTAGGATTATAGACATGTGCTGCCATGCCCAGCAAAACTACAAGTGTTTTTCTTTTTTCTTTCTGTGTGTTTGTTTTTGTGTGGGACAGGGAACAAACTCAACAGCATAGTGGGCAAATGCTCTATCACTGAGTTCCATCCCTACCCTTTGTGCCATGCCTTAACATTGAAACAATTAGTAACCATTTAATTTCTTTTTTTTTTTGGCCAGTCCTGGGCCTTGGACTCAGGGCCTGAGCACTGTCCCTGGCTTCTTCCCGCTCAAGGCTAGCACTCTGCCACGTGAGCCACAGCGCCGCTTCTGGCCGTTTTTTCTGTATATGTGGTGCTGGGGAATCGAACCTAGGGCCTCGTGTATCCGAGGCAGGCACTCTTGCCACTAGGCTATATCCCCAGCCCCCCATTTAATTTCTAACAAAGAAAAATTCTATCTCTCTCTCTCTCTCTCTCTCTCTCTCTCTCTCTCTCTCTCTCTCTCTCTCTCTCTCTTTTTTTGGCCAGTCCTGGGGCTTGAACTCAGGGCCTGGGCACTGCCCTGAGCTTCTTTTGCTCAAGGCTAACACTCTACCACTTGAGCCACAGCACCACTTCTGGCTTTTTCTGTATATGTGGTGCTGAGGAATCCAACCCAGGGTGTCATGCATGCAAGTCAAGCCCTCTACCATTAAGCCCCATTCCCAGCCCTATGTAGCTTTTATTTATTATTAAAAGATTTATAGAAAAAAAAATGTGTTAAGGGCTGGGAATATGGCCTAGTGGTAAAGTGATTGCCTCATATACATGAAGCTTTGGGTTCAATTCCTCAGCACCATATATATAGAAAAGGCCAGAAGTAGTGCTGTGGCTCAAATGGTAGCGTGTTAGCCTTGGGCAAAAAGAAGCCAGGGACAGTGCTCAGGCCCTGAGTTAAGTCTCCAGGACTGGAAACAAAAAACAACAGGCTGGGGATATGGCCTAGTGGCAAGAGTGCTTGCCTCCTATACATGAGGCCCTGGGTTCAATTCCCCAGCACCACATTATACAGAAAACGGCCAGAAGTGGCGCTGTGGCTCAAGTGGCAGAGTGCTAGCCTTGAGCAAAAAGAAGCCAGGGACAGTGCTCAGGCCCTGAGACCAAGCCCCAGGACTGTCCAAAAAACAACAACAACAACAAAGAAAAAAATGTGTTAATATAAGTTACTAAGTATTATGTCAGTAATAGAGACTCTGATATAATAACAAATGAAAGGTAATATAATGAAAGGTAATAAAATATTAATATACAGTTAATATTTTATAGATCTAATGAGACGTCAGGAAGAACTCAGACGCTTGGAAGAACTCAGAAACCAAGAGTTGCAAAAACGGAAGCAAATACAGCTCAGGTAAAACATCATTGCTTCTTAACCATATCTAGATTATGCCATAACTTAACATTCTTTGTTATCATTTGGATTATTTAGCTGGCATAGGGCTTTTTGATTGCATATAGTTTGAGATTAAATAATAACAATAATTTTAGTGTAAGAATGTTAATAACCATTTTTCCAGAGATGTTTATGTTTGAGTTTATATTAGTTTTTATTCTTTTCATACGTATAACTGCTATGCCTTTATGCAGTTTTACACTTGTTTAAAAATATCTGGTAGTGGACTCATTTGGTTAAAAGGATAAGAGTTTTAAAATCAGAGTACTTAATAATGAAGGTTACTCTGATGTGAAAGTTAGAGAAGATTTATGGAGTGGTTGATCCAAAATGTACAAATAAGTACACGTTGACAGTGTTCCTGTGTCTTCAGTATTTCATTCTGAAATGTAATGAGATAAACATTAGTCTCATAATGCCAAAGTTATGATAAAAAATGTTCTGAACAATGATATGATAGATGAAGCAAGCTTAGAAATTTTGGTTTGAAAAGATTATAAAGTACTTAGAGTGCAAGTGGCTCATACCCCTTGTAATCTTAGCTGCTCAGGAGGATGAGATCCAAAGGTTTGAAACCAGCTTGACAGACAAATCTGAGAAACTCTTTATCTCTAAGCACACAAAACTGAAAGTGGAGACTTATCTCTAAGCACCACAAAGTGGAAGTGTTGTTTCAGTGGTAGAATACCAACTTTGAGCCCTGGTAGAAAACACTAATCAAGAGTGCAAGGTCTCAGTACTGAAACAAAAATAAATGCAGAAGGCAAAGAGGGAGAAAGGGAGGGAGGCAGGCAGACAGGCAGGCAGACAGGAAGGCAGGCAGGCAGACAGGAAGGCAGACAGGCATGAATGAATTATGGGAATTGGGTACTGTTGGCTCTTGTCTATAATCTACAGAGAAGGCTGATAACTGATTATTTTGATTCAGAGTCAGCCTAGACAGGAAAGTCCATGAAATTCTTATGTTGGAAGTGGAGTTGTGCCTCAAATGGTAGAATGCCAACCTTTAGTGAAAATGCCTCCAGGACAGCACTCATCCCTTTGAGTTCAAGCCACCCAGTACTAGCCACAAAAAGTACTTGTGTGAAAAAGCTGCTTAAGTTGGGAGTGGTGAGTGACTAATCCCATCAGTCTGGGACTGTAATTCTAAACTCTGAAAATTTGAAGCCAGCCTTGGTTGTAATGTAAGATTTTATTTATTTATTTATTTACTTATTTAAAAAGGCAGTCCACTGCTAATTTAAAAAGGCAGTCCAGTGCTAATTGAAAGTAAAAGTGAAGAAAGTGAAAAACCATGAGTAACTCTAGTTTCCCAGTCAGCAGACTGCTTTTTTTTTTTTTTTTTTTGCCAGTCTTGGGGCTTGAACTCAGGCCCTGGGCACTGTTCCTGAGCTTCTTTTTCTCAAGGATAGCACTCTATCACTTGAGGAACAGCACCACTTCTAGCCTTTTCTGTTTATGTGGTACTGAAGAATCAAACCCAGGGCTTCATTAATGCTAGGCTAGCACTCTACCACTAAGCCACGTTCCCAGGCCTTTCTTTCTTTCTTTTTCAATTGATTTGTTATATTTTGAGACACAATTTCACTGTGTAATCTTGGTTGCTTTGCGCTTCCTATCCTAGAGGGTATTGGGGTTGCAGGCATGTGCCACTATTCTTTGTAAATATTCAGTATGTTTTGTGTCCTTTTTCCAAGTTTGTACTTGAGTATATCAGTTCATGAGTGTTTCTATTTTGGAATTATTTTACTCTACTTAAGTCATTGTTAAATTCCAGCTTTTAGAAAGACATAGAAAATATAAACCTTCAACCTTCCTCCAGAACTACTGACCCAGGAATTCTAATGGTTGACTTGGAATGGAATTGTTCAGGTGTTCTGATGTATCCTGAAGTTTTAGGACAACTCTTGTGGTTCTGGTGCATCTAAAATCTTGAAGTGTACATATTACCTCCCTGGATGCGTCACTTTCTGTTGCTTGTATTTTCAGTGTTCAACCAAATCTCTTCTGCTTTTATAAACAGAAGGAAACTATTCCTTATAGCAAAAAGCTTTTTCTGAATACAGTCTGTTGCTTATATTTTCTGTCAGTGTTCAGTCAAATCTCTTTTGCTTTTACAAATAGAAGGAAGCTCTCTTCCTTATAGCAAAAAGCTTTTTCTGAATACAGCTTTCTTTTCTTGTACCTCTACTTAGCAGCTAAGCTTTCCCAATAGTAGAAGATCCTCCAGGAATCTTTTCTTTCCAAATCCCAGATATTTAAAATCAAATAAGAGTGTGAGGAGGGAACCCAAAATATGATATTAAAGTTTAACAAATGAGGGCTGGGAATATGGCCTACTGGCAAGAGTGCTTGCCTCGTATACATGAAGCCCTGGGTTTGATTCCCCAGCACCACATATATAGAAAAAGGCCAGAAGTGGCGCCGTGGCTCAAGTGGCAGAGTACTAGCCTTGAGCAAAAAGAAGCCAGGGACAGTGCTCAGGCCCTGAGTTGAAGGCCCAGGACTGGCCAAAAAAAAAAAAAAAATTTTAACAAATGAACCTGTTATTTATAAATGAATAACAAATTATTCTAGGAGGTGGTAGGAAAGAAAATGTATTTTTGCTGGAGAACAACCATACACACTTCTATAATTTAGGTCTTATTCATTCCTGCATGCACACTGCTTTTGTGCTCATTCTCTTTTTCTCTTTGTCTGCTTACATCTACCTCTATGATTTTCTTAATTAGCAATTTGTTTGCATTTATTCACCCTTTGTCCCTCCTTCTCTATGTCCCTCCCTTAACTCTCCCAAAAGACAGGTAAATGAACAAACAGACAAAAAAAATCCAAAACAAAGAAAAAACCTTTTTTTTTTTCATGTAGCTATGATTTCATGTGTACCCCAAGTTGTTGAACTTGAGGTCTTCCTACCTTAACCTCTCGAGTACAGGTGTGTTACCCTATGCCTGGCTTTGCAAATAATTGACAAATTTTTAAATGTAGATCTTGAGCCCTAGGTTTCTTACTGTTGAAGAAAGAAGTATGCTAAAATTAAAATAGATCCTGAGGTGCTGGATTATATCAGTTACAGTATGACTTGTATGATTTTCTAATATTGGAAAATAGATGCAGCTGGGCACCAGTGGCTCATGCTTTTAATCCTAGCTCCTCAGGAGACTTGAGATCTGAGGATCACTGTTGAAAGCCAGCCTGGGCAGGAACGTACGTGAACGTAGGTGAGACTCGAGTTAACCAGAAAGTGGAGCTGTGGCTTGAAAGTAAATACAGGGATGTGTTGGTTAATATACTTACTTATATTTCCTAATACTGTGCACCTAGAGGCCTAAGGAGCAATGTTGTTGGTATAAATAACATTGGTGCCCACGTCTTTGTTTCTAAGTACCTGTCTCTAATAAAAGAAATGATGACTTTTTGGAAAAGTGATTTAATATAGGCTTTAAAAATACTTGATGATACTGAGACATGCTAGATAGAAAGTAAAGAAGTGCTCAAAAAGGAGTCTATAATTGTGGTTTAAAATGATAAAACTCCTGTCTAGTAAGTTTGAGGTTCTAAACCAATATTGCCAAAATTAAAATGAAAGAAACGATAAGTCACCTCACAAGAACAGAGCTAATAGCCAAAGGTAGAAGGATTTATGGGACAGTTTAAGCAACAAAATAACACCTAGTCCTCCACCCCCATTAACTGTTTCTTTTTTTTTTTTGCCACTTGTGGGCCTTGAACTCAGGGCCTGGGCATTGTCTTTGAGCTTTTTTGCTCAAGCCTAGTGCTCTAGCTCTTTGAGCCATAGCTCCATTTCTAGTTTTCTGGCAGTGGTTAATTGGAGTTAAGAGTATCACAGATCTGGGGCTGGGGATATAGCCTAGTGGCAAGAGTGCTTGCCCCGTATACATGAGGCCCTGGGTTCAATTCCCCAGCACCACGTATATAGAAAATGGCCAGAAGTGGTGCTGTGACTCAAGTGGCAGAGTGCTAGCCTTGAGCAAAAAGAAGCCAGGGACAGTGCTCAGGCCCTGAATTCAAGCCCCAGGACTGGCCAAAAAAAAAAGAGTATCACAGATTTTCAACTGCTTCCAACTGTGACCCTTAGCTTTCAGCTTCCTTAGTAGCTAGGATTACAGGCATGAGCCAACAGTGTCCAGCCCATTTGTTACTTGTTTTAGATATATTATTGCTATTAAAGTGTTGTACAGAGGGGTTACTATTTCATAAGTCAGATGAGTACATTTCTTTTTTTAGACAGTGTCATCCTTCCTTTGCTTTCCCCCAGTTTCTCCCTTCCACCCCTGTCCTTGTACAAATTACATAGTTCATTTTCCATGTAGTATATACTGAGTAGCATGATTGCATTTGTTCATCTTTCCTCCTGCCTTTCTGTGTCCCCTTTTTGTCACTCCTTAAAAAACCCAAAAGCAGAAAGAATAATACTACCACCACCACCAACAACAACAGAAAAGCCCATGTTTCTCTTTCCATTTCCTGGAATTTATTTAGATAAATAATATTTTAAATGTTTAGTTAAATTTTTGGGTTCTCCTAAAAGTGTCCTTTTGTCTGGTTGCTTATGTGTGGATCCCTAGAGTCCTGTATTATCATGTCTAGTTATATTTTAGATCTAGCTTTAGAACTCTATCCAGATCTAGTTGTTCTTTAGATCTAGAAAAGAAGACATGGACTGTTTGTTTCTCTGAGCTTGACCTACCTCACTTAACATGATAGACATAGACCCATTCATTTTCCTGCAAATGACATAATCTTAATATTTCTACTTGATTAGTGAAATTCTTTATTTATTACATTTTCTTGATTACCTCATTTGTTGTAGGGCTTCTGGGCTGTTTCCATAACTTGGCTATTGTTTGCTTGCTTGCTTGTTTTTTGTGTTATGGGGCTTGAACTCAGGGCCTGGATGTTGTCTGTGAGCTTTTTCACTCAAGATAGTTAGTGTTCTACCACTTTTAGCCACAGCACCACTTCCAGTTTTCTGGCAGTTAATTGGACATAAGAGTTCATGGACTTTGTTGACCAGAGTGGCATCAAACCACGATCCTCAGATCTCAGCCTCTTGAGTAGCTAGGATTACAGGTGTAAGCCACCAGTGCCTGGCATTTTTGTTTTTAATACTGGTACTGGGACTTGTACTGAAGGGCCCATGCTCTTGCTTAGTTTTGTTTTCAGTCAGAGCTAGTGTTTTGCCATGGCGCAAGCTAGTGCTTTTGACATAGTTCTGCTTCTGTTTTTTTTTTAATTTTTATTTATTTATTTATTTTGCAAATTAATTGAAGAGTCTCAGGATTTTTTTTTTTGTGTGTGTGTGTGGCTGGTTTTGAATACTATTTCTCAGATCTCAGCCTCCTGAGTAGCTAGGATTATAGCTAGGAGCCACCAGCACCTAAATATATAGAATACTACTTAAACTACATCTCTTCTTCCTAGCTTTTAAACTGTAGAAAAAAAATAGTCTATGCTGAGTCTATACTGCTAAAAGTATTTCAACAAACATGAAATGGCTTCGAAAGAACAACTACTTATATAGTACAATTCCAATTAATGAATGCAGGATTGTTGAAGAAGATAGAAAGTTACTGATACGGAAACTGTTATAATTGTTGTAGAAAAGACCTATTTGTAATTAATAACATTGGTGGGCAAAGGCTTGAGGAAGAGGACTTTTAAAATACAGTTCCAATACAAGTATCATATAAGAAATATAACTGAACTGATGAAAATGTACAAATGGAAACATAAATTTAAAAGAGAAACCTAGCAGATAGCACTATAACCAAGTGTTAAAATTTTATATCGCCCACAATGCAACTGTTTGCATCAGGCACCCTTTGATTTTATTCAGTGAGAAGGAAATAGCATATATCTTTTATGTGATATTCTTACCAAATATGTGTAACCTCTTTTCAGTCACGAGGAAACATCAGCAAAACTAAAATTAGACATTGTCCACATAATTCTCCTTCAATCAGATTCATGATTGAATGCAATGATGTGGAGTTTTATTAAGGTCCTGAAACAAGAGGGAGGACATCAGTAGGGAAATGAATAGGTCTGTAGGTGTAATTTTGTATTCCAGTTAATTCTTGGTTTTCATAATTGAGTAATGATTGAATGTAGTTGCTGAATGGATATAGGATGTTTGTGACACCACCCCCCCCCTTAACTGGTTTTGTAATCTTTCTGTAAATCTAAGAAAGCTAGAAAACGAAAAAAAGTACTTCTGGTATTGTGAAGATAAAGTAAGTTGTAAAAGAAGCAGATTTCACTATAGAACCTAAAATAATTACAAAATTTTAGGCAGACTTTAATTAGACTGGTCAAATTATTAGAAAGCCAAGTGCATAGAATACATGCTTGAATTTCTTATGGATTAATCAATCCAGTCAAACATTGAAATATTAGTTGCCTGATAAGTATTCTATACATGTAATTAACTTTCTGGTGGTATTGGCATTTGAACTCAGGGTCCTTGAGCTTGCTAAGTATGCACTCTGTTTCTTCCCAACCCTTTTTGTTTTAGGTTTTCGGATGGGTATCCTACTTTTGCCTTGGCTAACCTTGAAGATTTTTCTACTCATACTTGCAAATAGTATTCACTTTGTCTACTTATATGATAAATTTTTAGTACACTTTAAAAAAATTACGTAATTGTACATGCAAGGGCAGTAGAGTCTGTTTCAGATTCATTTAACTGTGTCTGGGCATGGTGTTCTACATCTAGACTGTAGCGAGACTCTGTCTCAACACTCTTCCCCTGTCCCCCAAATAAAAATTCAGATAATTAAATATTGATAGTAACAATAACTGAACAAGAAGATGATAGAGATAGATAATTCAGTGATTTTATTTTTGCCTAAATTCTAGAAAATGCAGAAAATCTTATAACCTTCCTCTTACTTGGTGGCTGGTTAATTTCTTTTAAAATTTAGCATTTTGATTTAGGAAATGTGACAACTTGTCTTAAATTGTTTTGAACCATGTATTAAAGTAAAATAAAAAACAAACCAGTTCTATCTTAGGACTTAGTTTGTGCTAATAATGGTCAAATTTGTCTCATAGACCTGTCTCATGACAAAAAAATAAGGAAAATTACAATAATTCGATGGAAAATATTTATGTCTTAGCCTGCTACCATGTGTAAGGCAACTTTATTTGTTGAATTAAGTAATCTAAACTTTTTGTTTTAACCTTAGTGGGAAGATAGGAAAAACTGTCTTATGAAAGTATATTTTGAAAGAAATTAAAGCACTTGTTTGTTCTACACAGATTTTTTCATTTTTCTTTTTATGCTTCAAATAAACTACTTATCTTTTCATGGGTTATTTAATACTTTAGAGGCTGTGGTGGTACAGAAGGAAGACCAGGGCAAGGCACTAGGTGAGCTGTTTCTACCTGTGACATGACAACTTAGTAGTTGTTCATTTGTTTGTTTACTCATTTATTCCTTCTCTTTTCATCACCTTACTAACCTGTCAGCCTGTCTACTTATCCATTTCCTTGAGTCACTCAATATAGTTATTCTATATATATTATTATAAAGTCTTTATGATTTATTGGGTCTTATTACACATTTGAGAACATAATACAAGGCAACTTTATCCATTAGGCATCATAGTTTTGTGCCTGGGAGCCTCTCTTTAATAAAATAGATCATGGTGTGAATGTTCATTTTACTACAGAAATAGTGACATAGTTGATTATTGGATGCTGCCCAGTTTCACTGAGAGACGATGATGATGATGATTATGTAGAGGTTTCAGTCTATAAGTCAGGTTTTGAATACAGTGCATCTTGATCAGTGTTACCCCTTCCATTGTTGTTGCTCATTTCCCCCTTCACATCACTGCAGTCATATTATGTGGTTCCGTTTTTTACATAATGTGTTTTAGATACAATGACTATATTTGCTTATCACTGTCCCCTCCATTCGTGTACCCCCACTCATTGTCCCCTTACCCCAAACATGTTTTCGCTTTCACTGAGCATTTAAGGAATATTGTTATACTGACCTTTGAAAAAGGCCAAGAAAGTTGACTTTGTAAACACATTTGACATTATGGTCAGATGTTGTAGCACAAATCTGGGTACATTTTCTTCAATTATGTGAATGTGAAAGTATTTTCTTAATTGTAAATTTTATTAATGTCTGTGTACAGGAAAGATATCATTAACACTTTTGCTTGAAGGTTATTTTGTTGTGTTTAGGTTTTGTTTTGATTTGTTTTATGACAGTCTTGGCTCTGTCTCTGAGACAGAGTTTGAAGTTGCTCGAGTAGCTCAGTCTTGCCACAAACTGTAGATCTTCTTGCCTTTGCCTCCTGAGGGCTGGGCTCACAGGCTCACACTGCACTACTATCTCTGTCTTTGCGGTTTTTTTTGTTGTTTGTTTGTTTTGTTTTTTTTTAATGTTTTCAGTTGTGGAGTTTGAACTTGGAGCCTGGGTGCTGTACCTGAGCGCTTTTGCTCAGTAGCACTCTACTCTACTTAGAGCCACAGCTCTATTTCCTATTTTCTGGAGTCTCATGGGCTTTCCTGCCTGGCCCAGGCTTGCTTCAAACTGCTATCCTTAGATCTCAGCCTTGATGAAGGTTCTTTTAAGTGGACTATAATAGAGCTACACTTTGGAGAGTTAGGCAGCAGTCTGAAGATAATTACAGTTTTGATTGCAATCTCTTAGGAACACCATCTTTTTTCTTAAGAAGGTTTCTATGTAAAGTTTTAATGATTTTTTTTCACTCTGGCTATGGAAGAAATAATTTAATATACTTGTATTTACGGGGAAGGTTGTACAACAAATAGCACAATATCTTGAACTTCGAGAATTACATTATAATTCTTAATGTAGAAAAGTGTTTGTTCAATATGAGTAATCTGGAAACTAGGCATTGTGGATTATGCCTTTGAGCCCAGCACTTGGAAGACTGAGGCAGGAAGGACTTGCTAGTGTCTGTTCCATAGTATGTTATGGACCAGCCTGGGTTACCTGGAGAGACCATGTTTCAAGAAAGAAAACAAAAAAACTTCCCCAGACTAGAAAACTAGGTGTATTTGAAGGTGTATCAACCTGATACAAGCTTTTGCAGGTTAAATTACTATTACACATTTTGTGTGTTCATGTGGATACATAGTTGACTTTGCAGTATCATGTGAGACTTCAAGTGTTATTGCAAACATTTACTCCTTGGTCATGTTACAATTTTACTGATTCTTTTTTTGGGGTGGGGGTGGGGGGGCTCTGTTGCCGAACTTGAAGGTGGGCCTGGGCACTATCTTTGAGCCTCTTTGTGCTCCAGGTTAGCTCTCTACCACTTGAGCCATAGCACCACTTCTGGTTTTTGAGTGGTTAATTGGAGATGAGAGTCTCATGGGACTTTTTGCCTGGGCTGGCTTTGAACCTCTATCCTCTAGTCTCAGCCTCTTGAGTAGCTAGGATCACAGGAATGAGCCCAGCTTAATTACTGATTTTATAGGGATTTTTTAAACTACAAAGTTTGCTTGCTCTGGGACAAGGTATTTAAAAAAAGAGAGAGAACAAAGTAGTAATATTTTAGGTTTTATAGGGTTATATGATCTTCATTTCAACTATTCAGGTCTTTTGGCTGGGAAGTAGCAGCCACAGATTGTTCTATTAAGTTGTAAATTTTGTGTGTGTGTGTGTAAATTTTTTTTGGGGGGGGGTTAGAGGATTTTTTAAGTTTTTAAAAATTTTTTTTAATAATAAATGTGTGTTCTGAGCCTGGAGCACACACTCTGCACTCTCAGCACTAACCGCCGGGGAGAAGGGGCAAGTTGTTTTGTTTTTTTTTTTTGGCCAGTCCTGTGCCTTGGGCTCAGGGTCAGAGCACTGTCCCTGGCTTCTTTTTGCTCAAGGCTAGCACTCTGCCACTTGAGCCACAGTGCCACTTCGTTTTTTATATATATGTGGTACTGGGGAATCGAACCCAGGGCTTCATATATACAAGGCAAGCACTCTTGCCACTAGGCCATATTCCCAGCCCCAGAAGGGGCAAGTTGTAAACTTAATAGAGGGTTGATATTAAGTTGTAAATTTAATAGTGGGTTGATGATAAAGGGAGCCATATAAGACTTACCAAATTTTTATTGGTCTGATGTGGTCATGTTAGCTTAAGGCTATACCCTTAGCTCTTGAGCTATGTCACTAGTCCTAATGTGGTCATGTTAGGTGACTTTGGGTAGGTTTCCAGTGTCTTTAAGTAAAGAGACTTGCCATGCCAGTGATAGATCCCAGGATTTTCTTTTTATAGTGAGAGGAATGTATATATCATACATTTTTTGATTGTAGATTTCTTTTTATAGATATAAACTTCTTTTTAAAATGTTTTTATTGAATTCATAGTAGAATCTTTTTTACATTTGTAATGGCAAAGGGTTGTGACATAGGAATAATTTTTGGTAGTAAAACCACCTAACCAAATTAAGTAGAAGCAGGTTTTTTGTTTTGTTTTGTGTAATACTGGGGTCTAAGCTCTGGGCATCACATTTGCTAGGCTGGCATTCTTCTATTTGAGCCATGTGTCTAACCCTCTGGATTTTTTTTTTTTTTAAGTACTGGTGATTGAACTGAGGGTTTTGTACTTATTAGGCAAACGCTCTGCTACTGAGCTGCATTCTCTGTTTTTGTTTTTTTGAGCTAAAGTCATGTTATGAACCTTAGCTGGTCTTGAATTTTCAATTCTCTTGCCTCCGTCTTTCATTGATTGCTTGGATTACAAATGAGCACCAATACACCTGGTTATATATATTTTTTTAAAAAAACAGACTATGTATGACTTGTATTTTGGCTTATTGTAGTTGTTACTTTTTGTTGATTATGATTAGGTTTAGAGCAAAATAGAAGAAAGATAAATCCAAGACACTGTAATCTTTAGTCACAGATTGGGCATAATATAATTATTTTGTTTCACACGAAGTGGCTGACATGTCATAGTGATGGACTTCTTATTTAAAAAAATTTCAGGCATGAAGAAGAACATCGTCGTCGTGAGGAAGAAATGATCCGGCATAGAGAACAGGAGGAACTGAGGCGACAGCAGGAAGGCTTTAAACCAAACTATATGGAAAATGTAAGTAAAGTATTAGTTAACTAAAATTATATTATCAAATGGATGGTGTCTTTGCTAAATTTAAAATTTTTGTTTATACAATAATGTATCTTCTAATCTTTATGAATTTCATAGTTGCTAAACTAATTACTAATCTCAATAATAAATTTCATTTTTGAAGTAATGTGTATTATGAAATAACAGTTCTTCTATTTCAATGGAACTTGTAAAACTATACACTCCCAAGTTTGAAATCATGGTGTATGCATCAGCTCTACTTGACCGTATACTGTTTTTAACAAGTTTTTATTTGGAAAGAATGCAGACATATACAAAAGGAGACTGGTATGTGATCATCATTCATCCAAATAACTCTAAACACATGCCGATCCTTTTCATCTTTAAGTACACCATTTTCTTTACTATTGCGTATAAAATAACCTGACTTAAAGTATTTTCAGTATGTATCATTAAAAGATGAACTCTTTTAATTTTATCATTTCTTACAATTGCCAGTATGTTATTATTGTAATAAATTAATTTGTACAGAGTGTATGTGTGTGTGTGTGTGTGTGTGCATGCACGTGCTGTTCTAGAGCTTGAGCTCAAGAGTCTGGGCACTGTTTAAGGCAAATGCTCTACCACTAGAGCCATATCTCCACTTCTAGCTTTTTGATGGTTACTTGGAGATAAATGTCTCATGGACTTTCCTGCCAGGCTTGCTTCCAACTGTGAATCTCAGTTTTCAATCTCTATCTAGCTAGCATTACAGCCACTAGTACCTGGTATACAGTTGGTTTTTGGAGGCTTGTTATGTTTAGTTTTATTTATAGGCTTTCTCTTCTTTTGTTTTTCCTTATAGTTTTTTCCCCAGAGATAGGGCATCATCCCAAGATTTTGTTGATTAGGTCACTGCATTTATACATCTTTTACTCCAGCATTTCCTACAAACTAGCCTTAGTTCAAAATTATCCCATCTAGGCTTTCATTCTTAGGGTAAGATAGCATAAATAAGAATACATAAAAAATTAAAAGTATAATTCTTAATGATAATTAACAAAAAGTTGCACTTTTCATCTTGAAAGAATGCCAGCATAACTCATAATTTTGAGAAATACTTTTATTTTTTTCTTTGCCAGACCCACCCCCTCCCCCCAATCCTCAGCCTTCTGAGTAGCTAGGATTACAGGCATGAGCCACAAGTGCCCAGGTAGTTAGTTGGCCAAGTTTTTAAGCTTTTTGAATTTTGTTGATTAATCTAAAAGTTCTCTTTTCCTCCTTTCATACTAAATACAGTGTCCTATCTTTGCTTTCATCTTGAGTTTTTTCAGTTATATTTGAGTATCAGTCTATTGGATATATCAATATAATACTATGTTTTTCTAGGTCCATATTTTAAAATTAGGGAGGACTCATAGTGTTTTTACCTTCAGTAATCACACGTAAACCATGTGTGATACATAAGGCAACCACTACTATTGAGATTTGGAAACTTAATACTCAGGGAATTATTTCTGACACATGCTTAACAGGCTTTAGGGTGGCTGTATAGGCTGTTGATGTTGTATGCCTAAATAATCACACTAGGCCAGAAGAAAATAAGTAAAATTTATTCTTATGTTTAATTTGATTAAGTTGGTCCTATGATACATCTTAGAAATAATTTACAATTGAAAGTTAAGTGAGTCCTTTTTTTGATAATTTTTAAATTGTTATAAAGGTGATATACTGAGGGCTAAATAGTTTTAAAATATTTAATAGCTCTTAATTTGGAAATATTTATAATAAACAGTTTGCATATTCATTTATTTTTGTGCCAGTCTTAGGACTTTTACTCAGTACCTGGATGCTAGATGCTATCTTTGAGCTTTTTTTCCTTCAACCTATTGTTCTACCACTTGAACTACAACTCCACTTCTGGCTTTTTTGCTAGTTAATTGAGATATAAAGAGTTTTATGGATTTTCCTGCCTGGGCTTGTTTTGACCTTGATCTTCAGATCTCAGTCTCCTCAGTAGCTAGGATAACAGGTATGAGCCACTGGGCCCAACCTGAATTTTGTTGTTTTGTCTCAAAGTGTATTTGGAAAGGGAACATGATAGTACCTGCCTATAATCCTAGCACTTGGGTGTTGAGACTGGAGCAATGTGAATGGACCTCAGCAACATTTCCAGCAACATTTCAATCCAAACTTCAGGTATACAATGAGACATTGTCTCAAAACAACAAGAACACACACACATACACACTCACACACACGACTGTAGATAGTACTTATTTTCATTTAAAAGTTTTTTTTTTTTTTTGGCCAGTCCTGGGCCTTGGACTCAGGGCCTGAGCACTGTCCCTGGCTTCTTCCCGCTCAAGGCTAGCACTCTGCCACTTGAGGCACAGTGCCGCTTCTGGCCGTTTTCTGTATATGTGGTGCTGGGGACTCGAACCTAGGGCCTCGTGTATCCGAGGCAGGCACTCTTGCCACTAGGCTATATCCCCAGCCCCCATTTAAAAGTATTTTGATTTCAAAATTTATTTTAAATGAAATATAAAATTTTACCAATGTTCACTTGACTTAAGGAATAGATAAAAATCGATCATTTGCTTTATAAGATTACACTGTTAGAAAAAGATTAGACAATATACTTAAATAGTAACATAACTTTATTTCCAAGTTGTTAGAAAAGTGTCTTGGATATTTATGTAACAATGTAATTAATTGGTCTAGAGGAGCAAATTAAAGCCTGGGACCACTATTCATTGTAGTACAATTCCACCACAGAAATAAGGATGGTACTTAGACAATTTTAAAAAGATAGTTGGCAAAACAAAAAACTGGGCACAATCTCAGCTAAGGCAGGAAGATCACTTGAGTCCAGATGTTTGATGCCAGTTTGAGCATGTTAGCGAAACCTTTTTTCAAAACAAAAATTTTAGAGACTATTTTGGGTGCACAATTAACTAAAAAGTATTTTCTTTTTCTTTTTTGCCAGTCCTGGACCTTGGACTCAGGGCCTGAGCACTGTCCCTGGCTTCTCTTTGCTCAAGGCTAGCACTCTGACACTTGAGTCACAGCGCCACTTCTGGCCATTTTCTGTATATATGGTGCTGGGGAATTGAACCCAGGGCTTCAAGTATACAAAGCAAGCGCTCTTGCCACTAGGCCATATCCCCAGACCCTAAAAAGTATTTTCTATCTGGCCCTTTATAATAAAACTTTCTGGCTGAGCACCAGTAGGTCATACCTGTAATCCTGCCTATTCAGAAGGCCGAAATCTGAGAATCTAAGTTAAAAATCGATCTGGGTAGACAGATTCAAGGGAAAAAACAGAGCTCAAAGCCCAGAGGTTAAGCTCCACTTAGTACTAGAACCAAAAAAAAGGGGGGTGGGGAGACAATGGACTTGAAATATTTGCTATTTTTTCCCCATAAATTAGTATTTATGTTAGACTGCAAAAAGGCTTATTAGTACAAACTAATCAAGCACTAAGAGAAATATTAACAGAAATTCCTTGTACATTTCAATTGTTAATAGGAAAACATGATAAAATAGTTTGCTTGGGGTAAATTGGGGCAATGTTTGGATTGGGTGCTAGCATTTTTTTTTCCTTTTAAAAAATCTGATCCTCTTGCTCATTGGCTGAGCCTCTACCACCTGAGCCATGCCTCCACCCCTAAGTTGCTAGCAATTTTTTTTTTAAACCTGAAAGGTTTTTCTTTTTCCTCTTTTTTTTTTGGTAAGGCAAATATTAATGCTTGCTTTTCAATACAGAAAAGTATATAGTCTTTCAGATGTGTTTACAATATTCTACATTAATGTAAGTATATATGTGGGTTCTAGTAGTAAACATTTTCTGGTCTTCCATGAGTAGTTGGGAATAGTCATGGGTTTTTCTGGACAGGCACATAATAAACTTGGGAACTTGAGATCTATGCTGGAGGCTCATGCCTGTAAATTTGCTAGGAGGTAGAGATCTAAGAATTGTAGTTCAAAGCCAGCTCAGGCAGGAAAAGTCCACGAAACCCCTATCTTCAGTTGAATATCAGAAAGCTGGAAGCAGGGTTGTGGTTCAAGTGGTACCTTTGAGCACAAAAACTCAGAGACAAGCGAGTTTCTGTAGTGTAGTGGTTATCACGTTCGCCTCACAAAAACTCAGAGACAGTGTTCAGTCCTTGAGTTCAAGGTCCTACCCCCACTCCTGTGCTGGAACCCAAAACTTGGAAATAAAGGCATATTAAATGCTGTAGCAACAATTTGATATAGGTATGTTTTTCTGCCACAGATGCTACTTTATAACAACATTCTGGAGTCTATGAAGTTGTAGTTTAGTAATAATGTATTTTTATGGCATATGTGAGGCCCTAGTTTCAATTCCTGAGCAGGGGTGGGGGATTAAGCATCCAGAAGCTACTGGGTTTGTGCTTATTCCGGAACTGTTTTTCAAACACCTAAGGAGAATTTTAAAAATGTGAATCCCCGCTGGAGTAGTGTTATACAGCTGAAACTACTCTAAAAGCTGAGGATGGAGAATCACAAGTTTAAGATCAGTCTGGTCACTTAGAAGCTATCTCAAAATAAAAGCTTAACCAGGTGCTGGTGGTTTATGCCTATAATCCTAGCTCCTCAGGAGGCTGAGATTTTAGGATATCTGTTTGAAGCCAAACTGGGCGAGAAAGCTCTTGAGACTCTTAGCCCAATTAACCCCCAAAAAGTCTGAAGTGGAACTGTTGATCAAGTGGCAGAACCTTCGCCTTTAAAATAAAAAGCTCAGGGACAGTGCCCGAGTTCAAGCCCTAGTACTGGTATGTACACACACACACACACACACACACACGCACGCACGCACGCGCACACACACACACACACACACGGAAGGGAGGGGGCAACAGAGGCTGGCAGTGATGTAGTGTAGTGTTAGAGTGCTTTTCTAGCATTCCTTAAGCCTGGTCCTTAGTACTGCTTCTCCCAAAATTGGATTCTTAGATGTTAGATCAGAAATTATTTTCATGTGTGATCAAAGTAGATTTTGATAATCATTTCTTAAAAACTAAATCCAGTAAGTAGCCAAACTTTTGACAAACTTGTACAATAAGATAAATCTTGAAATTCACTAAAACTTCAAAAATTTTTCTTGACACGGGCTTGAGCTCACAGTTTTAGGCTCTCATTCTATTTTTTCAGTCACGGCTGGTACTGTACCACTTGAACCACACTTCTACTTTTTGTTCTAATATTTAAATAAGTGTATAGTGGAATCACGGGTTCTACTTCTTGCATATTATTAGTTAACCTCTCTCCCCTTTTTGGTGCTGGTACCAGGGCTTGAATTTAGGGCCTTATTTCTAAAAATGTGTATTTAAAAAAATTGTTTTTGGCCAGTCCTGGGCCTTGGACTCAGGGCCTGACCACTGTCCCTGGCTTCTTCCTGCTCAAGGCTAGCACTCTGCCACCTGAGCCACAGCGCCTCTTCTGGCCGTTTTCCATATATGTGGTGCTGGGGAATCGAACCGAGAGCTTCATGTGTAGGAGGCAAGCACTCTTGCCAGCCATATTCCCAGCCCAAAATGTGTATTTTTCGTCTTACAATTATACCTAGGCTGGGGTCAACAGATTGTAGGGTAGCCTAGGCCCAATCTGTATAGGTCTCTTTTTTTTGTTGTCAGTTGTAAGGCTTGAACTTAGGGGCCAGCACACTGTCCCTGAGCCTTTTTGTGCTTAAGGTTAGCACTCTACTCTGGTTTTTGAGTGCTTACTTGGAGGTAAGAGTCTCATGGAGAGTTTTCTGCCCAAGTTGGCTTTGAACCACAGTCCTCAGATCTCAGCCTCCTGAATAGCCAGGATTACAGGCATGAGCCACCAGCACCCTGGCTGTAAATAAACTAATGACTCCTTTGCTTTACAAAGCTTGAGTTTAGTAGTTGTAACACAACCATCTGAGACTTATATCAAAACTATAGTGCAATTGCTGGCTTCTGTTATAGAGCCAATTTGAGAATTAGGGAAAGTCTATAAAAATGGTTCATGTTAAAAATTTAAGAAGTACGGGAGTTAAAATACAGGTTAATGAACTTCATTTATTTTCTTTACTGTTCTGATACTAGGCCTTGAACATTCTCCCTTGGCTTTTTTTGCTCAAGGCTGGCTGACATTCACTTGAGTGCATGTGGTTCACTTGAATTAGGACTCTACTTGCAGCCTTTTGGTGATCAATTGGAAAGAGTGTCATGGAATTTTCTTCTGGGGCTAGCTTCACATCAGGATCCCCATTATTATTATTATTATTATTTTTACAAGTTATTTAGCTCTTACAAGTCATCTGATTGGATTGTCAATTTTTCTCTTTTGTGGGAAAAAATGGGAAAGGACTTATTTCTGTGGCATAGCATGTATAGTATACTATAGATAACCTCACATTTTTTATTAGCACATCCTGTACAATATTAGACGTTTCATTGTGTGATTTTTCAGTACATGCTTTTAATGTGTTTGATCATATTCACTTCCTGTATTACTTTTTGTTATCTTCTGCTATCATTACCCTTTTTATCTTTTATAATTCAAAGGACATCATTTTACAAGAAGTTTTATGGTATCTTTGTCATATTGAGGAAATAATTGAAGAACTATGTGCTTTAGGATTTGTGTTTAGAGGTAGATATGTTGGTCATTTATTACCTATTGCCTAATATATGGCATGTTCCATTGGTTTGGAAATGGTACTGAAAGTCAAAATAGATAATATTTATGTTGCAGTGGTTCTACTTGCAATGTCCTAATTATGAATAGTTTTGGCTAATATGTTTGCATTTATTTATTTGAATTTATTATGACAAACCATGAATTTCTCTGAACACTTGCATAACTGTAACTTAGAGTTTTGTGATCAAATGAAAACAGGTGTTTTTTTTAATGCTTACATATTTTGGGGGGAATATTCTTTAGGGGATTTTGACAATTACACATTTACATTGAAGATTTGTTTCATTATTTCTTTTTTCTTTTTTTTTATCAGCTTCCAGGGGTTTAACTCTTAGAGACTCATTCTCCTTCTTGGATTTCTTGCTCATTGCTGGCAATCTACCACTTGACTCAAGTCTCCAGTCCAACATTTTCCTTTCCTTTTTTTTGCCAGTCTTGGGGCTTGGACTCAGGACCTGAACACTGTTCCTTGCTTCTTTTTGCGCAAAGATTGCACTCTGCCACTTGAGCCACAGCACCACTTCTGGCTTTTTGTGTTTATGTGGTGCTGAGGAATTGAACCCAAGCTTCATGCATGCTAGGCAAGCACTCTAATCACTAAGCCACATTCCCAGCCCCACAACATTTTCCTTGTTAATTACAGATAAGGTCTCAGACTTTTCTGCTGGGGCTGTGTAACCACAGTCGTTCAGGTCTCAGCCTTCTGTGTAGTTAGAATTATATGTATGGGCCATCAGGACTCAAATGCTTTGTGTTTTAAAGAAACATTAGATTTGAAAATCATTTTTCAAGGAGTTTGTAATAGTATTTTAATCATATCTTCACATGTAGAGAAACGGTAAATTTTTTCATCAAAAGTGAGCACTGATTTCAAGTCTAGGACCAAGAAAAAAAAGGGAGGGGATGAATATAGATACTACTTTACAAGGTGAGCACTCTATCACTAGGCCATATTCCCAGCCCTAATACTACTTTAAGGTACTTTTTAGATCAAACACAAGATGGACTTGGCTAGGCAAATCCAGTTAAATGGTCAACCTAATCATATGTTATGTTTTTATCATATGGTGGGTTTTGTGCTTTATTCTCTCATCCATTCCAGGGTATAACGTAACACTCAGTAATTCCAGATGGAATTAATTAGTCATACTCTTATCTTCTTTTTTTTTTTTTTTGGCCAGTCCTAGGCTGTGAACTCAGGGCCTGAGCACTGTCCCTGGCTTCTTTTTTGCTCAAGGCTAGCACTCTGCCACTTGAGCCACAGTGCCCCTTCTGTCCATTTTCTGTATATGTGGTGCTGAGGAATCGAACCCAGGGCCTCATGTATACGAGGCAAGCACTCTTGCCACTAGGCAATATTCCCAGCCCTCTATATATTCTTATGTGAGGACTTTGTACGAGGTTATTTTAAAGACCTTTTAAGATGACTTTCAGTATCTTAAAAAAAATTAGTTATCTCCATTAGAGTTTTGGAGAGGTGTTTTTTTGGTGTTGTTGTTTGTTCCTTTGTGCCAGTCCTGGGGCTTGGACTCAGGGCCTGAGCACCATCTCGCTTCCCCCCCCCCCCCCCCCCCAAGTCTAGCACTCTCTTGAGCCACAGTGTCACTTCTGGCTTTTTGTGTGTATGTGGTGCTAAGGAATCTAACCCAGGGCTTTGAGCATGTAAGGCAAACACTCTACTGGCTAAGCCACATTCTCAGCCTTGGAGAGGTTTTTAATCCAGAAAATTTTCCATGTCTTTTCTTAGAGATAACTATATAGACACAGTTCACCTTCGGCTGAGTTCACTGACCTAACATCTGTGATCCTTTACACACACACACACACACACACACACACACACACACTTTTTCATTTTTTACTTCATTACCCACAAATTGTGATCTCTTAGAGTTTTTGTAGGTCAGGAATTGTGCATTAAGTTGTTTAGATGTAAATTGAAAGAATCAGATAATTATTTGATGCCTTTGTTTTTCAAAGGCCAGGTCAGTTGTCCTACCACTCAGGACGTTAGCATTCAGGAGACCTAGGCAAGAGAAATGTGAATTTGAGGCCAGCCTTGGTTACAAATTGAGTGAATCCCTGTCTCCAAAAAAAAAACAAATAAATAAAAGTCAAATGCCAGTGCAGCTCAATCACAATTTTTTTCATTGTACTTTATGGGCCACTATTGATATTTGAATATTAATGTCATACATAATAAGCACTTGTTATTTAAAAACAGCATTGAGGTACAACTAGCTACATGTTTTTTAATAGACTTTTATAGTAAGTAATAAACAGTCAAATAACCAACAATTTTTTTGTGGTTGGTTTTCAGCACACCTAACTTTTCAATCTGAGGATCTCACTTGAATATCCATCTTCAGAGTGTTAGACTTACAGGAAGACTGATTTCCATTACAGGAAGAGGTGTTCAAAACAATAGTACTGAGCACTATAGAGGGTGTTAGGGGATATCAAGTATAGAGGATTATACCCAGAGAATTTAAGAGATACAGCAAAATGATTGAGTTTGGAGAAAAGAAATTCTCTACTGGAGAGTGTTGTGTGTTTTTGAGGAGTTTTGATTGTTTCTTCCCCATCCCCACCTTTTTATTATTCTGCTGTGTTGTAGGTCTACCCCATGTCTTTTCATATGAAATGGTAAGTTTAAATTTTTGGTTCAGAATGGTAAGACCTTTAGCCTAATAATTGCCTTTTTTGAGAAAATGGAGGTGAAGAAAGTCAAGATTGCAGAAGTGATTAAATATATTCCGTGAAATGCCTAATATGTGCAACATACAAAAAGTTTGCTTATTAATTATTATGAATCAATAGTGATTCCAGGAAGTTACAACATTTACTTTGTTATTTCTGCATTAAGACTTAGTTATCCTATTTAAGAATTGTTTTACATGCTGATTATTATTTTCAAGTGTTCTATACTTAAAAGTTTTACTTGAAATGTCAGTTTAATTCTAAATTACGTTAGATAAACATTGTATTCATGTTTAATATTGACTGCTAGCAGTAGGGCCTAGGAACTTGTGGTCCTAAGTATGCTCTTTGCATTGATAAATGTGCTTATTAAGTAAAATTGCTATGTGTTATAAAAGGCTTTAAAAACATCAGATAACTGAAAGTATACTGGTAATTTTCTTTTTTGCATTATGATGCTTTCTACTAATTGTATCATCTTTTAAATACTATCTTTTTATGTAAACTTGTCATAGTTTTTGTGAGACAACTTCTTCCATTAGCACATCGTTGCCTTTCGAAATCTTGATTTTAAATAATGAAAAGATTTTTTCCCCAGCTTCTCTTATGGTTAAAAGCTTTAAATATCTTTGCCATGTTGTCACTGCCTAACACTTAAAAATTATATCAAATTGGTTATTTTCAATTATCTAGGCAAAAATAAATATTTACTTGTGAAATGTCAAGGTTTCTGAGGAACTATAAGATAATTTATATAAGGCCTAGTAATCACAAACAAAAATGATATTTCTCCTCTATGTGTACTTAATTTCTCATACATTGGACATTTAAGTGCTTTGTTTTCTTCCATTACTTTCTTCTTTTCACTGGACCAGTCTCTGGTTCATCTTTTATACATTGACTTTGCCTATTATAATAGTTATTTAACTTTGGTAAAAACTATTTTTGATATGGAAAAGAATTATGAGTGTGGAATGAACTAAATTTGGTGAATATTTCTGATGAATTCTAGGCATTAAAAGTACTACTTCAACTGAGCTTAGGGCATACCTATAATTCTGGAATTCAGGAGTCTGAGGCTGGAGGATTAGGAGTTGGAGTCCATCATTGTCTACATAGCAAGACTTTTAAAAAAAACACAAAAAAATGAAGCAGCACTTCAGAGTTTGCCTTGATTATTGAAATTATAATCAGGCATATGTATTAAAAATAAGGTACTCAGCTGAATAAGTTTGTTTGAATTTAAATGTTCCCCTTTGTCTTTGGTATGTGCTAGGTTTTATGTGATTAGTTTACTCTCAGATAAGTACTCTGTATTAAAAAACAGTCATTAAATTTGCTACGTACATACTGAAGATTTTCTTTTCTTTTCCCAAGATATTATGGATCAAAACCTCCAGGGCCACCCAAATGGTAGGCAAGTACCCTACCAACTGAGCCAGGCCCCTAGTCTTGTTTGCTATCCTTGATTTTGCTGGTCTCACCAATAAATTTCTTCTGTCCCTGCCTCCTGAGTAGTAGTAGCTAGGACTATAGCCAGGCATTTAGTTTTATCAGTTACAAGTGCCACCACACCTGGCTATGAGTTGAATTTTGATAATAATATCAAAATATTCTATTTGTTCACTAAACCAAGGTTTTGAAGTGATATTCGTTGAAAAGGCACATGCTTTTCTTTTGGTGATTTCTGATAGAATATTTAACAAGGAACACCCATTTTCCTTATATTACTTATCTTGTACTCTAAAGTATAACTGATGATTAGAACACAAGTAGTTTGAAGTTTATATTTTATTTTTGTGATGGGGCAGGATTAGGTATCAAACCTAGAATCTCATATTGAGCATATGTTTTACCATTGAGTCATTCCCTAGTCCTATCCTCCCCTCCCCTCCCCTCCTCTATCCTCCTTCCTTTCCCCTCCTTCTCTTTTCCCTTCCCATCTTGTCCCTCTTTCTCTACCCTCTTTGTACTCTTACCTCCCCATTCCCTTATTCCCTTCCTTTTTAACTTTTTTTTTTTTTTTTTTTTTTTTTTTTTTTTTTTTGCTAGTCCTGGGGCTTGAACTCAGCCCCTGAGCACTACTGTCCCTGGCTTCCTTTGCTCAAGGCTAAAACAATACCACTTGATATCCACAGTGCCACTCTGTCTTTTTATATATATGGTGGTGCTGAGGAATTGAACCTAGGGCTTCATGTATATGTGGAAAACACTCTACCACTAGGCCATATTCCCAGGCCCTTAACTATTTTAAAGTTATTTTAGACTCATAAAATTAAATGGCTGGGCACTGGTACCTCATGCCTGTAATACTAGCTACTCAAGAGGCTGAAATCTGAGGCTTTAGGTTCGAAGCTAGCCCAGACAGGAAAATAATGAGGTTCTTATCTCTGATTAATCATCAGAAAGCCAGAAGTGGAGCTTTGGCTCAAGAGGTAGAGCACTAGTCTTGAACAAAAAAGCTCAGGGACAAAAAAATAAAATAAAATAAAATTGCTTTAAGGGCTGGGGATATGGCCTAGCGGCAAGAGTGCTTGCCTCCCATACATGAAGCCCTGGGTTCAATTCCCCAGCACCACATATACAGAAAACAGCCAGAAGTGGCACTGTGGCTCAAGTGGCAGAGTGCTAGCCTTGAGCACAAAGAAGCCAGGGACAGTGCTCAGGCCCTGAGTCCAAGCCCCACGACTGGCAAAATAAAATAAAATAAAAAAGCTCAGGGACAATGCCCAAGCCTTGAGTTCCAGCTCCAGGACAGGCACACATGTACGTGTATACACACACACACACACACACACACACACAATTGAATGGAAAATGTGTAGATTTTCTGTATAGCTCTTCCACATATGCACAGCTTCCCCCACTACCAAAATCCCAAAGCAGAGTGGCATATTTGTTACAGGTGATGAACTTGCATTGGCGTGTTCATATCAACCACAGTCAATAGTTTACATTAGTTTTATTTCTTTTGTATTATATTCACTAGATTTTGAAAAATACAATGACATTTACTTACTATTATTCACCATAGATGGGCTTCTTTAATTTAACAATAGGTATTTATTTCTTCCATGTCTTTGTATTGTTTGATAGTTTATTTCTTTTTAGTGCTCAATAATACTCCATTGGATATATTGTAGTTTATCTGTTCATCTACTAAAGGAATCTTGATTGCTTCCAAGTTTTAGGACTTGTGAATTAAGCTGCTATTAATACTCATGTGCAGATTTTGTGTGGACAGAAGTTTTCAACTCCTTTGGTATAAAAAGCAAGGAGCATGATTGCTGAATCATATGGTAAGAGCATAGTTTTATAAGAAACTGCCAGAATGCCTTCCAAAATGGCTGTACCTTCTGCATTACTCCCAGCAATGAATGAGGAGTCCTGTTGTTCCTTGCCAGCATTTGTATGTGAATATTTTGCGACTTTGGCCAATTGAATGATTGTATAGCACTATATTGTTTTTTAATGTAAAGTTTCTAAATAATATGATAGAACACTTCATTTTAACAGTCAAGAGAACCAGAAAATAGTTTGCCCAGCTTTCATGGATAGGGATAATTTGGAATGCATGTATTCAGATTGAGGTGGGAAAGCACAGAGTATGAAACTAAAAGCTTATCTTATATTTCATAAAATATTTCCCTTTTGTAATCTAGCAATGAGGTACAATGTTTTGGAATTTTTTTTAAATTTCTTGAATTTTGTAAAGTTTACATATTGTTACTTTACATTGCATCAATGGGAACGTGGCTCTTAAGTCCTTTTTATTTTAAAATATTTTTTTCTTTATATGTTTAGTAGGATGATATGTGTTCAGTATCTTGAGTGAACAATTTCCTAACAAAAAGGCTTATCTTTTTTTTTTTTTTTTGCCAGTCCTGGGGCTTGAACTCAGGGTCTGAGCACTGTCCCTGGCTTCTTTTTGCCCAAGGCTAGCACTCTACCACTTGAGCCACAGCGCCGCTTCTGACCTTTTCTGTTTATGTGGTGCTGAGGAACCAAACCCATTGCTTCATGTGTGCTAGGCAGGCACTCTACCACTAAGCCACATTCCCAGTCCTGGTTACCATATTTTGAGAAATAGGTTAATTTAGATTAGTAGTTTGTGTGTGTGTATACATGTGTGCATATATGGCTATGTATGCTGCTAGTACTAGGGCTTGAACTCTGCTTAGCGCTGTCCTTTTCTTTATATTTTTCATTTAATGATAGCATTCTACCACTTGAGCTACAGCTCCACTTCTGTGGGGGTTTTGTTTGTTTCTTTTTTCTTTTCTTTTTTTCTTTTTGGCTGGTTAATTGGAGATTAGAGTCTCTTGGACTTTCTGTCCTGAGCTGGCTTCAAACCTTGAACAGCTATCAACCTCTTGAGTAGCTAGGATTACAGCTGTGAGCCATCAGTGCCCAGCATTAGTTGAAAATTTTCTTTTTGTTTTTATGAAAGAAGACCAATTAAAACTTAAAAAAAAAAAAAAAACCTACCTGGTGCCTCACACCTATAATCCTAGCTATTCAGGAGGCTAAGCTCTGAGGATCAAGGTTCAAAGCCAGCCCAAGCAGGAAAGTCAGTGAGACTCTTATCCCTAGTTAACCATCAGAAAGAGGAAGAGCACTAGCCTTGAGCTTAAGAGCTCAGGGCTCCTAGCCTCACAACTGACCAAAACAAACACATAAAACTTAAAAAAAGGTGTTTCTCAAACTTTTTGACTTGTAGATTCCTTTACATTATTAAGAATACTGAGGACTTCAAAGAGGTTTTGTTTAGGTTATATCAGTATTTGCTACATTAGACACTAAAGACAAATTTAAAGAAAATATATTGTAAATGGAAGTGTGGCATTATTTTACCTCTGTGAGGTCTTTATTTGACTTTAGTGTAGTGAGGAAAATGGTATTGTTTTATGTTTTATACATTAAAAAATATTTCATTCTATTGAAAATGGTTGACTTCCCACATTTGCTTTTGTATTTTGTCTGTTGCAAAAAAGTCTTTTAGTTAAAATCCATGAAAATTTCTCATCTGTGGATAAATTAGGTGTATTAATAATTTTTTCAGACAATTGTAGATAATCTACAATAGTACAAGTAATACTTAAGTAATAATGACTTAAAAGTCCTCTTTGCATTAAAATCCACTGGTCTTACTTAATGTTTTCTTTATGTATAATTTTACATCACCATGTGCCAGTTATTAGAAAAGGTAATAAAATGTGATTTTAGTGGATAATTCAAATGTTAATGTATTTAATTTTGCTACTTCTAGGTACTCATGTCTGAAAAATATAAGTTGTATTTAATTTGTACATATCACAAGTAGTTTTTTTTGTTTATTTGTTTTTTGCCAGTCCTGGGGTTTAGACTCAGGGTCTGAGCATTGTCCATGGCTTCTTTTTGCTCAAGGTTAGCATTCTACCTCTTTGAGCCACAACACCACTTCTGGCTTTTCTCTTTTTGTGGTGCTGAGGAATCGAACCCAGGGCTTTGCACCCTACCACTAAGCCCCATTCCCAAGCCCACAAATAGAATAGTTAACCAGTTAAAAGTGGGTTCAAGTTCTCTGATTTGTGTTAATAGAGCAGTATTTTTTTTTGTGTGTATGCCAATTAGTCCTTTGCGCTGTTCAATTTTGATCATAATACTGAGGTAGAGTTGTGGCTCTAGTGGTAGAGAAAGCACTTGTCTATGGAATCACTATGACTTTGTGTACTTTCCTGACAGGGTTCTTGGGGCCTCCTAGCACTTGGAGATGTCTTGTTATCATGGGTTGTGCTTTGACTTATGTTCCGTGAATCAACTATACTTTGCTTCCTATTATGGTTGTCAATTTATAGTTCTTTTTTATCTCAAAGTACACAGTTTTATAAATCCTGTAAGTTAATCATCTTAACTTTTACTAGGTTTCTCCTGTTGGGATTCTTAAAGAATGAAGAATGCATCATGTGAAGGTGTAATTTTATTCAACTTGTCTGTTCTACTGATAGCTCCTATCTGTTAAATTTTATTTAATAACTTAGTGCCTCATTTTATTATCTCTGAAATGAGATAATAATTAGATGTGCCTTGTAGGGGTTAATCAGTACTTGTTGGATTCACATTATTTTAGCCTAAGCAACAACTCTTGCTTTGATCATAAAGTGTTATTATTATTTGTTTTTGAAAAATCTTATGTATCAATTCTAACTTGAGTATATTAGTTCATAAGAGAAGTCAGGGTCTTTTGGAGTATATATAGTAGTTGGTCAAGTGGTGAGATAGATCAGTCAATCTGAAAAGTACTGCCTTAATTTCACTTTATAAAAGTTCACTTAATTCTGCCCATTTTGCATTTTAGTAGAAGTATGTAATAATGGTTGGAAAGTAGCAGGAATCTGAACTATAGGACTAGGAAGCTGCAAACTTCTTTTACTCCCCAAATTGTTATAAAATGATTTATCATCAAATTATGCTATATCTTCTTAAATTGCAGTATGTAAAGCTTTATACATTAGGATTCCTTAATTTTCCTTGATTTACTTACCTGTCAATATTACTTAACACAAGTATTATATGTATACTTACTCAAAAAAACTATAATGTTCAACATAAAGTGAGATGCTTTATTAACATGGAATTTGAAAACATTCTGGTGATTTAATCTAAGAAAGATATTTTAAAACTTCAACTTGTTTCTAATACAGAACAGAAAAGGAATGCTATTGCAAGTCTTAGCACTATTGACTTAAAACAGTTGCTTTCTTCAATGTTAACATTTCTCAAGAGAAATCTCTTGAAAATGGAAAAGAAAATAGTTAACTTTTTGAATAGTAAAAGCTAACGATTGTCATTACAGAAAGATACTTAGAACAAAAAAATGTAGAGTCTAAATAAAAGTCTGTCTCCCAACACTCACCCTTGTCACCCCTGTAATTTCATAAACCTTGAGTTATATAAAGGTATGTAATAGATATTTGAAAGTCTAAAGTAAAAGTAGTAAGTCTAAAAGTATAACAAATTGTCATTGAGCAGTACAATTGACATTATATTCATAACCTATCATGACAAGTCCAAAAGAAAAATGTAAATGAAACCCATGCTCTACAAAAGCAAAAATAAGTTCCATGCATTTTTAAAATACTCAATAGCAGATACCTGGTATTAATTACATCTTTAAGATTCCTGATATACTAGGTATACTTTATCAGTAAGTTCTAAGTTGTCATAAGGAATGTTTATTTACAGTAGTTAATTTTTTTTTTTTTTTTTGGCCAGTCCTGGGCCTTGGACTCAGGGCCTGAGCACTGTCCCTGGCTTCTTCCCGCTCAAGGCTAGCACTCTGCCACTTGAGCCACAGCGCCGCTTCTGGCCGTCTTCTGTATATGTGGTGCTGGGGAATCGAACCTAGGGCCTCATGTATCCGAGGCAGGCACTCTTGCCACTAGGCTATATCCCCAGCCCAGTAGTTAATTTTTTAAAATATAATTTTATTGTTACTTTTTAGCATTTTTGTCATAAAATATGTGCTTTTTTGTAGGCTAATATCTATTAATATGTGAGAGTTGTGAGAATTTATTTTTATAAAAGTTAAAAATCTTTTAGCACGATAGACGTGACATATCTCATGACAGTACTTTTGTTGTAGTTTATTCACTGTATCATGTATTTGTTAAAGATTATCTTTGGGCATGTTTGGGCAGTGTTTTAAATCTTCCTCTCCCTTGCGTTGGATACAATGTCAAGAGCTTCTTGTATACTAGACCAACAATGCTACGGAACTACACTCTCTTTTATTTTTAAAGGAGCCATTTGGTCTTTGCGACATTTATGTTTTTATCATAAGATAGCCTTTTATATCTTTTATTTTTAGTTTCATGTGTGCTTTTCACAAGCATTATATCATCAAATAGAATCTTCAACGTTTAGCTTTATAGTAAAATTGCTGTAAAGTGCAGCAAATATGCTCTCATTAAATTTAAACATTGGTGCGTTCACCTTTTTCTTTTTTGTGCTGGTACAGGGCCTAATGCTCTTGTTTGGCTGTTTCCCTTAAAACCGGTGCTCTAACAACATGAGCCATACTTCAGATTCTGCCCCTTTCTTTGTGCCAGTCCTGGGACTTGAACTCTCTGCTTGGGCGCTGTCCCTGAGCTTTTGTGCTCCAGGGTAGCTAGTGAGCACTGTACCACTTGAGTCACAGATCTACTTTTAGCTTTTTTGGAATTTATTTGGAGGTAAGCGTCTAATGGGCTTTACTGCCTAGGCTGGCTTTTGAACTGAGATCCTGAAGTCTCAGGCTCCTGAGTAGCTAGGATTATGTGAGTCACCATCACTGGGCCATTTCTGGCTTTTTGGTGGTTAATTGGAGATAGGAATCTTACAGGTTTTTCTACCTGGACTAGCCTTAAATCATAATCCTCATATCTCAGCTTTTTGAGCATTGAGGATTATAAACATGGTTCCTGGTTTAATCTCAATATATTTCATTATTACATTTAGTACATTTATCTGAGTCGAAATGGACATCAAATCAAGTGAAAATTGGATATGTTAATTTCATCTAGAGATTTTATTGAAGTTACTTTCATGTATTGTTAGAAGTAGTGTCTAATGATTCTCAAAGGTTCTGAACACTTCCTTGATCTGTTGTATTACAATTACACTTGATAATGTATTGTTCAGAACTTGGCAAAGAGTAACACTTCATTCAGGTTTTAAAGTAAAACCACTGCCCAGTGAAGGAAAAGCAGTGTGTGTTTTCTGTTGAACATTTAATAATTGCTTGTATAAAGTCTTTTGTCATATCAATAGGCTCTGTGTGAAATTATACTTCTGTAGTTAAAGTTCAAGAATGAATTGCGAACTTCTTAAACCATGAATATTGTCTAAGATATTTAGCAGCCTGAGATGAAAGAAATTATTGGTCCTAACTAGTCAATTTTTCTTGAGGTTTTAGCTATGTGTCTTTGGAATAAAATAATCTGTAATCGATTTTATATAATGTTGAATTGTAATATTTCAATATTAACTATGAGCAATAAGTAGTTGTATTAAACCTCACAGGCTGAACTTCACCCTCCCCCCCTTTGGTGTTCTTATATATAAGTTGGAAATTTTCAAAGATTTTAATGGAAAGTGATGTTGCAATTCACTCTTTTCTTTTTGATTTTTAGATGGGAAATGTAAAGTCATAAAATCGATAGGTTGACTGTGACAACTATGTTTACTTACAGAGAGAACAGGAAATGAGAATGGGTGATTTGGGTCCCCGTGGAGCAATAAACATGGGAGGTAGGGATTTGAAGCAAAAGACTTTTGTAATTTAGTTGTGATTCTTTGGGAGAACTGTTTATGCTGCTTGTGATATCTATGCATTACTAAGAAACTAAAATATGCAACGAATACTTGTAGAAATGAAACCCTTTACATTTATTACATTGAAATTAAGAGTTACTATATTAAAATGAATGCGTAGGAAGAAAATTTGACAGCCAAAATACATTTTGATAACTTCTATGAAGAAACCTATAGATTTAAATTTTGGCATATACTGAAACAAGTTCAGTCATTGGCACAATGTAATACCGTGCTGTTGTACTTATACAATCAGATTTCTTGCTTTCATTGGTTTTTCTAACCTTAGAGATCATAGCTTTTGAGCTGTGTTTTTAAATGTTTTTAGAGTGTTTTGTAAACTTTTAAACTAGCAGTGTTTCTTTGAAGCTATTTTTATCTCCAGTAAGTGTTGGAGACTGTGGTGACTTGTTGAGGAAATGAGATGTCTTGTTAATACATGTTTTTAGAGTTTTGTAAAGATTTCAAGAAAGTACCTATACTAGCAACTTTAATATTAAATGACTTGTACAAAAGTAGTATTATGTAAATAAACTGAAAGAAAAGTAAGTGGAATATTAGAGGTCTTGATAAAAATTGAAATGTCATACTTTAGAGATTAGATAATAAAGATAGTGCCATAAAATTAAAATCTATATAATTTCAATGCCTTTGCTGTTTTAACATATTGTATTACCAGAACATCCAGTGCATACTCATCTTATATGTTCTTAAAATATGTGGTACATGAAACAAAACTTAGAATATGTAGCCTTGTTTCTTTAGCCTCTGATGCTAGTTTTTTGACCCTTTTAATCAGATGGTATCGCTGTTTATTGGTCATTTTTCTTAGCTACTGACAAGTAGTGAATTAGCATTTCTGAAATACAAAAGAAGAATGAAACATGACCATTATTCAGAGAGGCCTTGATCATGATGTCAGTATACGAACACACGGAATAATTAAGAATATAATAAATAAACAGTGAAGAATAGCTACATTTATGATGGTGAAATAATTCAGTAATTTTTTTCATTTTAGGTTTCATTTAGGTTTAAAGACAGTAAGAATAAAGTTACTGTAGATTATAAAAAATTTGAAGACTTCTATAGTCATTAGATTGTGTTAACAGAACTTTGTTTTGTTTTGTTTTTTTGCCAGTCCTGGAGCTTGGGCTCAGGGCCTGAGCACTGTCCCTGGCTTCTTTTTGCTCAAGGCTAGCACTCTGCCACTTGAACCACAGCACCACTTCTGGCCTTTTCTATGTATGTGGTGCTGAGGAATCAAACCCAGGGCTTCATGTATACGAGGCAAGCACTCTTGCCACTAGGCCATATCCCCAGCCCCAGAACAGAACTTTGAAATGACTTAACAGCTAGTTTATTATAAGTTCTACTATCATTTCTTGGGTTGCAGAGAGCCCTGAAAGTATTTTTTTTTTGCTTGATGATTGATTTTATGTGAATATTCCTTTCTGCTTATATGTGTTTATGTGTGTGCGTGTGCACACGCATGCACACATCTCTGTCATGGGGCTTGAACTCAGGGCCTGTGTACTGTCCTTGAGCTTTGTGGCTTTAACACATGAGGCACAGTTTCACTTCTGGCTGTGTGTGTGTGTGTGTGTGTGTGTGTGTGTGTGTGTGTGTGTGTGTGTGTTTAATTTGAGATGAGGATCTCATGGATTTTCCTGCTCAGGTTGGCTTAGAAATGTGTCATTTTCACATTTCAGCCTCTTAAGTAGTTAGGATCACAGGCATGAGCCACCAGCACTCAGCTCCTTTGTACTTTTTAGTCAGGAATTCCTTTATGTTTTTAGTTGTGAATTCAACTGAATAAAAAATTTTTAGGACAATTTATTCACCAGAAAACAATATTTATATTTTAAGTACTTAAGAGTCCTAATGTCCAGTTCATTTAATAATCTCCTCATCTTTAGTCTTCAATGTGAGAATTAGTTTTAATGGTTTATTGGAGTTAATTAGCCAGTCAAGTTGCTGTTGAGCAGGTAAAACATCATATGTCATCAAATTACATTGATGGTGCTAGAGTGTGACCCAGTGGTAGAGCTTATGCTTAGTATCATCTAGACCCTGGTCTTGATGTTAACATCCATGTGTGCCTTCGCCCCCCACCCCAATGGGTGGAAAGTGGAACAGATATTTCTGGTCTATGGCTAGTGGGCATGCCATGTAAAATATAGATTATAAAACTGATGTTCAGATAACCAGCTAATGGTCTGACATTTCTTAGATTTAAAATTTATTTATAGTAATGCCACTGAAAATGTAAGTGCTAAAAAATCAGTGTCTTAGTCAACTAACAATTGGAGATAAAATTTTTGAATTTTAAAATACTCGTAGTGTTCTAGTTATTGTCCAGACTAGTTAAGTGTAACAGTTACAGCTTATTAAAGAGAAAGGAAGGCCAGGTATGACCACGTTTGGTGGCACATGCCTTTGACCATTCCATACAGGGAAGGTGTGAATGTTGGGATCAAGGCTTGCCTAGGCTACATAAGCAAGATCCCTTCCTCCAATATGGAAAGAGTAAAACACCACCTTTAATTTGTTCTTGTTGGGGTAAATTGAGGTAAGGTAGGTGTGTACATACTGTTTTCCACAATATTATTTTAAAATTATGTCTCACACATGGTGATGAAGTGAAATATTCTTAGTTAAAGTATAAATTTATCAGAGTATTTTTGAGATTAAGGGAGTTATTCCTTCCTTTGAAATTGTTTGTTTTCTGGGACTACATACAAAAAGTAGTATGTGAGCCCGAGCACTGGCAGGGGGAATAGTACCATTTCTTTCTGTGATTTGGTTGTAGCATTTGACCACTGTGTAGAGTTCAGTTGCTTTAGATATTCTGTAGTGGGCTTGAAAACTTAACTATTTCATAATGTGTCTTAGAGAAATTGAGCCTTATGTGTTAAAGAGAATTGACCTACATAATGAAAAAGTAGGAAAAAAACAACCCTAAATTGCAACCTGTCTTAATTATAAGGAAGGGTGAGCATTTTTAAAAGAAAAATGATTTTAAAATACCTAATAGTATTGTATTTAGAATTATAGTATTACAGTTCGAACTCTGTTGCAATCAACATGAGGTGGATATCTTCTTTTGATGAACTTGAAGTGTATCTCATTATTCCCTTTTTGAGGATGTCACACGCCAAAATATCCTCAATGATTTTATCTGTATTTGAGTGAAGTTGTATTTAAAATGTAAGTTTCCGATGCCTGTAATCCTACTCAGGAGGCTGAGATCTGAGGATCATGGTTCCAAGGAAACCCAGGCAGAAAAATTCTTGAGATTCCTATCTCCAGTTAATTGCCAGAAGTAGAGCTGTAGTTCAAGCAGAAGAGCGCTAGCCTTAGACACAAAAGCTCAGGGACAGTACTTTGGTCTGGCTTAAGTCCCAAAGACCAGTACACATACGCACGCACACACAGTCTCCCCCCACCTGCACAGTTTGTAATGTGTCATTTAAATTTTTTTGGATAATTAATATGATGTGAAAAAAAATCCCATAATTTTGAGAGGGATCATTACATAAAAGCCGAGATTTGTGTAGAGTCATCTTTGTGTATTTTCCAGGGAATTTCCTCTTTTATAACTTAAGGTCTATAAATGCAAATATTTAGGAGGACTTTAAGACAAGTAAGTGTTTTTGGTTGTCAACGTGCTGCTACTTTGCTGTTCATTAAAACTGATAGAGGTGCAGTCAAAATTGTTAGGGATTATTTGGCTACATCAAATAATTTGAAACTGTTGCAGTCTCAATTATTTTAAAATAGTTAACTTACCTCATTTGTTTCATGTACATTTGTTTGAGGGATTTAAGCTCTACCTATAGGTAATAATCTATTTTATAGTAGATAATTGAGTGTTCCCTCTTTAAGGAAGAAAATGATTTTGATAGTAATCTGAATATAGATTGCATACGTTTTGTAAAATTGTTATTGTTTACCTAAACTAAGATAGGACAGCTCTAAGTATAGATTGTTTTACATAGATGCGTTTAGCCCAGCACCTGCTGGTAACCAAGGTCCTCCTCCAATGATGGGTATGAATATGAACAACAGAGGAACTATACCTGGCCCTCCAATGGGCCCTGGTCCTGCCATGGGACCAGAAGGAGCTGCAAATATGGGAACTCCAATGATGCCAGATAATGGAGCAGTGGTAATGTATCACAAACATTATTTGATTATATTTAGTAACATAAACTTCAGCCCCAAAGATAACTTCACACTTAACATAATTTGGCATCATTTGGTTTGGTGTGGTAGGTAGAGATTGACAGCCAATGAAGAAAAAGTAACTTGGTAAAATAAAGTTTTGATTTGTAAGAGACAGTATTTAAATAGCCTAAAAGTTAGGATTACCTTCTTTGGCATGCTTTTGTGTGTATGTTATTACAGTTACTTTTTGATGCTTTTAATTAGTATTTCCTTATCAGTATTATAGTGATTATTTTGCAACTGTTCTTTTTCTGTGTGTGAACTCTAACTTTTGAAGACAAAACTCCAATATGTGTGAAAACATAGTTTTCAGTAAACAGTTTTAGTAAAGTATTTTCACTGTAAAACAGTTAACATTTTTTGTTTGATCTGAGAGTGTGAAGATATCTTTGTATGGGTTTAATATTCTAAAAACCAAGATTTTTCAATTATAATTTCTGTTATGTTTAAATGTTAAGTTGGCAAGACTGATAGCTTTTATTGTTTCTCTTAAAGTTTGCCACTATTTTTAGGCTTTTTAGTAGGAAAATGACTTCACATGTGGTCTGTTTTTCAATAGATATTTTTTTACTCCTGAAGTGACATTTGTAAAGGGAAGTTGGTTGAATATTTTTAATAATTATCATGGCACTATTATGGGCTTAAAAACAAAGGAAAACATTATTAATTAAAATGATACATTGCCATCATTTATATATTCATGGTGATTAAGAAGACATTAAGCCAGGTGCTAGTGGCTCATACCTGTAAACCTAGCAACTTAGGAGACTGAGATCTGAGGATCACAGTTCAAAGCCAAGCCCACGCAGGAAAGTGTGAGACTTTTATCTCCAATTATAACCACCAAAAAGTCAGAAGTGGAGCTGTGGCTCAAGAGGTATAAGGAGCCCTAGCCTTGAGTACAAAAGCCCAGGGATAGCACCTGGACCCTGAGTTTAAGCCCTAGGACCAACAGAAAGAAAAAAAAGACATTAAAATTAAGACATTGTGCATCTTCGAATTGAAAATTACATAACATCTTAAGAATTTAGAAAATTTGGATAGCTAGAGTTTTTAATGGTAGTTTTTTCAGGGTGTATATGAGGCGGTGTCATGATACCCTCTATAAACAGATGGCACATAATTTAGTAGATTCTACATTTTTGTAGTAAAATGTCTGTGAAAGGTAATAAAAACATTTGATTCAATTTTTGTTCAGTGTGTAATCATCAGTAGTAACTGGAAGTAACATTAACTCGTGATTCTATCTCCTCCCTGAAACTGTGAATTTCATTTAAAATACCATCCTTGGTGTTTTTGCACCTACATTTTACTACTTAAGGAGTATGTAATTGTGTAATTATTGTGAAACTTTCCAAAGTAGTCATTCAGGTGTTCTATGTGTTATTATTGGTTCTGTATTATTAAATCAGTCAATCTTAAAACTTAGTCTATTTTTACCAAGATTAGTCCTTGAATCATGGCAACTCAGAAGTGTCCATATTGAAGTAATAATTCTTGTTGCTTTTACTGGTGCTCTGTCTTAAAAGTATTTGATATTTAAGTTTTTAGAATATTTGTACAGCAGGTGATACTGGCTCCCCAGTTTTATTTCTCTGATTTCTTTTTTAAAAGTTTTTTTTTTTTTTTTTTCTGGGCATGGTAGCATACACTTTTTAATCCCAGTTCTTGGGAGGCTACAGCAGGCAGATTGTGAGTTGGGAGATGAGATTGATTCATTGTATTTTTGTTTTATAGCCGTTTCACGTAATACAAACTTTTCAAAAAGGGATCAGAGGAGAATTAAGATACTAATCAGGTTTAAGATGGCATTTGCTTATGTAAAAATCAGTTCTTTTTTATGAAATTAGGGCATAGCATTAGCAGTTTGTAAATCATCAGATGCTGCTTTTTTTTTTTTTAACATAGTAACTAATTGAATTGCTCCTTTCTTCCTTCTATGTTTGATCCTGATTCTGCTGGACTTTCTGCTGAACTTCATGACACCACCACTTGGGATTTTGCCAATTTTTCTTGTCACTTAAATTTGGTGTGTTCCAAATGGACTTGATATTTATTAATGTGGTATTATAGCACAATGATAGGTTTGCTCAAGGACCACCATCCCAGATGGGTTCACCTATGGGGAGTAGACCGGGTCCTGAAGCCCCTCAAGCACCAATGAGTGGTGTGGTTCCTGTGAGTGGTGGGCCTGGTGGCTTTGGTAGAGGGAATCAAGGGGGCAACTTTGAAGGCCCTAATAAGCGTCGTAGATATTAAATATTCTTTCATTCCTGCCTATTTAGAAGAGAATATTCAGTGGTATGCCTTTACACTTTTACCTGTTATCGGAAGAAATAGTTTTTATTGTTAATGTTCGTAGAGTTAAACTTTTTTTCTTATGTAAAACTTGAGGTTTTTGTATTTTTCTTTATTCATAAGCTTTGTAGATTAGAATGATGATGCTTATCATTGTGAATGTTAAAATGTGTTTGTGACTTTAGCTAAGTATAACTACGCCACATTACTGTGAAATTTATGTAGTTAATCTCAATAAAGAAATCTTTGGATAATTTAAAACTGCTACTAGTGGTATTCCCTTATGGTTTTACTAAACTTTGCTGTAATAGTAATATTTTGGTTGCTCTAATCCCATCCATATAAAAGTGAAAATGATTTCACTTTATAGTTTGTATAAGTGTCCCTGAAGATAGAAGAACATAATGTCCAAACGGTAGGTAGAGTTATATATTTGGGGGTGGGAGGGCATGAGAGTTTAATTTGTATAAACACTTGCTGTTCTGTTAAATTGGAGTTGTTGCTTAGTTTAATAGATTCTGAGTATTCAAATATTCATAGGAGGATTATTAAGGGTATCTTTGTCCTGTGCTGATTTTTCAAAATAAATCTTTTGAATCTTGAAAAAAACTGTTTGAAGACAAATCTCTTTGCTTATAAAATAGTATTTTAATTTACCTATGATCACTCATTTGGTTACCTATGATCACTTATTTGGTATCAGTATCCAGATCTAACAGATCTTATCACTATATAGTTAATGTTAATTTTAAAAATCAAACAATATTGTTGGGTTAGCACATAAAGGAGACTTTGCGATGTGATTGATGGTTAGACATTTGTTCACAATGTTGAGTTCTAGTAGTATTACAAAGATGGCTTGACTTCATAGTAAAATTCTCTAATGACTAAAGGGCTGAATCTAAGGAATACAGTTCAAATGGGGATTTTAAAAGCAGAGTTTACTTCAGGCTGATTGTAATCAGAAAGCTGAGGCAGGAGAATTGAGTGTTTTAAGACAGCAGAGACCCTGTCTCAGAAACAAACCAAAACAAAGAATGGTAGGATTGTTGCTCTTACTCTTGTAGAACAACTTGTTTTGAAATTTGATTTTCAGTACTTAGGGAAAATGATTTCATTACATTGTAATATTTATTTCAAAATATACTTCGCTATATTTATGGTCATGTTGATCTTGTATGTTTAAAATTACACTAAGGAATCTCATATTTAACCTGTAGTATCTAATTCACCCTAGTAGTTACCTCGCATATATCATTTCAGTGTGTCAATATATCCTGGTTTTGTTTTTTTTACCATAATTCTAAAAAAATAACATGCTATTTTAAAGTAGACCGTATGTAAATAGTTCCATCCTTTCTGTTTTTGGCAGAGATGTATTTTGGTTATGAATCTTTCATAAAAGCAATTGGTTGTAAAGCATAATTGAGGTGCATTTTGTTCTAAATACTCGTGTGTGTGTGTGTGTGTGTATTGTGTGTATTTAAGATACAACAGTGGGTAGATAGGATTTTTTTAAATTTGCAATATTCACAGGCTTTTGTTTTTGGCAATTCCTTGAAAACATAATTAGAAGATTGGTGGTAAAAACAATAGCTGAAGACTTTTCTCATTACCTTTTCCATAAATATAAGGTGATGTGAGTGAGGTTTATTTTAATTTGTGACATTAATGTGGGTGTGACTGTATTTCATTTAAACCTACCTTTCCCATCATGTGTGCTTTAGTCATAATAATCCTTCAGTAATTATTAGCATTGCATTTTATTAAAATCTGAATTAAGATTGGAAGAAACATGATTCTTTGATGTTACTATGCATTGAACTTTGGCCAAAGCTGTGAAATGTTGTACAATTCATTCAAGAATATTTGAAAGTCAGTGCACAAAGAGATACCCCAATCTCCTGAACATCCTAATGTCCAGGCTCAACTCTCCAAGAACAAACAGATTTCTACACAGCTTTCCCCCTGCAGCAGGAAAATCCTTGTTCCAGTACTTACAAGTTTATCCTGGAAGCAGTCAGCTTCTGAGTGACAGTCAAGTGGAGCATCTCTGAATTTAGAGTTATTCAGTTTTAGTGTTTTTGTATAGCTGAACCAAGTTTGTGACTAATTTACTCAGTATTTTTTCTTGTGAATTAGTATAATAAGGAAGAGTTTTAAATGTCATTTGGTTAAAACTAGTATGACAAAATTAGGTTTTCTAAAGTGTGAAGTTGTCATACTACCAACAATATGAAAACAGTATTTATATTATAATACCATCATCTTATGTTTCTCACTGTGCCATCATTTGAACTAACAAGTTTAGGATCTTGCAAGATTTAGGTTTCATATGCTACAAGCATATATGTTTTCTAATTATTTTTCCTCCAACAGCATATTTTGTTGGTTTTTCTCTCTCCCTTTAAACAATTTTTAAAGAAAATACATTAGATTTTTTCTTGCGTAATGAAGTATTTTAAAAATTGGTTTGCCTGTGTTTTGTTTTAAGTTGCTTGCTTTGAGGATTTTGGATTTTTCTGTCTAATTTATAATTGGTGGGTGCAAAGTATTTGAAAGAGATAAAATACTTATTTTGAATCCTAAAATATCAGTATATTGGTGGAAAGTTTATTCAGAAACATATTTGTTGAATATTTTGGGAACTGATAAAGAGTAAAACTTGCTTAATACTATTGTGAGTAATTAATAGTCATTAATACATGGGAGGTTGACAATTAGTGGAATATAGATTATGAAAGAGAAAAAATAAATGTGATTGAAATAAGATTTCATTTCATTGAAATGTGATCAAGTATATGGAAAAAGGGTTGAAATTTAGTGTAAATGATACTTGTCAAAAATAAAGGGCCATGCCATTTTAGAAAAGTAGAGGAAGTTTCCTGGGGAATAGGATGCTATTTAAATGTTTTGTGTTAGAGTTGGATTAAATATTAATATAATAAAGCATATTCTGAAGATAGCAATTTTTCGAAAATAGTTGTAGAGTTGTAGGGCTGTTGTTCAAAGTGTTTGTCTAGCATGCACAATGCTGTGTACCACAAGAAAATGAAAAATAATCAATTTCCACAAAAATAAGGCAGCAAATACCGGTCTCTTAGATTCAACAGTTTTCTTGAATTTACTTCCTAGATGTTTGTAGACATGGGCTTCTCGGAGAGGTGAGAAACTACTTCCTTATGTAGACATTGCTTTTTTTTTTCTCACCGCTGGCACTTTACCACTTGAGCCATACCTTCATTTCTGCTTTTTTGCTGGGTAATTGGAGGTAAATATTCTGTGGAAATTGTCTGTCCTTGGCTGGTTAGCTAGGAATATATTCATGAGCTACAACTTTTTTAAATACTTTTTCGGTAGTTTCATAATAGAGAATGTTAATTTGCACTTTAAAATCAAATATGAATCTCAGATTGAATGTAGCTTACTGGTAGAACACTTGCCTAGTATGTACATGGCTTTGGGGTCATCTTGTGCACTGTCAGAAAAACATATGTCTCAGTTCCTTAGCCTGATATGGGTTTATTTCATTATATGCTAATACAAGAGTTGATTTCATTTTTAGCAGTCTTCATTTATTTATTACTAAATTTTCTGATCACTGAATAACTTCGTATTTGAAGTTTGAAACTTCACTTACACATATTACAAGGTTTTGGGACTTAGATCAGAATATCCTAAGTGTGAATACTGAAATATTTTCTTTTAAATTCTTTTATAAATCTCTCTAAGGGATGTTATTTTAGGATTTTATTCAGTTTATTGTGATTTTTCTGTAAAACATTGCAGATTGAATATCAAAGTTCCTCCTTAATAATTGGTTATATTTTCATTTACATAGTGAAATAACAATATGTGTTTTCTCTGTTTTATATTTTGTTTTTCTTTGACTAACAGAAGCCTATTTCCTGAATATAAGGGTATTGAATGAAATTCTTAAAGAAATATAGCCAGAGTTACAACATATACATTGAAAAACTTCCACAAATATATTTTATGTCTTGAACCACTATTATTGCTACCAGTTTCCTCCAGAAACAGATACTGTATTTTCTTGACTATTAAAAAACAACTGACGGGGTTGGGGATATGGCCTAGTGGCAAGAGTGCTTGCCTCATATACATGAGGCCCTGGGTTCAATTCCCCAGCACCACATAAAAATGGCCAGAAGTGTCGCTGTGGCTCAAGTGGCAGAGTACTAGCCTTGAGCAAAAAGAAGCCAGGGACAGTGCTCAGGCCCTGAGTCCAAGCCCAGGACTGGCCAAAAAAAAAAAAAACACACACACACAACTGTCCAGCCAGCCATGATTGCCCACTCCTCTCACGACTTGAGAGTTAGAGATTGGGAGAAGAGCAGCTAGATTCTAGACTGAGTAAAATATTCACAAGTCCCCCCAATCTCACAGGATTACAGTCCAAGCTGACTTGGGCAAAAAGCAGTGTCCTATTGAAAAAAGGGCTAAAGGTTCAAATCTTAGTACCATTGGGGAAAAAGGAGGGCCTGGCCGGCGGGGGTGGGGAGAGGGAGGTGAAGTTAGAATTATTCCTTTTCAATTTGTTTTTCAACTTATCTCAGTATGCCTTGTTTAGTTTTAGAGGAGATAACGTTCTGTGTATTCATGTGTATGAAATTTCAATTTTGTCTTGTAGGACATCATGCAAATTTCATGTGATGAACTTAGGAACTTTTCACCACAAATTGTAACAAGAATTAGCAGAATTAAATGGGAGTATGCTTATTTGGATGTATGATTTAAAAATTTTTACATTTCATTTTAATCAATAAAACTTGTTTTGAGGTTGGAGGTGTGTCTCAGGTGTCAGGCGGCCTGCCAGTGAGCATATGTATCAGAGTTTGAGTCCTGCCTGGTCTTGGACCAAAAAAAATTGCTTTAGTACTAGATTTGGTACTTGCGTAGGCAAGCAAACACCACTTGAGTGACACCTCCAGATAATGGAAGATTTTTTATTATATGCAAGGGTTCTGCCTTGTGTCGGTGGTAAGGTAAGTGGACCTTATGTTTCTTACCTTGTGTGTGTGTGTGTGTGCGTGTGTGTGTGCGCATGTGCGCGCCCATGCATACACATGCATATATGTGTGCGTGAGTACCAAGACTTGAACTCTTAGGGCTTTACTCTTCCTTTGACTTTTTTTTTGCTCACAGCTTATCTAAAATATTTCAATACTCAACTTTTGTCCTCTTGACTTGCATTCTACTACTTGAGCCATGCCTCAGTATGGTTGTTTATTTATTTATGCCTGTCCTGGGGTGTGAACTCAGCCTGGGCACTGTCCCTGAGAATTAAGGCTAGTGATCCACCACTTGAGCCACAGCTCCCCTTTTAGCTTTGTGTAGGGTGACAGTGGAGGAGGGAGTTAATTGGAGATAAGAGTCTCACAGGCTTTCCTGCTTGGCATGGCTTATTTATTTAGTACCTTGATTCTCAGATTTCAGTCTCCTGAGTAGCTGAGATCACAGGGGTGAGCCACTGGCACCTGGCTTTCCAGTATTGTATTTTATTTTGTTGGTTAATTGGAGATAATCTCCTGAGCTTGTTTTAGCCTGGGTTGACTTTGGACCTCAATTTTCAGATCTCAGTCTCTGAGTAGTTATAATTAAAGGACCAGTGTACTGGGGTTTGAACTCTGGGTCTCATCTGTTTTTATTCCTTAATGCTGTATGTAAGTGGCTTTTGGTGGTATTGAAGATTTTGAAATGATGTTTATATCTAGTTTTTTCTTTGTAGGTTTTCCTAGCTCTTCATTTCTAAATGACAACTTGACACAAATTTTATTTATATATGTATTGTACATGTCATGGAAGTTATGTAAATAAGCTAATGTCAAAAACAAATAGCCTCATTCATTACATTTTGTGCTTTTTCTCTAACGGAATCCCTGCGGTCTCACCTCATTTTGCCTCTTATTAAATTTGGCTTATTGTCAACATCAATAAGATCTTTATTGTTTTTCAGTTTTATGAGGATTATGTAAATATAATCATGCCTATTTTGCCATGTTTGGACCGCAAGTTATCTATATTATTTCCGTATACTTATTTAATTTCACCTTTTCCTCTGTAACTTTTGTTTTTAAAAATTACATAATGCATGAAAATATAGAAATCTTATTATCTTACTGCATATTTTTTGTGAGAATAATTGTAGCTAATTTTCCCTCTGGATATTTTATATCGTTAGATCATGTTTCAAATTGCAGAGGTCCCTTAGATTGAAATATATATTTTGCCTAGAGTTTTGTACAACAAGAAAAAGTAAAAATCTTCCATAGTCATTCTAACTTTTAGGAATTTCTGTCTTTTGGCATTTAGAGGCTGTAGCAGTAATTTGCACAGTGGGTATTTTATCTGTTAATTCTTTGAGCTGATTACAATGTTTTACACATTCATAATCTTGAAGGTTGTATACATTATTATAGTTTGGGGCAGAATGATAATTGCAATAACTGTTAGTGAACATAGCTCACTATAGTTCACAATAGTGAACATTTCATTCAGAATTTCACTATATCTGTTAATTTGAGATTTTGTACTAAATGCTCAATAGTTTTTAGGAATACGGAAAAAAAACCCAATGGCAATAGATCTCTAAAACAGCAGTTCTCAAATTCCAACTCCATTAGAATCTCATGGGAGGCTCATTAAAACACATCTGTAGGCACAGAATCACAGTTGGGATTCCATAGGTATTCCATTCCTCTTAGAATCTGTTCAATAGAGGCCCAAGGCTGGGGGAGTACCTTGGTGGTGGAACACTTGTTAAGAATCCCTGGGTTCAGTCCCAGTACCATTTAATTAAAAAGTTTTTTTTATATAAAACATTTTTAGTGGTGTGTGTTTGTTGTTGTCTCGTTTTCATGGTACCTTGAGGATCCCTAGTTAAACATTGAGTCACTCTAAAACACCAAGGATTTCTATCTATTGTTAACTGACGTTCATTACAAAAATTTATTTTTACTTGAAAGTCTAATAGTAGATACTTTATTTTATGTAGTACATTGTATATATTATCCATTTTCAAGCTAAACTTAACTGTGTTCACAAACCCGCATGATAAAAGTAAAAAATATGGTAGAAAAGTACATTTTGAAAACGCTAAAAGGTATTAGAGAAGCAATGTGACAACCAGTGTTTATTCTACTATGGTTATTTATGCTTATGCCTGATGGATTATGGTGCTGGAAAGCTGTCCTGGTCTTTGGCCTGTGGCATTTTGATTAGTTAAAATAATTATTTGACTTCTGATGTGAGTTTGTCTTTTCCTTTTCTAGATTGAAGGTAAAAGATTAAGATTATTAACCATTTTAGAAAGTAATGCTCATTTAAGAACTTTAAAAATGGAAATTAATAGTGTTGTTATAGTCTGCCTTATGAGACTTACAGAGATTATGTGTGTATAACAAATCCATTCATAATCATGTGGTGCATTAAAAACTTTATATCGGTCTATTTTAAAAACAAAACCCATGGTTGCTATATACACAGTAATTTTTTTCCAGAAATTATGGCTGTAATTTTATGAACAATTACCTGCTTTTGACCCTTGTCATATCAGGTAGTTTTTGTCCCATTGACTTTGTTGCATTCATGCTATAACAGTATTTGTGTGTAGGAAATACGTAAGTGTTGAGATTTGTTTCTAGTTCAAGGTGGAATGCAGGTATCATTTAGGGGCCTTCTTCTCAAAGAAGCTTGCTTCTCAAGTATTACCATGACATAAAACTTACTGTAGACAAACTTCCTTAGAATTTCTCTTACAGCATTTTGTGGGTTTTTGAAGCTGAAGATGATTTCAGCTCTATGATGGCACATTCATTTCTGATCTAGGAAGTCATCTGCTTTTATCTTTGGCGGGGAAGGTGCTGGGGCTTGAACTAAGGGCCTGGGTACTGTCCCTGAGATTCTTTTTGCTCAAGGCTAACGGCTCTGCACTTGAGCCAAAGTGCCACGTCTGTCTTTTTCTGTTTATGTGGCACTGTGGAATAGAACCCCGGGCTTCATGCATGCTGGAAAGCACTATGCCACATTTTCAGCTTGTGCTTTTTATCCAAATCCATGCCTCCCTCGCTTTTTTTTTTCTATTCAAGAGTCACATTTCCTTGTTCGTGTAGCCCAGGAGGAAGACTTCTACCCCTAGGTCACTTATTAGCCTATTTCCAACTGAGATATTCTCATGCAGGCTAATGAGACTAAAACTCCCTCTACTCATTTTTCTCCATACAGGATTTTGAACTCAGAGTCTTGGGCTTACTTGGCCATCACTGACATTTGAGCCATGTTCTACTCTAGCATTGTACTGGTTATTATTGGAGATGGGATCTCATAGGTTTTTCTTCAGGTTTTAAATACTTGGCTTTCTTAAAAAAATTACACAGATTCTAGATTTTTTTTCCTTTTTTGTTTGTGGTGCTGGGAAGTGAACTCAAGGCCTTATTCTTGGTAAGCAAGTGTCTATCATTTGATCTATATCCCCAGTCCTTTTGCTTTTATTTCTTTTGCCTTGGCCAGCTTCCAGACCATGATCTGATCCCCCTACTTCTACCTCCTGAGTAGCTCAGGTCTTGCTAAATTTTGCCCAGACTGTCTTCTACCTTCAGTCCTGTTCCCTCCTTCCAAGATTCTGCTATTTACTGATGTACATAACCCAGTTTAACACTAGGGATTTTTTGGGGACATGTTTTTTTTGACTACCTATTACTAAATTCCTTCAATCAAATAATATTTTTAACTCCTGTGACATTAAAGTCAGTGCTTGACTTTGTATATGTTGTTTTGCAGTGCCATGGATCAATTTTTCCTGAAATTTGCTAGGCAAGTGCTCTGTCAGAGCTACATTATCAGTCCAATGATAAAGTTGGTTTTGCTTTGTTTTTAAAGGAATACTGCTTTTAGAGCATTTCTTTAGCCTTAGAATCAGGCTCCATCATCATGGAAAGAAAAAGAGAAATGTATTACTGAACTCTTCTAATTCAGCATGTGTTTCCATTTCCTCGTCCACGTGTACATTTAACAGCCACACCATTATCTTTACTGGCAAGTTACAAAAGTTCAATTAAATATATATATATATATATATATATATATATTTATTGTTTTTGCCAGTCCTGGGCCTTGGACTCAGGGCCTGAGCACTTGTCTCTGACTTCTTTTTTGCTCAAGGCTAGCACTCTGCCACTTGAGCCACAGCGCCACTTCTGGCCATTTTCTACACATGTGGTGCTGGGGAATCTAACCAAGAGCTTCATGTTTAGGAGGCATGCACTCTTGCCACTAGGCCATATTCCCAGCCCAATTACATATATTTTTAATGCTAGTATTTAGGTTTATATATGACTAATTGGGAGGAGCTACTTTTTTTTTAATGAGAGGAAGATCAGAAGTTTTTGGAAGTTGTATACTGCAAGTTTGGGTGAAAGTATGACAAAAAATGATTTTTTCCTTGCAGTACTATGTGTTTAACTTACGTGCTAATTGTGCCCCAAGTTTTAAGAGAGAAAGTACTTTCAAACCCCTGTATCGGGAGAAGAGAGTAGGTACTAATATTGATGACTTAACCTAATGACTTAGTCTAGGTGAAAACACAGATCTCAAATTTGTGTTATTTTGAAATTATTTTAGTACTATGGATAAAGATTGCCTCTCACAACCAGGTTCTATTATAAGTGAAATATAGCAAAAGGATTCTTAAATTGAGTAACATTTCAACCTCTCAGTTAAATACTGGTTTCGTACAGCTGCTATGGTAACAGTACTTTCTTGTATTCTAGGAGTTAGATATGCCTATGCATGTAGTGTGCCAGTCCTCTGCCTCAATGACATTTGTGTTCTAGATTTAGAGAGGCAAATATAATGTCAGTGGTTTACCATGTAGTTACTAGGGCAGAGGAAATGACGACTGTTTTGCATAAGGGGACTTTAAAATACCCATCCTAAGAGCAAAAAGGGAAAACATTAATACAGTATCTGATGACTAAATGAATGTTGAAGAAGTAAATGGATGCTATCAATCAGTGGGATTGTCTTGTTATATTGAGTGCTTTGAAGGAGACTACAAAGATGGAATACTGGATTTTTATTTTTATTATAATTGACAAATCAGGTATGAATGCAGTATTAAATGTATTTGGAACAACATAAGTATTCATCTTCAGTTGTATGTATTCAATTAAAGATTTTTGAAGAAAATTCAGCATGTGAATTACATATACAAAGACTTAGTATAAAAATGTAAACTATCGGCTGGGAATATGGCCTAGTGGCAAGAATGCTTGCCTCCTACACATGAAGCTCTCAGTTCCATTCCCCAGCACCACATATATGGAAAACGGCCAGAAGGAGCGCTGTGGCCCAGGTGGCAGAATGCTAGCCTTGAGTGTGAAGAAGCCAGGGAAGGTGCTCAGGCCCTGAGTCCAAGGCCCAGGACTGGCCAAAAAAAAAAAAAATGTAAACTATCTTATTTTTGGCTATCTGTTGGAATTATAATTTGGATATGTTGGATTAAATAAAAATTATTATGCTAATTTTATCTGTTGATTTTTATTCCTTTGACATTCTAGCAACTTCTAAATTATTTATGTGGTTCAGGTTTTCTTCTGGACAATGCTAGTTTAGTAGAGCAACTTAAATATATTTCCTTTCATAATTGTTGTCCCAGAGTCTTGTTATACATTATATTATGTAATTTATTATTGCGTCTTAAATAACATAGGATTGAACTTTTAAATTTTAAGGTCCAGTAGTAGATTGCTTGCCTACCCTGCACAAGGCTTTGTATTTGAACTCTAGCAACACACACAAAAGTTATCTAGTTATGTATCTTTACATGTTGATATGAGATCAACTATTTTTCTATTTTGTTTTCCCTTTCTCTCTTTTTTTTTCCCCCCACTTGACAGTCTCTCTCTGCAGATCAGGCTGGCCTAGAACTATGTAGCTGAGGCTGAGCTGGAATTCTCAGTTTTCATGCTTCAGACTCAGGAATGCTGATATTGTAGGTATCATTAACCTGGCTCAGAACAATTTCTTATATTATTATCACTTGGTGATATTGTACATACTAATGTTTACAGTGTACCTTCTCATTCATTTTCTTTTGTGTTTATTACCTACTTGATAATATCCATAAAAATATTGGCAAATTTTCCCCAAATATTATCTTACAAGGTTTCTCTTTAACATTTCTGTGACATTATCTTGTTTACATAATTGTTCATTTTGTCTCATGTAAATACCAACACCTAGAGAGTAGGAACTTTGTCTTGTAGTGTCTTACTCTGATTTCCAATGAGTTGGCTCCCCCCCCCTTTATGCCCATCCTGGAGCTTGAACTCAGGACCTGAACACACTGGCTCTTAGTTTTTGTTTTCAATGCTAGGGATTGAACGAGAGCTCTACTTAGTGTTGTTTTTTATTTTAATGGTTAATTGGAGTCTCCTAGATTTTCCTGCCCTGGCTGATTTTAAACCATGTTCTTTGTATCTCAGTGGTGAATCACCAGTGCCAGATCCTAGTGAGTTCTAATTTGGTGAAGGTTCAGGCTTAAGCATGCGTGCACACACGCACATGGGGACACACACACACACACACACACACACACACACACACACAGATAATGAAGTGCAGCTCCCTTGCCTTCCTAGGATTTAATGTTTAATAGGTACATGTAGACTTGTAAAGGCACTATGAGTATAAGTATAATAAAGGACATAGAACTGCTTTATTTGGGGGAAACTTTCAGTAATGTACCTTTTGAGCAGATTGTAAGGGTATAGTTTCTTGGCAGTTACAAGTATTTTGGAGGGAGAAAGTAGGGAGAGTTGTGGGGTAACAAGATTAGGTAGTCAAAAGGGCTAATGACAACAGTTCATGAGATTGTGGTAAGCACTTTTAAGGTGAGGGGAGCTATACTGGTAGAGAGCAGAGAAGCAAAGTTCAGGATGGGAGATGTAGCTTAGTTGTAAAGCATGTGCTTTACACATATTCCTCAGTACATATGAAAAAAAGAAAAGAAAAGGGGGACTTGAGCCATTGGAGTCTAGCCTGTTTTGGTTCTTAATAGGAGTAACTCATAACAATGAAGTTAATTGACTAGTGTTTTGGATGAAAAGATACAAAGTGTTAAAAGTTTTCTCATTTGAATAGTGGGTTCAGGGATCTGAGACAAAAGGTAAGTGTTTTCAGGAGTACTGATAAGGAAATTCAGCTCTTACAGAAGAGGAAAGTATAATCACTTGGGTTTTTGAATGTTTCAATATCAAGTGCTTATAAGTTCTTTGTTGGTGTTTTAAAAACTGGAAATCTTCCTACCTGGTAAATAGTACTCCAAAGGCAATGACATCTATTACTGAAAATGACAATACTCTAGTAACCATCCTCATTGCTTTTGCAATTTATGTCCATAAAATCTTGAGTGTATCCTTTTATAAACAATCATTTCGCTGGGTGCTGGTCGCTCAAGCCTGTAATCTTAGCTACTGAGGAGGCTGAGATCTGAGGATCGCAGTTCGAAGCCAACCCTGGCAGAACAGCCCACAACACTCATTTCCAGTAAACTACTCAGAGAAAAAGCCAAAAGTGGTGCTGTTTGCAGTTCGAAGCCAGCCCTGGCAGAATAGCCCACAACACTCAATCTGCCTTTTGGTTTGGGGGCGGGGGGGGGGGTAGGCTGGTCCTGGCTCAAGGCTAGTGCGCTACCTCGTAAGCTACAGCACCTCTCCTGGCTTTTTTGAGTAGTTTATCACAGAAACTTTGCTGCCTGGGCTGGCTTTGAAACCCGATCATCATATCTCAGCCTCCTGAGTAGGATTAGAGGCATGAGCCACCAGCACCCAGCTCAATCTACTTTTCAACCTATTATGCCATTCCCCTTTCACTCCACTGTGCTGCTTCTGTCCTCTAGTAGTTCTATAGGTCTTTTCCCTTGGCATTTTACAGCACTTTCTTGCATGCCACTTGACAGTGCATATTTACTTTCTCTATTTGCATTTTATTCACCCGTTAATATTTATAGTGCCTTTTCACATTTCAAATTCATCAATTCAATAAAACTTGGATTAAAAATACTTAAAAATTTACTGAAAGGCAGGCTCTGGTCTCATGCCTGTAATACAAGCTATTCAGAAGGCTGAGATCAGCTGGGAATATGGCCTAGCGGTAAAATGCTCGCCTCGTATACATGAAGCCCTGGGTTCGATCCCTTAGCACCACATATATAGAAAAAGCTGGAAGTGGCGCTGTGGCTCAAGTGGTAGAGTGCTTGCTTTGAGCAAAAAGAAGCCAGGGACTGTGCTTAGGCCCTGAGTTCAAGCCCCAGGACTGGCAAAAAAAAAAAAAAAAAAAAAAAGACAAAAAAATAAAGAGGGAAAAATGTATGGGGGGGGGGGGCTGGGAATATGGCCTAGTGACAAGAGAGCTTGCCTTATATACATGAAGCCCTGGGTTCAATTCCCCAGCACCACATATACAGAAAACGGCCAGAAGTGGCTCTGTGGCTCAAGTGGCAGAGTGCTAGCCTTGAGCAAAAAGAAGCCAGGGACAGTGTTCAGGCCCTGAGTCCAAGGCCCAGGACTGGCAAAAAAAAAAGGCTGAGATCTGAGGGTGTGGTTCAGTCTGGGTAGGAAAGTCCATGAAACTCTTCAAATAACCACCACAAAGCTGAAGTGGTTAGAGCATTAGCCTTGAACACAGAGGCACAAGACCAGCACCCAAACCCTTCTTTCAAGCCCCCAGGACCAAGCACACACTCAAACAACATATACTGAGCTTCAGAGCTAGTATATGGCAATTAATACCTATAATCCCAATACTCAGGAAGCTGAGGGAGAATGATCAGAAGGTTGAAGCCTTTATCCTAATTGCAAGTTCTAGGTAGTCCTAGGCTACTCTGTCTACAAAGAAGGAAGAAAAACCTTTGGGTTAAACAGCTTAAAACAATGTAGCTTTTATTGAAGTGTGTGGATGAGAATCAGGTCAATAATATATTTTGCCTGAGCATATAATAGTGAAGAAAATGCAACCAGTACCTCCTCTTGAGTTTGATGCCTAGTAAGTAGCAAGAGAAAAATAGGAAGAAAGTCTATAAAAAGATTCTTAGACAAACAGTTCTGCCATTGTACTGGAGAGTCACAGCAAGAAGAGCCAGCTAAGAATGTGAACTAATCCAGTTTTGGATAGAATTTGGTAAAAAAGAATGCACAGTATCCAAAGGAAAGTTGAAAACTCTGGATGAATTAATGGGAATCAAGACATCTTGCTCTGAGACTGAAGTGTGGATAAGGTTGGCAGTATGAGAGAAGACATTTCCAACCATTGAAATAAAGTTGAAAACAAAAATCCCAGTGTTCTGTGTATTGGCTCTACCACACATATGGTGATTGGTGTTGGATCCTTAGGTGTGAAGACCACAGGACCCTGAAGTAAGTTTTAAAGACCTAAAGTCTCTCCAGAAAAGGGACCTTTTTCGTAATTGCATGTAAAAGCTATTGGGTTTTCAAGTTTAGTAGCTTCCTTTGCTGCTTTTTGTTTGGTATACATTGAAGAGAATAGTAAAATTAACAAAGGTGGAAATGGTTGGTTTGCTAAGAGCATCTTACTAAGAAATACCTTCAGGTGATCATCTAGTTAGTATTCTTATTTCTTGTAGTTACAAATGACAAGATGGTTATGATTTTGAGAAACAATAGAAGTTGCATGTTTTTAAAGGGAACACTTAATCTGACAGGTTTGGTTAACTTGGGAATTGTACAAAAATAAGATTGAAAAATTGTGTTCAAATTTTAGATGAGATAAATTTAGAATTGGAAGAAATGTTATTCACAAAATATTTCTCTGAATTTGCCTTTTATGTTAGTAATCCTTCTTTCAAGTGAACAGCTATTAAAAAACTGAAGACATGCCAAGTTTCCTTCTGTCTCTCTTGCATTTTGCTCCCAAAGTTCTTGTGTATTATTATATTAGTATTATTGTATAACTGGGTATCATAGGGCTTCAAAAATTACTTAATATACTTTCTGAATTGCTTCTACCATAATTTTAAATATTTCTATGAAGAGAAAGTTAATATTTTTTATTATGTCTTAATTTAAGCTTAGCAAGTTTATAAGCTTGAGATTTGAAATTGTATTATATAATAAGTTCAACTTAGGAAGAATGAAAATGTCATCAAGTCTGGGGATCAGTGTAAAATATTCCCATTTGGCCATTTCTTTTCTCAGTTTATGAAAAGTTGGGAGATAAATTCATCATAAAACATTTGGAGAGAATTTAAATTTTTTTTGAAGTTTATATTATGGTACACCTTGTGTTAATAATCAGCATGTTACAGTTGGATACACCTTTAAGTAGGTTTGTACCACAAATGAAATCATGTCAAGTTAGCTAAAATGTTGTAATTTTTATCTATTCAGCAAATATATAACATGTGAAACGTAAATGTATTAAATATATTTAATAAACCTACTTAGTTTTCTGTCCTTACTAGAACTTGGAGAAAAAGATTTTTGAGACTATTAGATGTTTGTACATTACCGCACATATTTTCATATATTTTCCCCTAGCATTCAGAATCTACTATTTCCTGAATTTCCTTGTTCTATTTATCATGTCATTTGGTTCATCTTACGTCCGACTTCCCTTTGTATGCTTTCCCTTTTTGCTGGTTTGTACTGTGTGTGTGTCACTACACCCATAGGGCTGCAGTGCTGTGTGGGTAAAACTGGCTGATTCGCATTAAATGAAGACAATTTGCCCTGACAGTTAATCATCTTTCTTTCCTTTTAAAAAAAATTACCGCCTTTGTATAGTAGCAAATGCAGTATAGCTTGGGGATAGGAGTAATATAGACTTAAAAAAAAAAGAATTCATTGTTTGATGTAAGTTGATCATTCCTAATCTGAAATTCAAAATGGTTACAGATGTGAATCTTTGGAGTACCAACTTGATGCTGAAGTGAGAATTTCCTACCTGACCTTGTCTTATGGATCACAGTCAAGATATACTGTGTGGCATTATTGTCAGGCTATGTATATGTATGAAACGCTTCACAATATACCTTCTTGTGTATAAGTAAATACTCCCAAATAACAACTAAACAACCCAGCAAAACTCCAAAAATACCTCCTTAAGGTCCCAAGCATTTTTGTAAGGTAAACACTTAATATGAATGTTAGGTTGTTGTGATTTGGCCAGCAAAATATTACTTTTGAAGATTGTATAGGGTCCATGAAGTGACTGTAAGAAATTATGCATTTGCAAAGAGAATAGATTGACTTTTGCTTAGTGAAGAAGATACTTGAAGCCAGGTGTAGTGGTCAACACTTCTAATCTCAGCACTTGAGATGATAGGAGGATTACAAGTTCAAAACCAGTCTGGATTCCATAGTGAGTCTGGCAGACCAGGGTAGGCAATGCAGAATAGATGGGAGGTGCTACTGATTGCTAGAAGCTGTAGACTACCGACAGAACATAGCATAGTAGTCATAATGAAGGTAAGATTTAAGGGAGAACAACAAATGGATGGAAAACACCAGGGGCCATGGTATCTCTTAACTGGCTTGAGATTTGAAACACAGGGATTGGGAAGCAAAGTACAAGGATGCAAAAATAAATAAAAAGTTTGAAATGTTATATGTCCAGGGACTAGGTGAGATAAGAAATATCCACAGATCATCTTCCAGTATCTTTTGAAGCATGGATATGACCACTGTCAGAAAAATTAGAACTGGTAACAACCCGAGACCTGAATACTAATAAAATGGCTCCACTGTGGAGTCATTAAGAGATTTTTGGCAAAAGAATTGTGCTGGTCAAGAGGCATAGTGACAGGTAGTAGCCTCAGCTACTTGGGAGGTTGAAGCAGAGGTTTAGGATTAGTCTAGTGAGATTTTTTCTTTGGCCTGGGGCTTGAACTCAGAGACTGGACACTGTCCCTGAGCTGCTTTTGCTCAAGGCTAGCACTCTACCACTTGAGGTACAGTGCTACTTCAGCCTTTTCTGTTTATGTGGTACTGAGGAATCAAACCCAGGGTTTCATGCACGAGAGGCAAACACTCCCACTAAGCCACATTCCCGGCCTGAGATCTTTTCCTTAGATAGCTAGGGAGATTAGTCAGATTTGTATGTCACATAACTAGCAATTTGGGGAAAGATGCCTTTGAGGCACTTTGGCAGGTTAAGCAGCTAAGATTTAGGCAGTATGGCCAGAGAGGAAGGTGATTTTAAGACCTGTTAGTTGGAGTTGGGTTGTAGCTTAGTAGTAGAGTGCTTTGGTAGCATGCATGGTGCCCTAGGTTTACCAGTCCCTAGGAATACAAAAACTTGCTAATTATGAAGCAGTTAAAATCTTGTGTGTGGAAGTAGTGGTGGGGATGGTGAGTTATATGGAAGAAACAGGCAGGAGTTAGAAGATTTTGTGAAGTAAATGATACGATTTGGTTGCTACCTGCTTCTAAGAATAGTAGCAGCAGTGTCAGGATGGAAGGCCTTAAGCTCTTGTGACATTTAAAAGGTGTTTGTGCAAAATTGACAGTGCTAGAGGGATGGCTAAAGCACTAGAGTGGTGCCTTTCTAGAACTGTAAAACCCAGAGTTCAGCCATGGTTACCACCAAAATATTAAAAGGAATCCCTGATGCTTTGGGAAAAAAGATAGCTGAAGAATTTTTTTTTACTTACTGTAATTAGTAGAAGAAAACATGGATCATGAATAGTTTCCAGTACAAGAATTACATAGCTCAGGGCTGGGAGTATGGCTTAATGGTAGAGTGCTTGCCTTGCATGCATGAAGCCCTGGGTTTGATTGCTCAGCACCACATAAACAAAGCCAGAAGTGGCACCTTGGCTAGCCTTGAGCAAAAAGTAGCCAGGGACAGTACCCAGGCCCCGAGTCAAGCCTCGGGATTGGCAAAAGAAAGAAAGAAATATAGCTTAAAGACATAACATTTCTCCAATCCAATGTATAAATGGAGTCGCATAAGTAGACCATGCCTGCACTCTGTCCCTGAGCCTCTTGGTGCTCATGACTAGTGCTCTACCACTTGCATCACAGCGCCACTTGCAGCTTTTCTGTTTGTGTGGTACTGAGGAATCAAACAGGGCTTCATGCATGCTAGGCAAGCACTCTAAGTCACATTCCCCGCCCTATGTTAACAATCTTATGTAAGTCTCATACACAAGATTTACATAGAGAAAACAAATTAAATTTGTTGGTAATAGAAACAAGTTTCTTACAGAAAAGAACATACAGTTTTATTTGTACTTGGTCACTGTCCTCTACAAACATATCTGGGCACCGTAGTTGGTCAGACCCCTGTGTGCTCTTATTCTTCAAACTTAAGTTACCTAAACAGTCCTGGTACATAAATTTCTCTGCTGTCTACTGGCCAGTCAGATTCTATATCCAGGGATGCAGCTGTTACTGTGTGTCCTTCTCGAAGTTTTGGTGCAAGCAGTAATATATTTACATATATTTTAATATATACAAAAATGGATCACATTGTACATACTTGTTTAATTTATGCTCCTTACAAACAACTATGTCTTTGGACATGTGTTATGGAATGAAAGAGTATTTTCATATGACAAAATGACTATCGGTTGTGTGCATATGTAAATATGCATACATATCAACTTTAAATGTTGCCTGTCTTAACTGCAAATCATATGGATTAAACTTTATTCCTTGTAGTTCCAGCTAATAAGTTCAGTTGAGATCCGATAGATGTCTGTTAAGGCCAGAGGACTGTTGTAAATTTTTTTTTTTTTTTTTTTTTTTGGCCAGTCCTGGGGCTTGGACTCAGGGCCTGAGCACTGTCCCTGGCTTCTTTGGCTTCTTTTTGCTCAAGGCTAGCACTCTGCCACTTGAGCCACCGCGCCACTTCTGGCCGTTTTCTGTATATGTGGTGCTGGGGAATTGAACCCAGGGCCTCATGTATATGAGGCAAGCACTCTTGCCACTAGGCCATATCCCCAGCCCTGTAAATGTTAGTAAACATAAGACTAGCACCAGGCACTGGTGGTGGCTCACACCTGCAGTCCTAGCTACTGAGGAGGCTGAGATCTGAGGATCATGGTTGGAAGTCAGCCCTTACAGGAAGGTCTGTGACTACTCGTCTTTTAATAAGCACATATTTTTGTTATTGTAAGGCTGATGTGCAGATTTAACATAAATCAGGTAATGAATACATTTCTTTTTGAATAGTGTCTCCAAGTAACCAGCAAAAGTCCGAAGTGGAACTGTGGCTTAAGTGGCAGAGCACTAACCTTGAGCCCAAAGTTCTGGGACAGCAGCTAGTCGAATAGAATAGAAATTTCATGTGATTGAAGTTGGTGATTTAAAGAAGTTTGATGTTAGCTAGTAAGTCTTGTATAAATCATATACTTTAGGGCTGTGATTCAAGGTCAGTAGTACAGTGCTTGCCTAGCATGTTTGGTCCCTACTTAGCAAAAAACAAAAAGGATGCTCACACACATGCAAATGGTCCAGAAAGGAGGCAGACACAATATACGTTTGCTATAAGAGGATCTCTTCCAAGTACTGTTGAACTGTGTATTTACCTGCCTGTTTCAGCTCAGATAGCTACAGAAAGCTCTGAGGTTACATTTGAGCTGAGGTCTGAGGAAAGAGCTGGACTTAAAAGTTGGATGTGTTGCAAGTGAGCAAGTTCTGTGTCGGGATTATTTTAATACCACTGCCTTGTGGCAGAGCCCTTGTCCGCCAGCCTTTCATTATTCCTTCTGCAGAAGCCTTGTAGGTTTTCTTTTTTTCCCTTGGTGTCCCCTACAATGAAACATTGACACCCCAAGTAACTGCTTATCTATGCCGTAGACCAAAAAAAAAATTTCTTTTCTTCCCCTAACTCCAGCTGCCTTTCCCCTTGGCATAGTGTAGGTCTCCTGAGACTCCAAGATGCCTATACTAAGTAATTGTTCTTTGTGAGTGAATTGGGAGATGTTCAGAGAAGTTTGGGTCAGGTAGTGATTAGTAAAGAATTATTAGAGCGGGGCTGGGAATATGGCCTAGTGGCAAGAGTGCTTGCCTTGTATACAGGAAGCCCTGGGTTCAATTCCTCAGCACCCCATATGCAGAAAGTGGCCAAAAGTGGCGCTGTGGCTCAAGTGGCAGAGTGTGAGCCTTGAGCAAAAAAAGAAAAAGAAGCCAGGAACAGTGCTCAGGCCCGAGTTCAAGGCCCAAGACTAGAAAAAAAAATGTTTAGAGCTACCTATAGAGTTGACTGGAGAACAGCCAGAATAAAAGGAAGTAGAGTAGAAGTGGCCAGAACATTGGAAGGGGTAATTCTGATAAAGGTACATCGGATGTATAAGTTGACAGGTTGAACTGAAGCCTCTTGATACAACTGCTTCAATAGTTTTGAAGGTGACCAAAAATCAGGAGTAAGCGCTGGTAACAGTGCTGTAAGGCCTTAATACATAGATAAAAAGGGAGAGAAGATGGAAGTATATTTAATAGGAGCAGAAGCTGGGGGATAGTTGGTTCCATCCAATCCAGCCTGGGCTACATAAGAAGGCTCTCCTCCACCAAATTGTACACATGGCCATTTGCATAATAAGGAGAAAAGAAGGTAAACGTCTCATTTGATCTCAGTATGAACATGCGTTCTGGACAGTGTTCTGGACTAGAATCTGATTAGAGCTTTTCCTTCCCCATTTTGTCTATTTTCCATTGACTCTACTTGACACTTCTGATTCTCTTCCTTGGAACCTGGTGACCTCCAAGATGAGCTTACTTACTGTTGAATTAATAACCAGGGATACTTTATCCATGGCACACTGGGATTTGAAGCACAATCAAATAAGATTTCTTTGTTCCATGGGGCTGAGAATGTGGCTCAGTGGTAGAGTGCTTGCCTAGCATGCATGAATCCCTGGGTTCAATTCCTCATCACCACATAAACAAAAAACTAGAAGTGGCGCTGTGGTTTAAGTGGTAGAGCACTAGCCTTCAGATACAGTTTAGGCTCCACGTAAAATTATTAGGAATGCCTTAATAAGCCCTATTGTCACTAGGAATGGGAAGTAGCACTTAGGCAGGTGCTTCCGCTTTGCCAGGTACTGAGTCTGAGGGCTCTGAGTGAATTGAGGGCATTTGTGATGGAAGGGCATTGCTGTAGTGATGGGACAGTAACTATGCACATTTCCCTGGGTGTTCCCTGTTACCGTGCTTTGTACAGTCTTAAGATTTCAAGCCATAAAAGTAAAGGTGTAGCTCAAGTGGATGAGGGCCGGCCTTGAGTGAAAGTGAAGTAAGCCCCAGGCCTCGGGTTCAAGTCCCAGTATTATCATGTGACTGCACATACACGCACATGCACATGCACACAAAATCCTAGAACTTTCAAGCCGGAGGTCATCAACAAGCAGAATTTTGGTGGATTTTTTAATTTTATGACACATTGTGTATTCCAGGTTGATTTGAACTCATGTTCTTCCTGCCTTTTGAATGTTAAGATTACACATGTACCACTAAGCCTACTTGTACACCTTAAAAATACCTTTAAATTCATGTTTTTAGCCTATGTGTGTGCATGCACATGTGCACATGTGTACCAATGAAGGTGTTAGAAATCAGGGCCTGGGCACTACCTCTCCTGGGCTTTTTCCATCCAAAAGTGGTTATCTACCACTTGAGCCACAGCCCCAGTTCCAGGTTTTTGGTGGTTAATAGGAGGTAAGAGTCTCACAGACTTATCTGCCTGGAATGACTTCCTTAGTCCTGCAGGATTACAGGAGTTAGCCATCAGTGCCTAGCTAGTTCATAATCTTTTCAGAAGATACGTTGACATCCAGTATTAGTAGAAGTGATGCAAACATTTAACTATCTTGCTAAATCTTCATACAGATCCAGTTGTTGAGATGTACTTGTAATTGAGGCGCCATGAACCTCCAATGAGCATGTGTGGGAAAAGGAAAAGCATCCTGACTGGTAGACCCTTTAACATCTCTTATATTCCTACATTTAAATAATTATAAAAGGATACATTATGTTTGCTTGCTGTTTATGCAGCATTCTGATATTTAATTCATATCATTTTACAATGTCACCTACAAGAAATGTGTTTTGGCCAGGTGCCAATGGCTCATGCTTGTAATCCTAGCTACTCAGGAGGTTGTGGTCTGGTGATCACAGTTCAAAGCCAGCCTAAGGATGGAAAGTCCACAAGACTTAACTCCAATCAACCCTGAGAAACCTGGAAGTGGCACTGTGGCTTTTTTTTTTTTCTTTCCTTTTCCAGTCCTGGGACTTGAACTCAGGACCTGAGTGCTGTCCTTGAGCTCCTTTTTTGCTCAAGGCTAGCACTCTACCACTTCTAGCTTTCTCTATGACTGATAGGTCATGGACTTTCCTGCTCAAGCTGGCTTTAAACCGAGGTCCTCAGATTTCAGCCTCCTGAGAAGCTAGGATTGTAGATGCAAGCCACTCGCCAGCTCCATGAGACTCTTGTCTCCAGTTAACCACTAGAAAACCGGAAGTTGCACTGTGGCTCAGAGAGGCAGAGCACTAACCTTGTGTAAAAGATCTTAGGGACAGCACCCCAGGCCTTGAGTTCAAGCCCTTTGCCTGGCAAGAAAGCATTGGTAAACTAAATGCTTGTTATTACTGTAGTCCAACTTACCACTGCACACTATTAAGGATTTATTTTCTTCAACTAATTTTGCTTTGTGTAGTGCTTGAAATTTTTTATGTGATTACAAAGGGTAATTGTGAACTCTAGGTTTTGAAGTACCTCCAGGAATTGGGAGAACAGAATAATGTTTTAGTGCTTTCTTCACTTCCTGCTACAATTTTCCTTAGCACAGTTACCATATAGATAAAACAATGTGATGTTTTAAGACCCATTCCTTTTCTCTAAAACTTGCTTTATTTTACTATAGGTATCTAGGTATTCCCCCCTCTTCCCCACAGTCATTAGTTGCATTGGTATATACCGCACCATAAATTGTCTGTGAACTTTAGAGGAAAAGATGATTATAATCTAACTTCCCCCTCATGTCCCCTGAAAGTTTATGTTCTAGTTTACTGCTTCCGCAGTAATATACAGTATCTTTTGTCTGTGCATGCGTGCATGGGTGCATGTGGGTATGTGCTTTTGAGGCCTCTGAGCTTTTCTGTTCAAGGCTAGTGCTCTACCAGTTAAACCATAGCTTCTGGCTTTTCAGTGGTTGGTTGGAGAGAAGAGTCTCAAAGATCTTCACTGGGTTGGCTTTGAACCTTGATCCTCAGATCTTAGCCTCCTGAGTAGCTACATTTACAAGTGTGAGCCATCAGTGCCAACCTGTCTCTTGTCTTTAACAGGAAGGCAAAGGGCCATTCTTAGTTGTGAATAGTTGTGTGTGAAATTTCTCTGCCTGTTATATTCAGTCCACCCTCTCCCCCCAAAAAAGAAACAAAAAACATTGTCTCCTTAGAAGGGATTCCCTGCTGGCTTGAAATAAGCTTTTGCTTCAGTTCCTTTTCTCTTGATTTGTAGCAAGGTATGTCATTATTAAGATCCTAGTTTTTGTGTTTCTCAATTCTTTTTTTTTTTTTTGCCAGTCCTGGGCCTTGGACTCAGGTCCTGAGCACTGACCCTGGCTTCTTTATGCTCAAGGATAGCACTCTGCTGCTTGAGCCACAGTGCCACTTCTGGCCGTTTTCTGTATGTGTGGTGCTGGGAAATTGAACCCAGGGCTTCACATATACGAGGCAAGCACTCTTGCCACTAGGCCATATTCCCAGCCCCTCAGTTCACGTTTTAAATTGAGTACTTCAGCCACCATCCTTTTGGATTATGTATTTTTTTATATTTACCTTGTCCTAGAATTTATTTCTATTTTGTATATTCTGGGAGTTAAGTAATGTGTATTATATCAGATCCATGAACAGTAGTAGACTTGCACTTAGGGGGTGGAAAGGAGTTTCTCCTCGCCTTCAGGCTGGGCCAGGGTTAGGTGCAATGATACATGGGGCTTCTTTATTGTTTAATTATTTAAATAATCAGTAAGTACATGTGGTACTGTTTCTGACTATTGAAGATGTCTTTATTTACTCTTTGGGTATAATTAAAGATGCCTTACTTTTTCTTTTGGCAATTCAAATGTTTTTGACAATAAATATGGGTGTGGAGCCAGGTATTAGTGGCTCATGCCTGTAATCCTCTCTATGCAGGAATCTGATATCTGAGGATTGCAGTTTGAAGCCAGCCCCGGCAGGAAAGTTAGTGAGACTTTTTTTTTGGCCATTCCTGGGGCTTGGACTCAGGGCCTGAGCACTGTCCCTGGCTGCTTCTTGCTCAAGGCTAGCACTCTGCCACTTGAGTCACAGCGCCACTTCTGGCCATTTTCTGTATATGTGGTGCTGGGGAATCGAACCCAGGGCCTCATGTATACAAGGCAAGCACTCTTGCCACTAGGCCATATCCCCAGCCCCTTAGTGAGACTTTTATCCCCAAATTAATTACCAAAAAGTCAGAAGTGGAGCTGTGGTTCAAGTGGTACAGTACAAGCCTTGAGCAAAGCTGCTCAGGTATAGCACCCAGGCCCTGAATTCAAGCCCAAGGGACTGGCACCAAAAAACAACACCAAAGAAATTGGGTGGGGTATATCATTGTGTGCCTAGATCTTGGGCTTGGCTTGCCCATTTAAAATGTGAGAACCCGGGGCTGGGAATGAGGCTTAGCAGTAGAGTGCTTGTGTAGCATGCACAAAGCCCTGGGTTCGATTCCTCAGCACCACATAAACAGAAAACCCGGAAGTGGTGCTGTGGCTCAAGTGGCAGAGTGCTAGCCTTGAGCAAAAAGAAGCCAGGGACAGTGCTCAGGCCCTGAGTCCCAAGCCCCAGGACTGGGAGAAAGAAAAAAGTAAGACTTTATTCCAGAAAGATGTGGCTAACAAGGTTAGAAGAGTACCTGCCTGGCAAGTGCTTGACCCTGAGACAAAACCATGATAATTCCTCATCCCCATCCCTATCCCCAAATTTCAGCTAAAGGACTATTTTACCTTTACTGATCTCCCCCTCCCTTGTATTTGCTAGTGTTGCTTAGCTGTTCTTGAGGAGCTGAAAATAGTAAGTCCTCTGGGACCAGTTTTCTGAAACTTCAATGATTTTTAAATCAACTTAAGCCAGGTGTGATATTCCTTTTGACTTACTGCTTGAGTCCATCAGTTGAGGTCAACGTGGGTAGCATAGTGTGACCTTGTCTCTCTTTAAAAAGTGGGGAGGGGCTAAAATCAAATTATTAATATTGAATTGATATGTTTGTTGTGATTCTTGTATTAGAGTTCATTACCTTTTGTAGATTTTAGTAAATTGTAGGCTCACATTTTTATGCTGATAAGCCTTACCTTTACTAATGTAAAACTTACATGTGACATGTATGTAGGATCATGTAATGTATGTGTAATGTATAATGCACATATTTAATATGTACAAGTAACCCATTTGTAAAAACAAGAATATAAATGAATTCAAGAACTGAACTCCAATAAATAGACTACTACCATTGCTAGTAAAAATATGTAAATGATTATTTTTAATTGGTTTATAGCATAGTTTTAAGAATACTTAAGGATTTATATAAAATCAACAAGGATCATGGTTTACCACAACCAAGTATCCCTATGAAGTACTTGCAAATTTTTATTTTTTTGCCAGTCCTGGGGCTTGAACTCAGGCCCTGAGCACTCTCCTTAAGCTTCATTTTGCTCAGGGCTAGTGTTCTACCACTTGAGCCAAACGGCCACTTCTGGCTTTTTTCTATTTATGTGGTGCTGAGGAATCAAACCCAGGGCTTCATGCATGCAAGGCAAGCACTCTGCCACTAAGCCATATTCCCAGCCCACAATACAATTTTTGTAACATACATACCTGCGGTAATATGCAATATGCATATAAAATTTTGTGAGGAGCTGGGAATGTGGCTTAGTGGTAGAGCGCTTGCCTAGCATGCGTGAAAAACCCTGGGTTCGATTCCTCAGCACCACATAGACAGAAAAAGCTGGAAATGGCCCTGTGGCTCAAGTGGTAGAATGCTAGCCCTGAGCAAAAGAAACTCAGGGACAGTGCCCAGGCCCTGAGTTCAAGCCCCAAGACTGGCAAAAAAGAAAAAATATGGGCTGGGGATATAGCCTAGTGGCAAGAGTGCCTGCCTCGGATACACGAGGCCCTAGGTTCGATTCCCCAGCACCACATATACAGAAAACGGCCAGAAGCGGCGCTGTCGCTCAAGTGGCAGAGTGCTAGCCTTGAGCGGGAAGAAGCCAGGGACAGTGCTCAGGCCCTGAGTCCAAGGCCCACGACTGGCCAAAAAAAAAAAAAAAAAAATATATATATATATATATATATATATTGTGGGCTTCATACTTAAGATGAATTTGAGACTTAAATGGGTTTTGAAAATGCAATTGATTTAAGCTATTTTTAATATTTTTATGGTTATGTCTACCCCTAACAGGTTAAAAATTGAACATAAATCTATGTGTATATTCCTATATTGCAAGTATGTTCTACTGCATTAAGTCAGGTATGACACTGGTGCTGGGTGCTCATGCCTGTAATCCTAGCTACTCAGGAAGCTGAGATCGATCTAAGGATTGAAGTTCAAAGCCAGCCTGGGCAGGAAACCCCATGAGACTCTTATTCTCCAAATAATTACCAGAAAACTGGAAGTGGTGCTGTGGTAGCACCACAGTTGTAGAGTGCTAGCCTTGAGCAGAAAAGCTCAGGGACAGCACTCACATCCTGAGTTCAAGCCCCGACTAACAAAAACTGAACAAAATTAAAAAGGAAGGTTAAAGCATGTAGTTTTCAAGAAGTAGAGCACTTGCCAATTATATGCAAAGCCCTTGGTTCCAAATCCTAAAACAGAAGGGGAAGAAAAGCCAAAAAAAAAAAAAACAACTGATGCTCATTTTATAAGGATCAGATGATAGACATGAGCCTTCCCCTCTGTGAGATCTTGTTTTGTGCCTTGGGGATTATAGTTTCAACATAGTTCTATGGTAGGAGGCTTCTGATGAGGACAGAATTATGTGTGATACACATAATAGATTTTTGTAGGTACAGTAATTTAGATTCTTTGTATAATTTTCCATTACATTGTTTTAAGTTAAGTAAAAGGGTCTGTAAATTACTAGGAGATTTGAAAATGATTCAGTATTTAGGATTTATAACATTCAATTCAAACATGAAAATTGATTAAGTCGGGCTGGGGATATAGCCTAGTGGCAAGAGTGCCTGCCTCAGATACAAGAGGCCCTAGGTTCGATTCCCCAGCACCACATATACAGAAAACGGCCCGAAGCGGCGCTGTGGCTCAAGTGGCAGAGTGCTAGCCTTGAGCGGGAAGAAGCCAGGGACAGTGCTCAGGCCCTGAGTCCAAGGCCCAGGACTGGCCAAAAAAAAAAAAAAAAAAAAAAATTGATTAAGTCTGTTCATAGAGGAAATGGAGACTACTTTGTGTTGGAGAATTCTTACTGGAAAACAATTGTTTCATCAAGCCATGCTGTACAAAGTGATGTTAACAGACTCTTGATTGATTACTATAAAGAACTTTGAAGAGATTAGTTAAAAGATAAGAGATACTTCATGAAAAAAATTTTAAGTCCTTTAGGGATGTATGTGTGCGCACGCGTGTGCATGTGTGTTCTGGGCCTGCGCACTATCCCTGAGCTTTTTTTTGTTCAAGGCTATCAGTCAACCACTTGGGCCACACTTCCACTTCCAGCTCTTTTGGTGCTCACTTGGACATGAGTTTCATGGACTTAACTGCTAGAGCTGGTTTTGAGCTGCAATCCTCAGATCTCAGTCTCCTGGGTAGCTATGACTACAGGCATGAGCCACTGATGCTGGACTCAACATACATTTTTTAAATCTGATTTTGTTTCCTAGGAAGATAAAAGAAAACATGGATGAAGCTACCACATTCAGCTTGTGGCGTGATTCAAGTCAGAAAAGTTGGTAGAATCCAACTTTCTTTCAGGTCAGTCAGCATTGCTGTTTTTTGAGATTCTGTTTGCTGTAATGATAGTTCCAATGCTGGATTTTAGGAGTGTTTGGTTTGTTCGAGACAGCCTGGTCTTGCCATGCACTGTAGGCTCTTCTGGAATTTGCCATCTTTCTGTCTCAACCTCCCATGTTTCCACATTATAGGCTTAAGACACCATACCCAGTTTTTTGTTGGGCAGTGTTAGGGACCAAATTCATACCTTGTGCATGCTAGGCTAGCACTCTACTTCTAAACTATAGATAGACAAAGCTCCAAATCTCTTGTGTATGGTTTTGTTTTTTAGTTAGTTGAATGTTTGAGAATAGTTTATAGCTGAACCTGAAATTCATGAAATAGAAGGGGACCTGTTGCTCCAAGTTGCTGTCTCCTTTTATAACTTGCAGTAATGTTTATACTGATTATCTTCCAATAAAACTGAATTGAAAAAGATAGGGTTAAATAAATAAGGCTTTAGATATATCTTTTTTTTTTTTTTGGCCAGTCCTGGGGCTTGGACTCAGGGCCTGAGCACTGTCCCTGGCTTCTTTTTTTGCTCAAGGCTAGCACTCGGCCACTTGAGCCACAGCACCACTTCTGGCCGTTTTCTGTATATATGTGGTGCGCTGAGGAATTGAACCCAGGGCCTCATGTATGCGAGGCAAGCACTCTTGCCACTAGGCCATATCCCCAGCCCCATAGATATATCATTTTTAATGTTGGAAATGAACTACACAGCTGCCAGGTGGAGACAGGCTGGAAAAACTGGTAGAGAAGAGGGAAGGGGTGACATTGTTCCAGAAGATTTACGTAAACCTTTATAATGTCAATAATAAAATAATGAAAAGAAAAAAAGGTCTTGCTGAAAGGCCAGGTATGGTGGTGTATGCCTGTAATTCTGGCTACTTGGGAGGCAGAGTTAAAAAAGAGTAAGACTATGGTTTGAGGCCTTCCAGGTGAGATGCTATCTGGGTATGGCTGTCCACATCTGAACTGTTAGCTGCCGGGAGGAGGGCTGTAGTCCAAGGCTAGCTAATGGCAAATGTGAGGTCCTTCCTGTCCAAAAAATAACTAAAGTGTAAAAAGAAGCGAGTGCATTGCTCACTTAGGCAAGCCTGGAGACAAACACCATCAGCACTGAAAAAAACAGTACTGGTGTTTAGTGACCTATCAAACTTAGTATTTTTGTGCCAGAATTGGGGCTTCATTTCACTCAAGGCTAATGTTCTACTGCTTGAGCTACAGTTCCACTTCAGACTTTTTCCTGGTTAATTGGAAGTGAGCCTCATAGACATTTCTACCCATGTTGGCTTTAACCTGTAGTTCTTAGTCACAGCCTCTGAAATAGCTAGTATTAACAGCAAATATTAGTCTTAAATTCCTTTAGGAGGCAAGTGTGCTACCACTTGCCCAACCCTAGTCTCTTAAAATAGTATAACCGTAAAAGCCATCCATGCTAGGGATTCTAGCTCGATTTCCCCCTCATTCCTCTTAGAAATGGTTCATCAAATGTTGTTCTTTTATTATTTAAACAATTAAAATTTATAAAGATATATTATGTAATCTTTAGTACGTTTTTTCAAGTTATGGGGCACAGGGACTGTGCCTTATTGTAACAGAACTGTTGTTGAGAAACAGAAGCTACTTTTTGTGAGGTTGAATTGGAAACTCCTGTCTCAAAGAACAAAGCTAGCACAAAGCTTTTAAAGACAAAAAAAACCACATTTGGGGTGAACCCAAACCTTAACAAAAGCAGGCCTTCTATGGGGAAGTAGCTCAGGTGTCAGCTTAAACTCCATATAGGGGCTGAGCCTCAAACCTTCCTTTTAGAGACTAGGCTCAGCAGTGAGAGAATCTAACCATTTGGGGAGGTAGGTGAAGACAAGCATTTTCTGTAGCAAAAGCCTCCCCCAGGCTAAACAGCAGGACGTCTGCTATTCAGTGCTCTCACACCTCCATGCTTTTCTTCAGGCCAAGTGGAATGCCCCATCCACCTGGTTAGGCACAGGATGGCTGGCCTCTTTTTTTCTTTTCATTATTTTATTATTGATATTATAGAGGTGATAAACAGAAGAGTCACAGTTACATAAATCTTTTTGAGCAATGTCACCCCTTCCCTCTTCTCTCCCAGTTTTTCCATCCTGTCTCTACCCACCAGCTGTATAGTTCATTTTCAACAGTGTTAAATAAAGCTTTAGATATATCATTTTTAATTCAGTTTTATTGGAAGACAGTCTCCTGCTGGGAGAACCAGTAGCTACTACTTACACCCAGTCTCCTAACTTGAACTCTTTTGCTCTAGGCTAGTATTCAGCACTTGAGCCACAGCTCCACTTCAGTTTTCTAGTGGTTAGTTGGAGACCGGAGTCACATAGGCTTTCCTGTCCTGGCTTGCTTAAAGCTGTCATCTTCAGATCTCAGCCTCCCAATGAGCTAGGATTACAAAAGTGAAGAATCAGTGCCCGGCTTTAGCATTTTTATTAGTATATATTGTACCCAAGAATGTTATTGTGGGTATTTAAATGTACTTAATTCTATCCACCTAACTGGTGATGGCAGGCATTGTGTCCTTTTCTTGCTGGTCCACATGCAGCCCTGAGGGACAGGAGCTGTCAGTAGACCCTGAAGCCCTGGAACGCAGCTTCTGTAGGTAGCAGACTCCGGAAAGCCTGCTATCACATGGTTTGAGCAGCACTGTTGCATTCTGAATCTTTGAGAAACTTCTTTTTAAGGCATCTGATCCTAACTCCTGCTGCTGCCCTGAACTGAGTGCTGTTATGTTATCCAGCTCCAAAAATCTTGGCTTTGGTTCCCAAATCCCCATTTTGCCAGTGTTACACATTGCCTGGGAGTTTGTGAAGAAAGCAGTTTTAGCTCTAGCCATCTGAGTACTAGGGCTGGATGCCGCCCTTTTTGGGGGGCAGGGGAGGATATGGTGCAGGTCCTAGGGGCTTGAACTCAGAGCTTGGGTACTGTTGCTGAGCTTTGTTGTTGTTTTTCAAGGCTAGCACTCTACCACTTGAACCACAACTCCACTTCTGACTTTTGGGTGGTTAACTAGAGGACACTCACAGACCTTCCTGCCTGGGCTGGCTTTGAACCATGATTCTCAGATGCTGTAGGTAGGCTTACAGGCATGAACCATCAGAATCTGGCTGTTTGTATATCTTTAACTCCTTTAGGTGATTCTGGATACTAGGGAACCAGTCACCTAGGAAATTACTAAAAGTTTATAATGGTCCTATGCTTTACATATCATAGTTTTAGATGCCACATTTTGAGAGGTCAAATTGGGAGTCTTTACTGGAAAGCTGGTGCATGCAGGTAGACTCTTGTCATAAAGACCTGCAGCCCTGCAGATACACTTAACACTGTCAGGAACTCAGCCGTGAGAGCCCGAGAGGAAAGAGAGTAGAAAAGCAACCCCAACAAACCACATCCGCTCAGTGGAGAGCTGAAGTGGGACACCATGGTGACTGGAGGAGAGCCAGCAGACAGGAGGCATGTGCCATGGTGTACTGGTGCCTGACCTGGTCTAGGCCTCAGTAGGGTGAGAGGGCAGGGAATGTGAGAGTTCAGGACAAGACTGGCAGGTCCAGTAACCTATTGTCCAAGTCCCCACCCCTGCCTCTAAGAATTCAGACATGCCCATCACCTGGGAGATGGGACTTCCCTGCCTCCACCAGGAAGACAAGATGGTGCCAGTTAAACCCAATACTCTGTCATCCACCACATGGCCAAGATGGCGTCAATTAGATTCAGCAGTCATACTTCAGTTTTGTGTATGCTTTGGGGAATCTTGTTGGGATTAAATTTTCAAATTACAATATACCTAAGTCCTTTCCTAAATTGAATTTGAAGCAGTTATTTTAAGGTGTGGATATGGAAGTGCTTGTCTGCAGGCATAGCACCTGACCTTAACTTAGCTGAAAGCCCGCTCACCCCAGGCGGAGCATTCTATTCTGGGCCTGGCCAAGAACACTGCCCTTGGCCCCCAAGAGACCATAACTTATTTTCTATTTTGTTTCCTTAAACTAGCCCCTTGTACAACCTCCATACCTGCACAACCTCCATACCTGCAGAAAGGTCTGTGCCCCTTGCTGGCAATAAACAGTCCTAGCCTGTTGAGAATTGAGTCCAGTCCATTCTTTCTCTGTTCTCCATTTTCCTAACAATGATGAGGATGGATCCCAGTGCTTGAATGCTGCATCCTTAGTTCCTAAGGGATTTTTTTGGCACCACAGTGCAGCCAAAGGTAGAGTGGCAAATCAGAATGGTTAAACACTTGAATAGCTTGCCCAGCGTCCTGGATTTAATATCCAGCACACAAATAAAAGCAAAAACCTTGTTAGAAAAACATAACATTATCCTTGTTTTATCATTTCCAGGTTTCTCACTTTGAAGGGCTGGAGGCATGGCTCAGCTGGTGGAGGGCCAGGTAGTGAGCGTGTGTCAGGTACTGTTTGATTCCCTGTCTCGGACAAAAAAACAACAACAAAAAACCCTTCAGTCTCAGATTGAAAGCTGTACAGGTTCAGAGTTAGGCTTGAGAGAGAGCATCTCTATCAGGTTCCCAGAGGATGCATCCCCAACACTGGAAAGCTTCCAGAATTAGTGCTTTTGAGTAGTAACATAGTTAACTTTCCAGGTACTTAAGAGTTAAACACTTACAAGTGCCTACTGCATTGGGGGGAAAAACTTTCATCAGTGAGATGTTAACTCAGATTATTGCAATTTTTTAGGACTGCTCTACAGTGATTCCTTAGGACTTTTCTCTCTCACACACACCCTGTCAATACTGATAAAGAATCCATCTCTTTTACAGGTCAAATTGAAAGGTCTCGGAGTCAGCTTGCCATTAAGTCCCTGCCCTGTACCCATTTACAAAAAACTGATGTTTCCCTGATGCTGTGCTGCTTTTCCTGGTGTGGAAATACAGAGTCCCTTCCCACTTACAACAGTCTTGTTACACTCCTTCTCAGGAGACTCTCCCTCCAGTTCTCGCCCCTATGTAACACCTCCTTCTTGGAACTGGCTCTTCCCCCCAATTCCCACAGCCCATGTAATGTTGCCCCCTAAAATTTTGTTTCAGTTCCACCCACATCTGTCCGCCTCCATTGCTGGTTGGAGCAGCCCCGGCAGGTCTGTCCCCCAATAAAGCCTGGAGCCTGTGTCATTCTTCTGTCTCTCATTTCTTACACACATCACTGTGGAAAACTTTTAATGACCCAGGAGAAACAAGCCAGAAGACTAATTTCGTGTGTGTGTGTCTGTGTCTGTGTCTGTGTCTCTGTGTGTACAGAAAGGAGATTGCCACACAGTCATTCATGCAGAACTTTAGTAACGATAGCTGAGGACAGCATCTGAAGCGCTGTCTTGGTGGGGCTGAGATTAGGGAGAAGGTGGGGAGGTGTGGCTACAGTGAAGCACAGGAAGGAGGTGTAGGGATGAACTCAGAGCCTGGGGGACCTGCCACTGCCCCCTCCCAGCATGGGGGGGAAATCTCTAGGGGAGGGGCCATTTTTCCCAGGCAGACCTAATGTATATTATTCCATATAAGCAACTTATGGCTACTTGAGCAATCATTGTTTTAAAATATGCCTTAGAGGCACATTTTCTATAGTTAAAACGGTACCTACATTTTAACTGATTTTCTTATTAGTGTATGCACATTGTATTAATGGGTTTGTTTTCATATATGCATGTAACAAAATTTGAGGGTTTTTGTAAAGTTAATGTAGATATAAAATATTGTGTGTCATGATGGCCTTGTGTTGGGAATTCGAAATAACCCACAAGCCTACCTTTTCAGTTGTCTGAGAGCCACTAAGGATTCTGCTTATCGTCTATACTTTGAAATTTTGAAGTAAAAAGTTTCATATTGGGCCAGGCACCAGTGGCTCACTTCTCTCATTTTAGCAATTAGGAGACTGAGATTGAGAGGATTTTTGATTCTAAGTGAGTTGTACAGCGAAGTCCACCAGTCTCCTCCCCCAAGGAAGACAGGCAGGGTGGTATTTGTCTGTCACGCCAACTATGACATATATTCCACCAGCCCAGGCCCATCAGAGCAAGTGAAATCCTAGCTCAGAAATATTTAGAGCTGGGCTACTGTGGCTCACACCTGTAACCCGAGCCACTCAGGAGGCTGAGATCTAAGGATTTTCATTCAAAACTGGTTTGAGTAGATAAATCTGCAACTATCTTCAGTCAACCAGAAAAAAGCTGGAATGAAGGCATGGCTCAAATAGTAGAGCTAAACAAGAGCGTCAGAGGCCTTGAGTTCAGTCCCAGTATTGGCACAGACATGAAAAATGATAGTAAAATTTTAAAAGGTCTTTTTCCTGATATTTTTTTCCCACCCCCTCTGTACTAGAGATTAAACCTCAACCTCACTAGGCAATTGCTGCACTACTGAGTCCGCTTTTTTTTTTTTTTTTTTTTTTGGCCAGTCTTGGGCCTTGGACTCAGGGCCTGAGCACTGTCCCTGGCTTCTTCCCGCTCAAGGCTAGCACTCTGCCACTTGAGCCACAGCGCCACTTCTGGCCGTTTTCTGTATATGTGGTGCTGGGGAATCGAACCTAGGGCCTCGTGTATCCGAGGCAGGCACTCTTGCCACTAGGCTATATCCCCAGCCCCTGAGTCCGCTTTTTGGTACCCTCCTCTTGTTTCTGTTACATGCCAAGTGGCTTGCATTTTAAGTGCTTCATTGGCTCTTTGCTATGGTGCTAAACCTTGCCTGTGCTGGCATGTTTCCATTCTGAGCTACATTTTCACAACATCATACAGAGTAGAACTTGAAAAACTAGCACCTGGTCTGTGTTCTGGGCCAAACTTACTAACTCAAGAATTGAGATGGAATTGACATGGGGGGACAGAGTCCCTGAACTGAAACCAATGACTGCTCTACCTGGTCCCAAACTTTTTGGTAAGGTAACACAAGAAGAAAGGGGGTTATTTCAGTGTCTAAGAAGCATTGTTAGCAAACAAGATAGCTGTCTGCCAGCAAAAATATGGCCTTAGGAGTATGTTGAGAATCTTATTTGGTTCAAAATGTCATTGTCATCCTTACTGATTTTTACTTGTGTGTAAGCAAAGGTGGGCTCTGGTCTGGCTGGGTTAGAACAAAAGAACTGCACTAAATTGTATGACTTTACATTATATTCCTAGTGGACGTGCAGCTGTGCTATAGAACTTATTGGCACATCTAGGAAAAGCTCAAAATGTAACAGTTCTGATAGCACATGTTAAACTGTTTCTTCCATATTTCAAACTTGCCTACTTCTCCAACCATTAAGTCCTCTGTTCAAAGGTCTCATGATGGTTGCCTGACTTCCTTCAGCTTCCAGACTAAAAGGAACTGTGCAGATTTTGCAACTTGGCTTTCTTTGTAGCCCTGTTTCCTTGATAAACAGCATGATTCTGAGGAAATACTTCACTTAAAAGCCTGTATTTGGCTACTGTTTTCTAAATTTTCCTCAGAAAGCTATGAAATCAGATAAAGCCACCAGTATAGGACTGAGTTCATTTGAAAAAGTTAAATCCTAGCCCATTTAGCTAGGAAATGTACACACTTAGTATATACATTATTTTGAAGTTTGGGGACTTTAAGACAAAGGAGATAGACATAGTTGAATTTATTGAGAACACAGTGCTTATCTATTAGCATGTCTGAGGACGTGGGTCCCATTCTTAGCATTGGGATGAAGAGAGGACTTACAAATAGTTTTGAAAACTTTTCACTAAGATTTGGAGGGGTATGGTGGCATATGCCTCCAATCCTGGCTGCCTGGGGATGGAGACAGGATTGTCTCAGAAACCGAATAAAAATTAAAGGGTTAAAGAGGGTTGAGCTCAAGTGGTAGAGTGTGCTTAACTCACAAGGCCTTGGGTTCAATCACCAGTATTGCAAAAGTAAAAAAGTTCTACAGTTAGAAATCTTTAGTTTTCACTTTTTCATGATTTGTGATTGAAAATGTTTGGTAATTTATTTTGGTCTTGGGGCTTGAATTCTGGGTCTGGGCGCCTGAGCTCTTTCAGCTCAAGGGTAGCCCTCTACCACTTGAGCCACAGCACCACTTCTGATTTTTCTGGTAATTAATTGGAGTTAAGAGTCTCACAGCCTCCCGCCCCTTCCCCCTGCTGGCTTTGAACGGCGATCCCCAGATCTCAGCCTCCTGAGTAGCTAGGATTACAGGCATGAGCCACCAGCTCCCTGCTTGATAAATATTTTATAAGAGGATTGAAACATGAGGCAGCAGCATTCTCTTTCACAAGGCACTGTGTAGCAAGTGATGCAGCAGAAGGCTTTAATTGGGACCCAAGGCCAGCATTTCCTAGTCACTGTCAAAGTACTGCCCATATAGGAAAAACTGTTCACAATATTCCATCCTGAGCCTCATAATGTTCTGGCTCACAGATACTTGTTGGACCTTATTACCTTGTTACCTTTTGAAAAGCTAACTAGGAACTGTTACCTTCCCTCGGTGGGCATCAGTCACCTCACCACCTCAGGTCAGTGCTCTTTCAAGGACATCAAATTCAACTTCATTCCAACAGGATGCCTTCCCCCGCTTGCTGTAAGCACCTGAATTTAACAACAACAAAAGTCCCAAGGGCTACTAGAAAATTTCAAGTTAAAGTCTTCTTTAATTTTCTTAAATAGTTCTTATATATACCATTCCACATTGTGGAAAAACTGAAATATGCAGTCTGGATACAAGGCTGAAACTTCTGATTACAAATAATTACATCTCGATTTTACTTATGTTAGAGCCATCATATTCTACCGTACTACAACACATGACACAAGAGATTTGCAGGTGAAATTTTACATTTGAAACTTTCAGGTGTGCCAGAATTCCAAACTGCATTAAAGAGAGTACTTAGGAATCCATGTGGAAAGCGTGTGTGGCAGTCCGAGGGTCACTGCAGCTGCACTCGGTACGCACCTATGAGCAGCTTAACCTGGGGAAGGAAGAAGGCACGTCAGCACACAGCTGCAACCCCTTCACAACATGGCCCACACCTGCCTTGGTTGGGAAACTATTTTAAACTAGGTTATCAATTTATGTTATTTTAGTAAAAAAAAAATCAAGTATGTGGTTTTGCTAGAATATTAAAATTATCTATCTATCTATCTATCTATCTATCTATCTATCTATATATATATATATATATTCAGGTCAACTGTTTGAACCAGCTTCCTTTCATATGGAATGGTTGGTGACAGCCTAGCCATACCGTGGCAATTCAGTAGCAAAACCTAAGAGTCTGACTGTTGAGCCCGTCAGAGCCCACGCCCTCTGGCCACACGGTGTGCTTGGTCTGCTCTCAGACTCATCACTGCCCTAAGGAGTGCTGGCCCCACCACGGACATCTCAGAAGCAACTAACCTGCTGGGATGTTTTTCTAGTGACAACAGAATTGGTGGCAATGATACTCACCTTGGTAAAGGGTGCTTCTGTCAATCTTATAAAGAGCCTATTAGGGCCTGCAATGGGGCTGAATGAATAAACAAAATGACTATCCTAGAAAAGAAAGAGACAAGCAAGTAAGGTTATCATTTATCAGCTAAACCCTCCACATCTGTGCTGTGTAGGCTGCATGGAATTTGCTGTGGAGTAGCTCAGGCTGGCGCCACCACAACCGGTCAGGACACACGATGTGCTTCCTTTCTCCCTTGAGTAGTTAAAATGGTAAGAGAAAAAGGCCCAGAAAATGTTTCAGGTCAAAATATATGCAGTTCAGAGGCTGGGGATATGGCCTAGTGGCAAGAGTGCTTGCCTTGTATACATGAGGCCCTGGGTTCAACTCCCCAGCACCAGATATACAAAAAACGGCCAGAAGTGGTGCTGTGGCTCAAGTGGCAGAGTGCTAGCCTTGAGCAAAAAGAAGCCAGAGACAGTGCTCAGTCCCTGAGGCCAAGCCCCAGGACTGGCCAAAATATATATATATATATGTATGTATGTATGTATATATATACACATACATGCGCAGTTCATACTAAGTACAAAATTTTAAAACTATACTCAAGTAATTCACCCCAAGGCAAGAATTCCAAAAGTGGTGGAAGACGAATAAAAATTCTTGGAGAACATCTCTTTCTGATGTCAGAAATAAATATAGAACTACTAATGTTAGTCGCATTAAAAGCATAAATAGGGGGCTGGGGATATAGCCTAGTGGCAAGAGTGCCTGCCTCGGATACACGAGGCCCTAGGTTCGATTCCCCAGCACCACATATACAGAAAACGGCCAGAAGCGGCGCTGTGGCTCAAGTGGCAGAGTGCTAGCCTTGAGCGGGAAGAAGCCAGGGACAGTGCTCAGGCCCTGAGTCCAAGGCCCAGGACTGGCCAAAAAAAAAAAAAAGCATAAATAGGGGCTGGGAATATGGCCTAGTGGCAAGAGTGCTTGCCTCCTACACATGAAGCTCTTGGTTCGATTCCCCAGCACCACATATCTGGAAAACACAGAAGGGGCACTGTGGCTCAGGTGGCAGAGTGCTAGCCTTGAGCGGGAAGAAGCCAGAGATGGTGCTCAGGCCCTGAGTCCAAGGCCCAGGACTGGCCAAAAAAACCCCCAAACTATACCCAAGTAATAATGCTTAATTCACCCCAAGGAAAGAATTCTAAAAGTGGTGGAAGACGAATAAAAACTCTTGGAGAACATCTCTTTCTGATGTCAGAAATGAATATAGAACTACTAATGTTAGTCATGCATTAAAAGCATAAATAGGGGCTGGGAATATGGCCTAGTGGCAAAGTGCTTGCCTTGTGTACATGAAGCCCTGGGTTCGATTCCTCAGCACCACATAATCAGAAAAAGCCAGAAGTGGTGCTGTGGCTCAAATGGTAGAATGCTATCCTTGAACAAAAGGAAGCCAGGGACAGTACTCAGACCCTGAGTTCAAGCCCCAGGACTGGCCAAGAAAAAAAAAAAGCATAAGTAGCCAGGCACAATGGACACCTGTAAGGTCAACACTCAGGAGGCTGAGACTGTCTCAAAAAAAATAACAAACAAGGGGTTAAGGTATAGAGCCATGTCTATATTTGTCTTGCAAGTGTGAGGGCCCTGAGTTCAAACCCCAGTTACATATGTACACAGCAACAAAATACAACAAAAATACAAGCAGTGAAAATATTAGTTGCATGGCTGGAGACATGGCTCAACGGGTAGAGTGCCAGCCAAGCAAGCTAGCTAGTTGAGCAAGCATGACCTGCCTGGCAATAAACACATGGACAAATTCAGAATAATTGTACTCATTACAGGTACTGTCTCATTGCCAACAAGTGGGTACCAGATCTACTAGTAATCATATTTTACTTATACCTAACTAACCATTTAGACTTATATTCAGATTTTCAGTATTGAATAATAGGAACTCTTACCAGAAAAACAGGAAGTTGGAATATATCATTTAAAACTACTGCTTGTACACTGCATGGGCCACAGAGCCGAGCAATAACTTCTTTACCCAAAAAGTTCGCATGGAAAATAAAGAGCAGGATGCCAGAGCCTGGAGGAGGAAGAAAGGGAGCAGTTCACGAATGCGCACCACCAGCCCGAGGCATAGCTGGGAGCCTAGGGCGGCCATGTGCAGCCTTTCAATCTGCTGCTACCTTCCCCTTGCACTTTCCAGCCCATAGAACTCAGCTTTTTGTCCATGTAACTCCTACCAATTGCTCTTGGAAGACTTAAACACGAGTGTGTAGACTGATGTAAATATTTAAAGAGATGGTTATTAAAAAGTTGAAGCTAGCTGAGTGTTGATGGCTCGTGCCTATAATCCTAGCTACTCAGGAGGCTGAGATCTGAGGAATCACTGTTTGAAGCCAGCACAGGTAGGAGTCTGTGAAACTCTTAATTCCAATAAACTTCCAAAAAATCAGAGTGCAGCTGTGGTTCAAGTGGTAGAACACTATTCTTGGGCAAAAAATTGCTCAGAGACAGGGCACAGGCCCCAAGTTTCAGCCCTAGGACTGGCACACACATACAAAAGTTGAAGCTAGAAGTATCTGTGTCTCTACATCCTGACATCGAACCCACAGGAACACGAAGGTGGTATCACTACATAGAGGACGAGAGCTTTTCCATTTTCTACCACATACTGATTTACATCTCCTAATTTTTTTATTAATACAAAAAAACCTTATGAAAAAAATGTTAACATGTATTGTGAAGCTTTACCAACTATTCAAAATACTACTTTAATGTGTTTTTTATGCTGGTAGTAGAGGCTGACACTCAAGGCCTTGTGTTCTCACTGGCTTTTTTGGCTTAAGGCTGGCATGTTGCCACTTGAGCCACAGCTCCACTTCAGACTTTTTGGTGGTTAATGGGAGATAAGAATGTCATGGACTTTACTACCTGGGCTGGCTTTGAACCTTGATCCTCAGATCTTAATCTGAGAGCCTCTAGGATCCTGACTCTTCCCTGCCCCTCACCCTCCAGGCTATGAGAAGTAAAATACAGATCTTGCTTTCTGGCTTCACAATGCAGCTCCCCTTGCCTAGAGCACCGCTAAGAATGCTAAGGACAGTGGTAACTCTTCCAGCTCTACTGAGCAGGAAGCAGTCATGGGTGCAGGCCAGAGGTCTGAGATGGAGTATCTGGTTACTGTCGTGCAGGGAGACAGCCATGAGAACACGAGTGGCTTTTTATAGAGGCCAAAGACTGGGCTGGGAATATGGCCTAGTGGCAAGAGTGCTTGCCTTGTATACATGAAGCCCTGGGTTCGATTCCTCAGCACCACCTATACAGAAAAAGCCAGAAGTGGTGCTGTAGCTCAAGTGGCAGAGTGCTAGCCTTGAGCAAAAAGAAGCCAGGGACAGTGCTCAGGCCCTGAGTCCAAGCCCCAGGACTGGCAAAAAAAATAAATAGAGGGCAAAGACTGCTTAGTAATAATAATTAAAAAAAAGATTCCAGGCTTAGAATCTTGAAGGAATGTTTGGATAAAACTCAGTAAGAACAAGTATTATTAGGACTCAATTCCCTACAATTTATACAGAGAGAACAGTGAATCATGGGAGTCGCAGGGTCTCAATTTTTTCAGAGCATCTTTGCTGTTAAGAACTTTACACAATTTTTACACATAATGGCATTTGCTTAAGACTTTGTTTAAAGAAAGGCTTCTAACAGTTAAGGTTCACAGAGTACATTTCAAACAGAATCAGGCTAAGCATAGGCTTACCTTCTGGTATGTTCTGTGGAGGGTTGTAATTGAAATCTGTTGTAAAATCTGGCCCCTCACAGAGGCGGTGACATGCTATTGGGAAAACAGGTTCCAACAGAGCAAGGCGAGCCTCAAAATAATCTCTGATTGTCTCTTCCGCCACTCTTGAGAGCCTAGTAAGAGAGGACAGAAGACCATTAAAATTAATATACAGGGCTGGGAATATGGCCTAGTGGTAGAGTGCTTGCCTCGCATTCATGAAGCCTTGGGTTCGATTCCTCAGCACCACATATATAGAAAATGGCCAGAAGTGGCGCTGTGGCTCAAGAGGTAGAGTGCTAGCCTTGAGCAAAAAAGAAGACAGGGACAGTGGTCAGGCCCTAAGTTCAAGCAGCAGGACTAGCAAATTTTTTTTAAGTACAAATATTACATCTTAATAATAAAAAACTTTAAAACAATGAGGGAAATGAGCCTGATTTCATCATTAAACATAGTTATACATACATCAAATTAAGATGTCATATCCCATTTATTTATCTAATTTAAAATTTCAATGTGAGTTAATGGAGAAAAGACCAAGACAATTCACAACACTGTCCAATGCCAGTGAGACCTACCCTGTTCTGAAATAGAACTGCGACTCTGCCTCATCCTACTTTCTTGTGCCGTATTAAGGTGTCTTCTGTTTCACTATCTCCTTTGTTTCGTTTCTCTGAGACAAGGTATCCCCTTATAGTCCAGGCCAACCTTGAACTTGGTTCTCTTATCTTGGCCTCCCATGTGCTGGGTTGTTTGCAAGTCTTCTGCCACAGTGTTCCCAATATTCCTGGCCAATAGAGCAGTATCTGCTGTAGGACTGTGCTCAATATGTTTGTCTAGGGAACTGTGAGAAGTGAGAGTTTCCCAGTCCTGGGCTGATGGGATGGTGAGCTATCACACTGGCTGGCTCTGTAGCCACCCCATGTGAGTAAGACAAGAGACAGCCAGCTTCTCTGGACTCCTTGGAAGGTGCCTGGTACAGGCTGCTATCAGGGGAGCAGACCAGATATGTGCCTTCGGTGGCCTTTGCTCTCTTACTTTCTACTTCTAGATCCTCTTCCGGGAACTGGAGTGACCATACTGCAGACCCACAGCCAATGCTTTCCTAGTGTGGTGGCAGCAGGAGGCACAAAGAGGCGTGACGCCCCCGATCCCAGGCCTGCTCCCCACCCAGCTACACTTGTATGTGTCAGCTATTACTATAGCATTTCTGGCAGGCATTGCCAGAAGAATTGTTTTATTTATCTGTAGGAGTGAGAATGGAACCTCAAAGTCGACATCCCTAGTCAAGTCTACCACTGAGCTTGAGCCTCCCACAATAACACAATCTTTTTCTGAGTAAACATACACAGGCCATTCTAATTATAATATGCCCAAACAGAGGTGTCATGCTTTGCAATTTAACCACAGCATTTGCTTTTTGCACTTACGTCTCCAAATGGCTCTTCAGTAATTCATACACAAGCATGTTGTTGCACTGCTTTGCAAAGTAAAGTGCGTTATTCTGGTGCTTTGACAAAATGTTGCAATCAGCTCCCCATTCAATCACAAGCCGCACAATGTCCGAATTTCCTCTTTTACAAGCCTAGGTCAGAAAAATAGTTATACTCTTAACTGTAAACAAAAGAGCAGCAATTGCCATCTGCTTCCTTCCATATTTGCCTGGGAGTTCTCTGTGAGGAAGGCAGAGTGTGATGGAAAAATGGCAAAAGTCCCTACCCTGGGGCCAGGCTTTGGGGTGCTGGTAACTGTGCAAAATTACAGATAGAACACCAGGCCTCCCTGACAAAATGCTCACTGCCTGCTGTTTCTCTGCTTGTCCTGACACTTCTGCTCTGGGCTCTGGAGACGCTCTTTCCCCTTTAGCTTGGGGCTGGATCTCTAGCCCAGAGCTCTGTCCTTAGTATAGGACTCTGAGGTGCACTCTTCTGCCGGCCAGATGCCTGCCTCCTGCTGACACCGATGCTGTCTGTGCTTGCTAACTCAGCTGACCAGGCCCCACGGCTGATCTCATGTCCCATGAATTCTGTCCTCAAAGGCTGCTGATCTGCCCACTTCTGTCCATTATTACCCCTCCAGTACAAATCACTGCTATTTCACTCAATTTTAGCACTCTCCTTACAAGTATGCGAATTGCCTGTCTTGTACTCAATCCATTCTCCCTATTGCACTAAAGAACACTAAGTGATCCCTTTAAATCTGGATCTGTCTGGGACTTTCATCTTCCAATGGCTTCCAGCTGTTCTCAGTATCCTCCCAGCCCTGTATCATGGTGTAGGAAGCGCCTGTGTGTGTGCCGGTGCCCACTCCTCCCACACTTCCTCCTCAAGTGTCTCATGGTCTCCTGCTAAGACAATGGGCAGAGATAACACCAGTGCTCTGCATGCATGAAGTCAGTATTAGACTCACAAAGAATACTAAAAGATTAAAGACCTAACCAACTGAAGATTTCCATAAACTAAAATGGCGGGGGAAACCCCAAAACCACAAAGCAGGTAAGCCCTACATTATAAGTGTGGCCAGAGGCCGGAAGGACCCTGCTTGTAAGAGTAGGGTCTGAAACAAAACAGTGCGGGGCCTGTTGCAGAGCCCCGGCCACATTGCTCACACCAGACATAGGTTGCAACTCGGTGCTGGAGACAGACCCTTGCGCGCACCATGGCGTGGATGAAGCTGCAGCTCATGGCTGCACCATGGCTCCGTGTCTGGACCCTCCAAGTCCCAGAAGCACTTTGGGCCAGGAAGCTGCAACTGCCACAAAGGAACATGCCAGACTGGGCTGAGGGAGACAAATGCGGCCCTGTTATGCAGGAGTGAGTGGCAGGAGGCTTCACTAACCTTCACCTTGAAACATCTGCAAGCCACAGTGCACACACGAGACATTCACCAATACACACTCAGGAAGACCGTGAGCGGGTGTGAGGCTGGCCACTCACACCTGTTTCTTATTTGCTGCTGAACAGCCCAGTAGGCCAACAGATTTTGAGAAAGGTAAAGACACATTGGTCTTCGGTCACTTTTTATTGCCAGGCCTGGGACTTGAACTCAGGGCCTGGGTGCTATCTCTGAGGGTTTTAGCTCAAGGCTAGTACTGCTCTACCACTTAAGCCACAGCTCCACTTTTGGCTTTACGGTGGCTACTTGTAGATAAGAGTCTCACTGGCTGGGAATATGGCCTAGTTCCGGCAAGAGTGCTTGCCTCGTATACATGAAGCCCTGGGTTCGATTCCCCAGCACCACATATATAGAAAATGGCTAGAAGTGACGCTGTGGCTCAAGAGGTAGAGTGCTAGCCTTGAGCAAAAAGAAGCTAGGGGCAGTGCTCAGGCCCTAAGTCCAAGGCCCAGAACTGGCAAAAAAAAAAAAAAATAATAAGAAAAAGTCTCACTACCAGGTCTGCAAAACAAAAATCTTCTTGTCAAATGGTATTTCCATAGGTTTGGGTCAGCGACCTTACATTATGTATCTAAAACCAAACAACTACTAAACATAAAAAGGTCTAGAATAGACCTATCAGTGGATCACAATAGCTCAAAAGCTATGTACATATGATCATATAAGACAAGGATAAGCAAACCCTATTATTGATGTTACATTTAAAGTTCTAGGTGAATTTCCTTTGGCGTACGCCATGTGGCTACTGTATATGATTTTGGTACACTGGGTATTGTATATATGCCTACCTGATCTAAGGAAGGGAAAGAAAAACGAGGGTGTAAGATATCACAAGATATGTACTCACTGCCCTATTACGTAACTAGCCCTTTTGCACAATACCTTGTCAACAAAATTTAATTAATAAAAAAAAAGAAATATTTTACTAACAAAACAGTAAAAAAAAAAAAGTCTCACTGACTTTCCTATTAAGGTTGGCTTTGAATTGCTATCCTCAGATCTCAGCCTCCTGAGTAGCTGGGATTACAGGTGTGAGCCACCAGCACCATGTTGTGCCTGGGGTCACTTTTATCTGCTCTGTTTATAAACCCTTTCTTGGAATTTGGGGATCTACCTAAGACATGCTATGTCCTTAAGTCCCCAGTAGGTTGCAATTTGTGCAATCTGAATTGGTCTGCCTCTTTCAACACCTTGTACTTCCAGCAAGACAATCAATACACAATGAAACTACAGTTCTCCCAAAACACATGAAGTCCTTTCTTGCTCCAATTACTGTGGCAATTACTGTGGCACCTCTCCTGCTGTCAGGACTGTTCTTTTAGGACACAGCTTAGCACCTGCTACCTCCCATCCCAAGTCTTGTCGTGGGTTTGTAAGGGTGAAACATACATTCCCTGTGTGTGTTTCCACACATTACAGGCACTGCCACACTAACTGATGTTCTGCTGGTCCACCTGACTCGCCTGTGAGCTGTGAATTCTGACTGGCTTTCTGCAGGAAAGCTCATGGTCTGGTAGGCACCAACTTGAATAGCTGCTGAAACCGAAGAACTTACCTTCATGAGAGCGGTCTCGCCATTGCTCTGCTGAACATTTACAAAGGCCCCCGCTTCCAAAAGAATAGCCACAGTGGTTAAAAAGTTCTATTTATAAAAAACAAAAAAAGTAGCAAAGTTAATTCTTGGGAAAAAAATGTGGGGTTTTGTGGGGGTTTTTTTGTTTTGTTTTGTTTTTTGCCAGTCCTAGGGCTTGAACTCCAGGCCTGAGCACTGTCCATGGCTTCTTTCTGCTCAAGGCTAGCACTCTGCCACTTGAGCCACAGCACGACTTCTGGCTCTTTCTGTTTATGTGGTGCTAAGGAATCGAACCCAGGGCTTCATCCATGCTAGGCAAGCACCCTACCACTAAGACACATTCCTAGCACTAGAATTTATTTAATTATTATTTTTTTTTTTTTGCCAGTTTTAGTGCTTAGACTCAGGGTCTGAACACTGTTTCTGGCTTCCTTTTTGCTCAAGGCTGGCCCTCTACCACTAGGCCACATTCCCAGCCTCCTAGAATTCTTTATTAAGACATCTTTTAGATCAGCAGACTCAGCAGATACTATCCCAAATAGCTGATGGACCCCCATGTTCCTGTTTCTTTACTGAGGGGCCACTGGAAGCCCATGTGCTGAGCCCAGCCCCTCGGTTCACCTGCCATGCAGCCGTGTGCTGCTCTGCCCAGCACGGGCCACCTGTACCTATCACAAATACTCAGGGCCTGATGTTCTTATTTGGCTTATTTTTGCTCAAGGATGGGGCTCTACCACTTGAGCCACACCTTCACTTGCACATGACTTTTTGCTGCTTAACTGGAGATAAGTCTCTCGTATCTCAGTCTCCTGAGTAGCTGGGATTACAGATGTGAACCACCAGTGCCCAGCTTAAGACATTCTTAATTTCAGTTGCAAAAGAGTTTCAAATTGCCTAAATTGCCCAAGACTGAAATCAATACCGATACTCTGGAGATATGTAAATTATTTCCAACTAGACAAGTCACATTTTGAAATTATGATTACAAAATACTTCTGATAACAAAATCCATTCACAATGTGTCATAGATCACAAGACCATTACAGTTACTACAGAAACAAATTCTGAATGCCCGGATGTGGCGGAGTCTTGGACCTTCTCAGCGGCGTGGATGAGGGCTGTGGTCCCATTCTTCTGTTGTCCGTTCACTTTGGCCCCTTTGGTGATGAGGAGCCTCAGGAGGTCATCCTGCCCTCCCGCTGCCGCGAGCATCACCAGCGTCATCCCGCTGGAGTCCTGTGTCAGTTTATTAACAAAGAAGCCCGTCAGCCTAGAGCCACAGCAGTGTTATAAACAAGTCTCTACGCAGAACTGATCCAAGCATCAGTGGCTCACACCTGTAACCCTAGCTACTCAGGACGCTGACATCTGTGGATCAAGATCTGAAGCCAGGCCAGGCAGACAAACTGATGAGACTCTATCTCCAATTAGCCAGAAAAAAAGGAGAGAAAGAAAGAGAAAAAGGAAAAGCTGGAAATAAGAGTTATGTCTCAAATGGTAATAAGACAAGAGCAGGAGGACAAGTTCAAGGCCTAATATATAAATTACACACACACACACACACACACACACACACACACACCATTTAATAATTTTTTCACAAATGTCTTCATAAAATTTTATAAATTTCTTGTATTAAATTCTAAAAGCATGCCAGGTGCAATGGCTCACACTTGTAGTTCTAGCTATTCAGGAAGCTGAGAGCAGGGAGATAATAGTTTGAGGCCAGCTGGGGCAGAAAAAAATCACTAGTTCTATTCCTAAAATAACCAGTATAAAGCAGGCTGGAGGTAATAGGTACAGTGGTAAAGCACCAGCCTAGCAGCCATGAGGCACTGAGTTAAAACTGTAGTACCAGGCTGGGAATGTAGCTTAGTGGTAGAGTGCTTGCCTAGCCCTGGGTTTGATTCTTCAGTATTACAGAAACAAAAAAAGCCCGAAGTGGCGCTGTGGCCTAAGTGGCAGAGTGCCAGCCTTGAGCAAAAAAAAGCTCAGGGGGCTGGGGATATGGCCTAGTGGCAAGAGTGCCTGCCTCGGATACACGAGGCCCTAGGTTCGATTCCCCAGCACCACATATACAGAAAACGGCCAGAAGCGGCGCTGTGGCTCAAGTGGCAGAGTGCTAGCCTTGAGCGGGAAGAAGCCAGGGACAGTGCTCAGGCCCTGAGTCCAAGGCCCAGGACTGGCAAGAAAAAAAAAAAAAAAGCTCAGGGACAGTGCTCAGGCCCTGAGTCCAAGGCCCAGGACTGAAAAACAACAACAACAACAACACATACACACACACACACACACCAAAAAAAAAAACAAAAATCCTGGTACTATTAAAACAAAATAAAAAGCCCCACACCATATCAATAGTTTTCATGGTATAAAATGAACAGTGAATTCTTTTGGAGCAGATGATCAAATCTTATAACTAGAACATCCAAAACTAGTAACTTAAAAAATGAGCTGAGAGTAAGAACTGCATTAAATGATTGAAAACCAGCCACAACTGCGTGCACACATACACACACACACAGACACACACAGGCACACAACTCAAGCACATCAATAGCTTTACCTTCTATTAACAGCCAGTTGGAAAACAAACAAGAGTGATAGATAAAATGATCACAGTAAAATAACAAAAAATATTATGAAACATATATCTAAAAGAAATGTATTAAGTCCTACATGAACAAAAAGTACACAGAACTTACCTTAGGCATATAAACCAAAAATTAAATGCACAAAGTCATTCCGCCTATGATGTAACACTCAACACTAATTGTCAACTTTCAGCCAAGTTAATATACTTTATGCAATATTAACCAAAATCTGATGCGTAATCTCAATAAAAGTATACAACTAAAACAAGAAACTAAGAAAATACAATTAAAAAAAATTTTTGGTGCCTATACTTGGGCCTGAATTTCAGGGCCTGGGAACTGTCCCTTAATGTTTTTTCTCTCATGGCTGATACTCTACCATTTGAGCCATAGCTCCAACTTTGGCTTTTGGTTGATTAATTACAGATAAAAGTCATTTGAATTTTCCCATCTAGGTTGCTTTTGAACCATGATCTTCAGATCTCAGTCTCCTGAATAGTTAAGATAAAGGTGTGAACCACCAGCATCCAATAATATAATTTCTAAGCAAAACTAGACACTCAAAAGCCAAAAATGAATGTAATAACAGATGTGCCTACTTAAAAGTAAAAATCCTTAAAGCAATAAAACTCAAAATACAAAACCTGAAAACTAGGATAGTATGATTCCATTAAAAAAAGGAACAACAGGGCTGGGAATATGGCCTAGTGGCAAGAGTGCTTGCCTCATATACATGAAGCCCTAGGTTCGATTCCCCAGCACCACATATATAGAAAACAGCCAGAAGGGGTTGGGGATATAGCCTAGTGGCAAGAGTGCCTGCCTCGGATACACGAGGCCCTAGGTTCGATTCCCCAGCACCACATATACAGAAAACGGCCAGAAGCGGCGCTGTGGCTCAAGTGGCAGAGTGCTAGCCTTGAGCGGGAAGAAGCCAGGGACAGTGCTCAGGCCCTGAGTCCAAGGCCCAGGACTGGCCAAAAAAAAACAAAAAAACAAAAAAAAAAACAGCCAGAAGTGGTGCTGTGGCTCAAGTGGCAGAGTGCTAGCCTTGAGCAAAAAGGCCAGGGACAGTGCTCAGGCCCTGAGTCCAAGGCCCAGGACTGGCAAAAAAACAAACAAACAAACAAAAAGGAACAACAACAAAAGCAATAATAGAAGGATAGGTAGGCCACTGCTATGTGTACATGGACCAACACCAAAGTTACAAATTCCCCCTGAAAACAAGAGTCCTTTTATACTCGTCACTGCTCAGAGGGTAAGATACAAACTCATTGATAAAAACCAACCACAGGGGGCAAAAAGGGGGACACAGAAATGGAGGAAAGGTGAGCAAATGCAGTCATGGTATTCAATAGATACTGTAAAAACTCAAATAGGCAACCTGAGGGCAGAGATGAAAAGGGAAAATGGGGAAAGGGGAGGAAAAAGTGACTTTGTCCAAGAAAAATGATACTCATTACCTGATATATGGAATTGTAACACGCTAATAATAACACTAAAATAATATTAAAAAAAAACCCACATGGTCACACCAAGGAGGTAGGAATTGTAGGGCCTATAACTCTCCATTTATAGAGCTCTATAATGTATGAATTTTACAAAGCAAATATGCATTATTTTTATAAGTGATGACTGAATTATCAAATTACTGGGGCAGGGCTCAGGTGGTAGAGTTCTTGCCCTGGAAGAGTAAGGCAGAATTCAATCCTTACTATTCCTCCCACCAAAAAAAAAAAAAAGGGACTTGTCAAATTAAAGCATTCCAATCCCTTCATGAGATGCTTCAAAGGCACATTACCTCTTGGTCCAAGTTATACTCTTCATCTGAGTTGAGTGCAACCTTTACAGTAATATAATCCCCATTTTTCACAGCATCCCTTAACATGTCTAAAAGGAAAGGAAAAGTGAATTGGGTTTTATCTATCTATATTGGTGAAATGGAACTGGATAATTCCAAAACCACTCACTATTTGGAATGACATTCACTGTGGCAAGCGTCTCATCTTCCCCATCTAGGTGCTTTTGAAAATCTTCAAGGTTCATCCACTCCAGCTGCAGATCCATGCCCAAACTGAAGATCTGTTGCCTACCATCTGGTGAAAAAAGGGCCTCATTAGCACACCTGCATATGGTCTACTGGTAAAACCAAATCGCTGCAGTGGGGTTTGACGTGAGCTTCACACTTGCTAAGCAGGCACTGTCACTTGAGCCATTGCCTGCCAGTCCCTTTTAGTGTTGGGTTAATCTATGCTTAGATTGGCCTACACTGTGATCCTCTATCTAGAGTGCTTCCCTTTGCTGCTGGGATGACAGGCATATATATATATCAATGTGCCCAGTCACCGTGCATCCCCTTGTGGCTTAGGATGAACAGTCATATACTTACTAACCATGGATCCAGTTGTAATCTCATGGACTTTCCTGTCTGGGCCTGCTTCCAACTGTGATCCTCAGATCTTAGCCTCCTGACTAGCTAAGATTACAGGTATGAGCCACCAGTGCCTAGTAACCAAATTTCACATACACTTTTAGCATACGCTATTATACAACTTTTTGCTTGGGGGGGGGTCAGTACTAGGGTATAGACTAAGGAGTCTCACTTGGCTTTTTTTGATCAAGGCTGGTGCTCTACCACTAGAGCTCTACCTCTACTTCTGGTCTTTTGCTGATTAACTGGAGCTAAGACTTTTGTGCCCAGGCTGGCTTTGAACTATGATCCTAAGATCTCAGCTTCTTTAGTAAGCACATGCAGAGTGTGTGTGTGTTGGTCCTAGGCTTGAACACAGGGCCTGGGTGCTGTCCCTGAGCTTTTGTGTTCAAGGTTAGTATTCTACCACATTGAGCAACAGCTCTATTCCCACATCTCCATTTTGTTAGTTAAATCAAGGTAAGAGTCTTCTGGACCTTGCTTTCTGTACTGGCTTTGAACCATGACCCTCAGATCTTGGCCTCCTGAGTAGTTAGGATTGCAGACATCAGCCACTGCACCCAGTAAGCACAGGCTTTTTCTTTTTTCTTTTGGCCAGTCCTGGGGCTTGGACTCAGGGCCTGAGCACTGGTCCCTGGCTTCTTTATGCTCAAGGCTAGCACTCTGCCACTTGAGCCATAGCACCACTTCTGGCCGTTTTCTATATATGTGGTGCTGAGGAATCGAAACAAGGGCTTCATGTATACAAGGCAAGCACTCTTGCCACTAGACCATATCCCCAGCCTCTCTATATGTTATTTTATAAAACGAAAACCAAAAACATTTGATGGTAAGCCTTGGATTTTCACCTAAAAACATTGTAACAAACTATGTTCTTGTAGATAGGGCGATCACATGACAATAGAAATAAACTGTGGGGCTGAGACTATGGCCTAGTAGTAAAAGTGCTTGCCTTGAATACATGAATCCCTGGATTCCATTCCTCAGCACTACATATATAGAAAAAGCCAGAAGTGGCTCTGTGGCTCAAGTGATAGAGTGCTAGCCTTGAACAAAAAGAAACCAGGGACAGTGCTCAGGCTGAGTTCAAGCCCCAGGACTGGCAAAAAATAAACTGTGTAAGAGATATGCAATTAAGAGAAAGAGCTTTTTCCTACATCCTCAACACAAACTAACACTTCTCTTCACTAACTCCAAGAGCACAGCACACAATGTTGGCTCTCTAGACCCTGGCTATGTCCTGGCTGCCTATGAGCCATGCACTGGGTCACATGATTCTCAACACAGCAGTAGTGGTAGTAAAAGCAGCTAACACTTATATTCACAGCATGTTGCACAAATGTCCTACAAATGTTGTTACAGATGAGGAGACAGGCCTAGAATGGCTCTGAGGTTTGTCAGGAAGTTACACTTGCTTTAGCACTGAGCCTATCACAGTCAACAGCAGAGCCCCCTACTTTCCACCCCAACTACAGAAACAGCAATGACACTGCTCAAGGGAAGACAGTGGGGCAAAGCAGCTGAAAGTCCATGGAAAATGAGGTAATGCCCTACTTCAGAGAAATACTACAAGTAGCAGAAAGAACCGAACCAGATCAGAAGTGCAAGAAGTGCACATTTCTACGGCGCTCAGAATTTGGTCTGATTCTATGTTCATTCCTATTATGTGCTGACTGCTCCCTCTGCATATGGCAGGTCTTTTTTTTTTTCTTTTTAAATAAAAAGTGAACTAGATGCTGAAGGATGAATATATGTTGTGAAGCAAAACAAGTGCAGGTCTGAAGTTTCTGCCGCCTGTGACTTCAATCCAGCCTGTGTTGGAGGTTGTTCATGCTTCAATACTTTTACCATAAGTAAATGTATCAAACTGAAGGAGTGGATTTAGTTTAAAAAAAAAAAAACCAAAAAAAAAACCTAGCCATGAGTAAGAAAGCCCAGTTAGGGTGTGAGGCTGCGAGGCCTTGAGTTCAAGCTCTAGTCCTGGCATTAAAAACAAAAACAAATCACAAATAAATGTATCCTGAAAAAGTTATGATTGTTTCTGAGCATACAAATTACAAAAGTTGCTGGGTGCTGGTGGCGCATGCCTATAATGATAGCTACTCAGGAGCCTGAGATCTGAGGATAATGGTTCATAGCCAGCCCAGACAGTTAAGTCCATGAGACTCTTGTCTACAATTAACCACCAGAAACCTGGAAGTAGCACTGTGGCTCAACGTGGTACAGTGCTATAGTCTCTTTTTTTTTGTTTGTTTTGTTTTTTTGTTTTTTGCCAGTCCTGAGCCTTGGACTCAGGGCCTGAGCACTGTCCCTGGCTTCTTTTTGCTCAAGGCTAGCACTCTGCCACTTGAGCCGCAGCGCCACTTCTGGCCATTTTCTGTATATGTGGTGCTGGGGAATCAAACCGAGGGCTTCATGTACACAAGGCAAGCGCTCTTGCCACTAGGCCATATCCCCAGCCCCCAGTGCTATAGTCTTAAGTGAAAAAGCTCAGGGACAGTGCCCAGGCCCTGAGTTCTAGTCCCACGACTGACCAAAAATAAAAATTACAAAAGTTCTTTAAATACTTTGGCTATCAATCCTGTGTCTTTCCATGCAGTAGCTTTGACTAACATGGCATGCTTTGTAGCAACTTTATCTTTTAATTTCATGGTGCACATGTATGTGTGTGTGTGCAAGAGTATGTTCATTAGGGCTTGTACTTAGGGCTTCATTGTCTGGCTGGGCTTTTTTACTTAAGGCTGGCATTCTATCACTTGAACCATGCCTCCATTTCTGGCCTTTTGCTAGTTAATCAGAAATAAGAGGGCTGGGGATATAGCCTAGTGGCAAGAGTGCCTGCCTCGGATACACGAGGCCCTAGGTTCGATTCCCCAGCACCACATATACAGAAAACGGCCAGAAGCGGCGCTGTGGCTCAAGTGGCGGAGTGCTAGCCTTGAGCGGAAGAAGCCAGGGACAGTGCTCAGGCCCTGAGTCCAAGGCCCAGGACTGGCCAAAAAAAAAAAAAAAAAAAAAAAAGAAATAAGAGTCTCTTGTATTTGTCTGCCTGGGCTGCATTGTATTTGCTATCGTTAGATTCACAGTGTTTTTCCATCTTGAGAAATCGTTCCCTAAATGAAGGAGGTATTTACAATTAAAACAAAAAATCTTTCTTTTTCCCAAAGTCATAAAGATCCTCTAAATCCTAGTATCTAAATGCCTAATATCTAATCCTATAATCCTAATTCTTTCATCGTAATATCTAACAGCGAATCCTCTAAATGCCTCATTTCTAAATTCTCCTTGTGCAGGTAAGGCCTCCCTCCTCCAAGATCTGATTTCCATATTCCAGGAGCTGTCTGGGTAGATAACCAATTACACTGAAATAGTGAGTTTCTCCTTCCTGTGTGGATCTGTCACGTACCTGCCACTGCTATCACATCCACATGTGTCTGACGGAGGTCTATGTTTTGCTGCACTAGTCAGTCTCCCTTCCTAGTGCCAAGCAAATACTCTATCAGCTGTTACAGTTTTATAAAAGGGGTTTGATTACTAATGGAATAACTGGGTTTGCTTTTCTTGAGTCTGCCACATGAATTCTAGAATTAGTCATTGTAAATTCCATTAATTACTTTTTTTTTCAGTATGGAACTCAGGGCTTTTCACATACTATACAAGCATGGACTGTATTGACTTTTAAGGTAGAATTTTCTCTCTGTAGATTTTACATTATATTCTACTAGTGATATTCTTGGCAATGTTTTAAATGTTCGCCCCCCCCCCCCGCCCCCAATCATGGGGCTTGAACTTGGGCCTGGCACCATCCCTTGAGTTCTTTTTTTTTTTTTTTTTTGGCCAGTCCTGGGCCTTGGACTCAGGGCCTGAGCACTGTCCCTGGCTTCTTCCCGCTCAAGGCTAGCACTCTGCCACTTGAGCCACAGCGCCGCTTCTGGCCGTTTTCTGTATATGTGGTGCTGGGGAATCGAACCTAGGGCCTCGTGTATCCGAGGCAGGCACTCTTGCCACTAGGCTATATCCCCAGCCCCCTTGAGTTCTTTTGCTCAAGGTTAGCACTCTACCACTTTGAGCCACAGAACTATTTCCCGTTTTCTGGTGGCTAATTGTAGAGAAGAGTCTCATGGACGTTTTTGCCCAGACTGGCTTTGAACCAAGATCCTCAGATCTTAGCCTCCTGAGTAGCTACCATTACAGGCATGAGCCACTGGCACCAGGCAAATGTTTTGTTTTCTGAATGGTGGTCCTGGGACTTAAACTCAGGATCTGTGCATTGTCTCTGAGCTTTCTTGCTCAAGATTAGCACTCTACCCCTTGAACCACAGCTCCATTTCTGGCTTTTTGGTTGTTAACTGGCTTTTTGGTTGTTAACAGGAGGTGAGAGTCCAGGCTGGTTTCAAACCAATATCCTCAGATCTCACCCTCCTAGCTAGGATTACACTGCTGATATATAGAAAATACGCTGATTTTTTTTTCATGTTGACCTTATATCTAGTCACTTTGCTGTAATTGTAGTAGCTCTAATAATTTCTAGACTCTTTAAGGTTTTCTACAAATAATACCAACTGATTATCACAGACTTAAAATTATTTCTGCAGTACTGGTGATCTAATACAGTCTCTTACGCATGCTTGACAAATACTCAATGATAGCAGTTTTTGCCCTTCCTTTCCATGCAGTTTTTCTGTTATTGTGCTCAGTAGATCTCACTGAAATGTTGAAAGACAGTGGTGACAAATAACTTCTATGCACAATTAACACAATTAACAAAAGATTTGTCAACAGTTTAACTTTATCAATTAAGAAAATACCTTTTTTCACAATTAGCTAGTTTTCTTTTTCTTAATTCACAAGTGCCGTTAAAGCTAGACACCATAGTAACAAAAACAGCATGGTATTGGCACAAAAACAAACCTAAATGCAATAACAACAACAACAAAAATCAACAAAATAAAACCACACAGCTAGAGCTATCTGATCCTTGTCAAAGGAGGAAAAATCATATAGTGAAGAAAACAGCCTTTTCAATAAGTGGTGCTGGGAAAACTGGTTATTTCTGAGGACTGAAACTAGACCTGTAATTCTCACTCTCTAAAACATCAATTGCAAATGAATCAAAGATTTTAAGACCTGAACCTTAAATTTACTAAGAGAAAACCCTGAAAATCATAGGCACAATTATTTTCTGAATAGGATTACAACTGCTCAGCATGTAAGAGGAAGAACAAAAGGGACTGCATCACATTTAAAAGCATCTGCACATCAATAAACAATCACCAGAATGCCCCCACAGAGTGGGAGAAAATCTCTGCCAACTATCTAATGGAGGAAGAACTAAGATTCAGAATATACAAAGAGCTAAAAAAAACAAACAAACAACTAAACAAGGAACAAATAACTCAATAAATAAGAAATACAAATGGGTAATGAATACATGAAGAACTTAAAAAAAAAAAAAAGCTACTCAACAATCCTTAGCCATAGAGGAAATGTAGATGGGAATCAAGTAAACAACAGCCAGGGACTGGTAGTTCATATCTAATCCTAACTACTCAGTAGTAATCCTATCATGAGGCTGAGATCTGAGGACAAGAGTCCAAAGCTAGCCAAGTAGTAAAGTATATGAGAGTTTCATCTCCAATTAAGAATCAAAAATGCCAGAAGGAGAGCTCTGGCTCAAGTGTTATGAGCACTAGCCATAAGCAAAAAAGCTCAGGGACAGTGCCGAGTTCAAGCCCCCGGAGTTGCACTTAACATGCAAAAAAGCCAAACTTCCTGTGTTCTAATTATCCTAGGTAAACCCAATTGCTATTTTTTCTGTGTGTGCTGGTAATATGGTTTGAACTCAAGGCCTTACATTCTTAGCACTCTTATCAACTGAGCTACTACACCTCCACTTCTGGATTTTTGCCAGTTAGAGATAAATAGTCTCATAGACTTTCTGCCTGGACTGACTTTGAACCAAAATTCTCAGTTTCCTGAGTAGCTAAGATCACAAGCATAAGCCACCAGTACCTGGGGTTTTTTTTTTTGTTGTTGTTATATTCAAAATAAGACTAGATTCAATTTGCTCATGCTTAGTTTTAACTTTTCACATTTAATTCACAATTCAGTTTGCATTCATTTTTATTTTCTTTCCTTACATAGTTTTGTCTGGTTTTGATAATAAAAAGTTGTAAGTTCTGCAGAATGAATTAATGTGTATTTTTAGGAATACATGTCTCTCTCTCTCTCTCTCTCTCTCTCTCTCTGTATTGCTTTTTTGTCCCCCCCTTCTGAGAGGTCCTCACTAGGTAGCCCAGGCTGGCCTCAACCTTGAAATAAGTATTTCTGTCTCAGCATCCCAAATGCTGGGATTACAGACATTTGCCACCATGATAGGTTTTTGTTCAGTCTGGCAGATTTACAATATAAAACCACTTGGATCTAGTGTCATAGTGAGGCTTATTTATGAACAATTGTATTTCGTCATAAAGTTACTTGGTCAATATTTCTTAGGTCAGTTTTGTTCATTTTGTTTTTGCAAGACCTTACCATGTCATTCAGTTTTCAAATCCATTTGTAAGAAATTGTTCACAGAAGGCTTAGCAGTAGAGTGCTTGCCTTGCATGCATGAAGCCCTGGGTTTGCACCACATGAACAGAAAAGGCCAGAAGTGGCGCTGTGGCTCAAGTAGTAGAGTGTCAGCCTTGAGCAAAAAGAAGCTAGGGACAGTGCCCAGATGCTGAGTACAAGCCCCAGGACTGGGGGCTGGGGGTTGGGGTTCACAGAATTTTTAATTTCCATACAATCTGCAACTGTGTCCTTTTAGCCTTGTTTTTTTCCCCCCAACCATGGTCAGATGATTATCTATCTTACTATTTTTCTTACGGCACCAGAGTTTTTATGCTCTTACATTGGTTGTAGGGGTTTTTTTTTTTTGGTTGTTTAGTTTTGGTTTTTTTCCAGTACTAGTAGTTGAATTCAGGATCTAAGAGCTGTCCCTTAGCTTTTCTGACTACAGATGGCATTCTATTACCTGAGCCAAAGGCTCTTGGTGGCTAATTGGAGGTTAAGAGTCTCACAGACTTTCCTTTCAGAGCTGGTTTCAAACCATGATCCTCAGATCTCATCCTCTCTTGAGTAGCTAGGATTACAGGTAAGCTGCTGGCATCTGGCTCTTATATCTGTCCTTTATCACTTACTGCTTGGTATCCTAACTGCAGTGCTGGTCTTTTGACATTTTCCCAGAGGGAAACATCCTCTCCTTTCCTATTAGTCCTGGAAATTATCCTAATTTCTTGCATGTAAGCTCAGCAAAGCATCCAAAATTATACTTGATTCTCAGAATTCCATAGAAGGTCCCCCTCTTCTCAGCCCCAGGATAGCATTAACAATAGAATCTTTTTTGTATTTGTTACCACTAAAAGGGACGAGTAATAATTCTTTATGTGCCTTTTTTTTTTTTTTTTTTTTTTTGCCAATCCTGGGGCTTGGACTCAGGGCCTGAGCACTGTCCCTGGCTTCTTTTTGCTCAAGGCTAGCACTCTACCACTTGAGCCACAGCACCACTTCCGACTTTTTCTGTATATGTGGTGCTGAGGAATTGAACCCAGGGCTTCATGCATGCAAGGCAAGCACTCTACCACTAAGCCATATTCCCAGCCCCAATATGACTATTTTTAATGTGGCTTTTCTAAAAGAAATCTAAATACATACCATTAGTCTAGAAAATCAGACATATTTATAATTTCCAAATGTACCAATAAGCACATTTCAGGAAATTAGTAAATATTTCATGTATCCACAGGTCCAAGCATGACTCAAGACTTTAATATAAAAAGTTATTTATTTAGGAGATACAAATAAATTTTCTGTTACTGAGATCAGCATTACACAGTAGGAAAGTAGAGTAATAATATAATGTGTACTATCTTGAAATCATTCTGTCAAACCATGCCAAACTCACCTGAATTCTCATCCGTTTGGCATACACTGTCCAAAACTTCCTGATCACCTTCTGCAGCAATGTATGCCCAAGTGTCAGTCTCTTCTCTGGTATTTCTCTTTTCTTTAGGTGAATGCGTGCTTTCCTTCATCTTACAATCTTCTGTGCTTTTACAATCCAGTGACATTTCTTCTTTTTTCCGATTAGTTTCAGGCACATCATTTTTTTCTTCAGTAGGTTTTTTAAGTAAATCAAGTGCATTTTTTATTTCCTTAATTGCTAGTGCTAAAATTGCAAGTGATATACAGTATGAGTCATAGTTTATTTTATAATCAAAAGAAAATGTATTAAAAATACTTCAAACTTTTGGGGTTGGAAATGTGGCTTAGTGGTAGAGTACTTGCCTAGCATGCAGGAAGCCCTGGGTTCATTTCCTCAGTACTACATAAACAGAAAAGGCTGGAAGTGGTAAAAAGCTCAAGTGGTAAAGTGCTAGCCTTAAGCAAAAGAAGTTCAGAGCTCAGGGACAGTGCCCAGGGCCTGAGTTCAAGCCCCAGGACTGGCAAAAAAAAAAACCCACCACCACAACAACAAAAAAAACCTTAAAACTTTTTTACTAATATCATCGTTGGTTATCAACATGACCAAACTTACAAAGTCATTTTAACAAATCTTCCTACTGACTGTTAAGCATCCAATAGAAAATGACAAGGACAAAGGACTTACTCAAATCTGTTCATTATTAACTTTCTTCCATACATCTTCAGTTGTTTGCATGGTGCTATGATCATTCCCAGGCCTTTGCATATTTTAGACAAGTGCTCTACCAGTGAGCACTGTCCCAGCTCTTTGTATCTTATAAGAAAGATGTATGTAGATTATTTTTTTCTTTCAGGTCCTGGGGCTTGAATTCTGGGCCTGGGTGCTGACTCTGAGCTTCTTGTGCTCAAGGCAAGTGCTCTACCACTTGACCCACAGCACCAATTCCAGCCTTTTCTGTGATTAGCTGGAGAGAAGAGTCTCACAGACTTTCCTGCCCTGGCTGGCTTTGAACCCACAATCCTCAGATTTCAGCCTCCTGAGAAGTTAGGATTGCAGGTGTGAGCCATGGACAACTGGCCGGTTATCTTTTTTTTTGGAGGGGTGGGGGGAAGTGCTGAATTTAAATTCAAAGCCTTATGTACACAGGCTGCTTTGCTATTTTTGAAATAGTCTTAAATTTATGACTAGGCAAGCCTGGACTGTTGAAGTACTCCTTATACTTCCCAGTAGCTGCAATGATAAGTGACTGCTACCATACTCAGCTTTTTTATTAGTTGAGATGGGGTGTTAACTAGCTTCCAGTTGTAATCCTACTATCTCCACCTCCCAAGTAGTTAGGATTATAGGAGTAAGGCATCTTGCTTAGCTCAGTTTCAGATACATTTCTGTTATGAACATATAATGTTAAGTACAACTACTGTTTGCTTTCCCTTATAATAGTACTCACTAAAAGTCTGTTTTTCAGTTTCCTTGGTTATATAACTGTCAACTGTATATTCACAACTTATAATACAGTCTTTCCTAATTATCTAGTGCTCAATATGGGGCGGGGGGGGGCACTTTGAAATGAACCCAAGGCCTACCATGTAACAGGCACACACTGTGTCTCTGAGCTGTATTCCCAGCTTTTTTTTCTTTTTTTTTTTCGCCAGTCCTGGGCCTTGGACTCAGGGCCTGAGCACTGTCCCTGGCTTCTCTTTGCTCAAGGCTAGCACTCTGCCACTTGAGTCACAGCGCCACTTCTGGCCATTTTCTGTATATGTGGTGCTGGGGAATCGAACCCAGGGCTTCAAGTATACAAGGCAAGCGCTCTTGCCACTAGGCCATATCCCCAGCCCTGTCCCAGCTTTTTTTTCCCTCCTTTTTTTTTTTTCTTTTTCTTTTTTTGTTGGTCATGAGGCTTAAACTCAGGGCCTAGGCACTGTCTCTGAGTTCTTTTGCTCAAAGCTAGCACTCTATCACTTTGAGCTACAGTGCTATTTCCACTTTTCTGGTGGTTAATTGAGATAAAAGTCTCATGAACTTTCCTGCCTGGGCTGGCTTTGAACCATGATCCTCAGATCTCAGCCTCTTGAGTAGCTAGCATTACAGGCCTTAGCCACCAGGACCTGGCTACTCCCAGCTTTTCTATTCTGTAGTATTAGGGGTTGAACGCAGAGCCTTTTGCTTGCTAGGCAGATCCTACCACTTGGCACACACCTCTAGCAGGTGTTGATTATTTTTGAGGTAGTCTCACAGTATGTAATTCTCCTACTTGTGTTTCTCTGTTTCAATGTGGATGACAGTCATGTGCCAACACACAGTTATTGGTTGAGGTAGAATTTCTCTCTCAACTTCTTTTTGCTCAGGCTGGCCTCAAACCATGATTCCTCAATTGCTATCTCTCAAGTAGCTAAGATCACATGCTTGACACCCCATGCATTTTTTTTTTTTAACTTTAGTTCAAAGTTGGTGGCATCGATTTGTTTTACCAGAAACAGTGTTTTGCCACTTGCTATTTATTTAACTCAGCATCTGCAAGAGTTCCAGGATACAGTTGTAGACAGACACATGTCTTTGCCAGTAGGAAAGGTGGTTAGTGGTGTCACTAGGATCATTCTGAGGCTCCTACCAGAGTAACTCTTTTTTTGTGTGTGCCTGTACTGGGGCTTGAATTCAGGGCCTGAGTTCTGTCCCTTAACTTTTTTGCTCAAGCCTGTGGCTCTACCACTTGAGCTCTATCTCTACTTCTGGATTTCTGCTAGGTAAATGGAGACAAAGAGCTTCATGGACTTCTCTTTCTGCCTGGTCATCCTCAGATTTTAGCCTCCTGAGTAGCTAAAAATATAGTTGTGAGCCACTAATGTCTAGCCTCAGAGTAATCCTTTGTCACAACTGTAGGAGAGTAGAACATTTGGTCCAAAAGACTTCCCTCTGGATAGATAATATTTTAAATCTCAAACCACCCTTTGAAATACAGTAGTTATTAAGGTCTTTCACTACTTTGAACAGATTTAGTCCTTAGGTTATAGTTATCTTAGGCATGACCTACTGAAGAAGCCACTGCTGGTTCCTAGCTTCTATTGCTCTATTTACTACTACTGCCGAGCTCAGTCTAGGCGTAAGAAAAAATTAGCCTTCATGTCTGCTGTAGATACAGCTCAGTGCTATACTGCTTGCCTAAAATGCAGAGACCCTATATTCTATTACCAGTACCCCACCCTACAATAGTGCTAGTGAGTACCAGTGGCTCATCACTGTAATCTTAGATAGGAGGCTAAGATTTGGAGGATTGTTGTTTGAGGCTAGAGCAGAAAGAAAAGGCCACCTCCAAAAATAACTAGCAAAAAGCCCCAGACTGACCTGGTGTAGGTGGCTCACATCTGTAATCTTAGCTACTCAGGTGGCTGAGATCTAAGGATTACATTTGAAGCCAGCCTAGGCAGGGAAGTCCAAGAGATTCTTATCTCCAGTTAACCACCAAAAAGCTGGAAGTGGAGCTATGGCTCAAGTGGTAAGAGTGCTAGACTTGAGCACAAAAGCTCCGGGCAGTGCCCAGGCCCTGAGTTCAAGTTCTAGGACCAGCAAAAAACCACCACCACAACAAAAAAAGCCCAGGTGTGGCTCAAGTGGTCAACCTTGCTGTGTAAGCAAGCTGAGTAAGTGCGAACCTCCTGGTCAAATCCAAACTCCAGTACTGGCAAAACCAAACAATACCAAAAACATACATATACTATTCAAAGTGTCTGAAGTAATTCAGCTGAAGCTTCTGTGACAAAATCTAGGAAAAATACCCCATAAGAGAGCATGTGTTTCAATATTTTTGGCTTATTTAACAATGCTAATAGTGATTTCTAAAATAAAGTATACTTGCCAAATGATAATTCTCAACTATTATTAATCTCTAAGCGATCCAAAAACTGTATTCAACATTCTATCTATACAAATGACAGTGAAGTACAATTAATATATTACACAAAACTTTGTTTAGTATGCACTTACCTGTCTAGCACAATTTTGTCTTTGCAATTTTAACATGTATCATTATATAATGTACGCTATATATATCTACATACAATTTAAATTGCTATACAGGTCAGAGTATCCCTAAAAATCCAAAATCTGAAACTTTCTGAGCTTAACATGATTGAGAATTAATTCTACATCGAACATCATATGACAGGTCATAGTCAAAACTCCAGAAAGCTATGGGTATAAGGTCTGTATAAAACAAAAATTAATTCACTGTATAGATTTGGCTCCTATCCAAATATTCCAAAATTTAAAAAAAAAAGGAAAAGTCTAAAATACTTTTAGTACTAAGTATTTCAGGTAAGACATATTCAACCTTAAATGTAGCATAAAGTTCTAAAGACCTTCAGCAAACAGAAATCATTCTATGACATTTCAGGTAAGAAGGGATTACTTCAGAATAAACTGAATTCCTGGGCACTAGTGGTTTGGTTTTTTTTTTTGCCAGTCCTAGGCCTGGGACTCAGGGCCTGAGCACTGGTTCCCTGGCTTCTTTTTGCTCAAGGCAAGCACTCTGCCACTTGAGCCACAGCGCCACCTCTGGCCATTTTCTATATATGTGGTGCTGGGGAATTGAACCCAGGGGCTTCATGTATACGAGGCAAGCACTCTTGCCACCAGGCCATATTCCCAGCCCCTGAATTCCTTATATAAAGAGATGATATGGATAAATGTTAGTATCTATACTTACTCCTTAATCCCTTTGGCTCTTTTTGACCTTTTTCTTCCTTGTCTAAATCAGGCTTTTTCGGAGACTTTTCTTTGAGGTCATTTTTTGGGGCCTCTTTTTCCTAGAGAAAGATATAAGATCCAAAAGAAGATTAGATAAAAGAGCTGATGCAGTATATCTGGACATGGAAAAACACAGGCTAGTAGCATCAACATTTGTCTATGTTAAACTACCTGACTGCTGATCTTTTCCACATAGCTTACATAAGATCATCTTTAAATAAGCATCTCATTGACTTTCCTGCCAGGGTTGGCTTTCAAACTGTGATTCTCAGACTCCTGAGTAGCCACAATTACAGGTATGAGCCACCAACACCCAGAAAAACTTACCTTTTTTATAACCTTTGATAAACATATTTTCATAATCCTAAAAATTTCCATATTAGGGGCTGGGAATATGGCCTAGTGGTAGAGTGCTTGCCTTGCACACATGCAGCCTTGGGTTCGATTCCTCAGCACCACATATATAGAAAAGGCCAGAAGTGGCACTATGGCTCAAGTGGTAGAGCGCTAGCCTTGAGCAAAAAGAAGCCAGGGACAGTGCTCAGGCCCTGAGTTCAAGCCCCAGGACTGGCAAAAAAAAAAAAATTCCATATTATAATGGGACAAACTACTAAAAGTTTTATAAGAAATAAAAGATTTACAATGTACTGTGTAGTTCTAATTCAAATGAAAAAAAAAACCCTACCAAGTAGGATACAAAATAAGCTGATAAAGCCATAAGCCTAATTATACAATGAATGCTACAAACATTATCACTGAATATCTCTAAAAATATTCTGACTCTTGTCAATAAAGTAACCTTCTATTTTTCAGTCACATTTCACCTAAAAGAAAGTAAGCTGGAGACTAAGGGACAGGCTGGAGGGCCAAAGTCTAGAAGATCTTCAGCACTTCTCACTACTTATCAGCAAGTCACTCTCCAATAATAACCACTAAGCAGTACCAATCTGTGCTGAACACTCCCATACTCTGCTGTTTTCCCTAGCAGATCTTACCTCCTGGGCAGAGTCAGATGACAGGAGGCCCCTATCTTCACTAGCAGATCTGGAACTCTTCTGTGTTTGGGCAGACAAATATGGCATTAGCTTATCTAACTCTATGTCGCTTGGCTTGATTCCCTGATTCCTCTTTTTAGGTAGAGTTTTCTTCTCTGAAAGGATCTTCTTGTTTTCTAGCATTATGATCTCTTTCACTTCCTCAGTCTTTCTCGGCTTCTTTTTTCTCCTCTTGCCTTTGCCACTGTCATCCTCATCTGCACTGACAGTGTCATTCAGCTGTTTCTCAAAAATACCATCTTGGTTTGCATCCTGCTCTACTCTATCTTTTGCACTGTTTAGTGTTTGTTTTTCTTCTCTGTTGTCAGAATGAAGCTCTTCCTTCTCCTCCTCCTGAAAAGAGGAATCAGTAAGTATACTTGATTCAGATTCCAGCTGATAGTCAATCCATTTCTCTTTTTTTATTTTTCTGTTGTCTTTGGGATCTTCTTTTACTTTATTCTTCACATCTCTTATATCTGCCTTCTTACTTTTTCTTAATTCCTTAGTTTCTTTTATTTCATCCTTTCTGGTCTTTTTGGAGTCCTTTAATTCTTCTTTGGCTTCCAAAGTTCTTTTCTTTGTCCTTAAATCTAAAACTAAACTTTCAGAGGAGCTCCCCAGCTCTGATTTTACTCTCAGTTTGCCAGTCTTTGTTCTTCTCTTTTTCAGATCGTCTGGGTTTTTATCTTCTTTGTACCTTAATTTCTTTTTCTTCTTCCTTGGGGAAGAATCTTCTTTTGTTTCACTTAGCTGGTCACTATCAGAATTTGCCTCAAATATGTCACTATTTAAAGACAGTCTCTATAAAATACAAAAAAAAAAGTTAAAACACTAATAATTTTAAGAGCCTTGAAAAGCAGCATAATGAAACCTGGTGGAAAAACATCTCAAAATTTAACTTCTTAAAATTACCTAGAATGAGGGCTGGGAATATGGCCTAGTGGTAAAGTGCTTGCCTCACATACATGAAAGCCCTGGGTTCAATTCCTCAGCACCACATATACAGAAAAAAGCCAGAAGTGGCACTGTAGCTCAGGTGGTAGAGTGCTAACCTTGAGCAAAAAGAAGCCAGGGACAGTGCTCAGGCCCTGAGTTCAAGCCCCAGGACTGGCAAAAAACAAAAACAAAACCCACAAAATAATTACCTAGAATGAAATTGCTTATTACTTATAGCTCTACTTTTTTAACAGATAAGTCATTGTGGTGATAATTCATTATCAACTTTAAAAAGCAAACTGGGTGACATTGTCCAAAGAAAAAAATGTACTCATTACCTGACTTATGAAATGATAACTCCTCTGTGCAACACCATAATATTAACAATAAAATTACATAAAAATGCAAACACAGAGACACATCAGTGTCCTGGAGGCCTCCAAATGAAGCAGAGTTAACAATAGCAGTCTCATGTGTGCAATTGACTTGATCACCAAAATTCCCCAAATTCCAAGAAAGTTTTTAATTTTTCACTGGTATCGTTTTTTTCCCCCTTTTTTTAAATTTAATTTTATTGTTCAAGGTGATGTACAGAGGGGTTACAGTTACATACATACGGTAATGAGTATATTTCTTGTCATATTTGTTACTCCTCCCTCATTTTTCTCCTACCTTCCCTTCAGTCCTACCATCCCCCCCGACAAGTTTATTGTTTTTTTTAATTTCTTTTTGTTGGTCATGGGGCTTGAACTCTGGATCTGGAAGCTTTCCCCTAGCATTTTTGCTCAAGACTAGCACTCCACCACTTGAGCTACAGTGTCACTTCTGGATTTTTCTGAGCAGCTTATTGGAGATAAGAGTCTCACGGACTTTCTGGTTTTGTTTTGTTTTTGTTGTTGTTTTTTTTGCCAGTTGTGGAGTTTGGACTCAGGGCCTGACCTGAGCACTGTCTCTGGCTTCTTTTTGCTCAAGGCTAGCACTCTACCTCTTGACCCACAGCACCATTTCCAGCTTTATTCTGTTTATGTGGTGCTGAGGAATAGAACCCAGGGGCTTTGTGCATGCTAGGCAAGCACTCTACCGCTAAGCCACATTCCTAGCCCCTCACGGACTTTCTTGCCTAGGCTGGCTTCCAAGCGCAATCCTCAGATCTCAGCCTCCTGAGTAGCAAGGATTATTATAGGCATAGTGCCATCTGTGCCTGGCCCTATTAGGGGGACTTGAACATATATTTGCTCAGGGGCTTGCTCATTTGACTAGTGCTCTATCATTTGAACCTCCAATCTAGGGTTTTGCTAGTTATTTGGAAATGGAGTCACATGGATTTTCCTGCCTGGGCTAGCTTCAAACCATGCTTCTCTGATCTCAGCCTTCTGAGTGGCTAGGATTATAAGAGTGAGCCACCGGGGCTGGGAATATGGCCTAGTGGCAAGAGTGCTTGCCTCGTATACATGAGGCCCTGGGTTCAATTCCCCAGCACCACATATACAGAAAATGGCCAGAAGTGGCGCTGTGGCTCACGCAGCAGAGGGCTAGCCTTGAGCAAAAGGAGGCCAGGGCAGTGCTCAGACCCTGAGTCCAAGCCCCAGGACTGGCCAAAAAAAAAAAAAAAAAAAAGAGTGAGCCACCAACACTTAGCTCCAAGAAAGGTATTTGTATGGACTTTCTTAGATGGCAAAAAAGGACATAAGGACAAAGGGTTGGCAATCCAAAAATAATGTATTTTAAGATTGACATCCCAGAATGTTCCTTGCTGTGACAGTTCATAGTAATATATGGAACAAGGAAATGGAATATAAATCTTTCTTATTTGTTATAAATCTATAGTATTTCCTATAAAAATGTTTTTCCTATTCTAAAATTTAAACAAACTTAACAATAATGTATTTATATGGTTACAAAAACACTGTGCAAACAATTTTCCCTTCCCATTTCCCTAAACTGTTTAAATTCTAGATCACTTGAAGGTGGAAAAAAGGGAAGAAAAGATAGCCTACTTGAATAGTAGACGATTTTTTTTTTTTGCCAGTCCTGGGCTTGGACTCAGGGCCTGAGCACTGTCCCTGGCTTCTTTTGCTCAAGGCTAGCACTCTGCCACTTGAGCCACAGCGCCACTTGTGGCCATTTTCTATATATGTGGTGCTGGGGAATCAAACCCAAGGCTTCATATACAAGGCAAGCACTCTTGCCACTAGGCCATATTCCCAGCCATAGTAGAAGACATAACATTGACCAACAAGTACTATACTCATAAACTGACATCTTGAACTGAAATCTCATTGTACAACTACCGAAAGAGAATAAAAATAAATGGAAAACAGTATAAAGATTTCCCTCTAGTGATACTTCTAGAGTCTCCCTGAATCATTCCATAAAAAAAAAAAAAGTGCAATGGTGCTGTGGCTCAAGTGGTAAAGTGATAGCCTTGAGCTGAAGTGCTCAGGTTCAGTGCTCAGGCCCAGAGTTCAAGCCCCACGACCAATAAAAAAACAAACAAACAAAAAAAGACCCAAAGTGCCGCTCTTTCCCTTTCTCTCTTACTTTCTTGCTCCCTTTCTCTATCCTTTTCTCTTACTTTCTTGCTCTTTTTCTCTCCTTTCTTCTTTTTCTCTTCTTCCTTCCCCTTTGTCTCCAGGCACCTCCATCTTGTGTGGGCTGTCAGTTTGCTTCCCCGCCCCCCCCCCAGTAAACTCTTTTCTGCCTGAACCACGTGGCATGTTTCCTTTCTTGTGAACCTTGTGCCATGACTTGAGAGGGAGGGGCCAGAGTCAGGAGTCACTGGATCTCTGCCTCCCTCCTCAGACCAAACTGCCAAAAGCCGGAGGAAATGCAATTCGGACTTCTCGCCTCTACCACTGCTGGCCACGCATCCACAACATCTCCTCCATACTTGCGGCTACAGGTCCTCTGTTTATCTGGCCACACCAGAGAGACCCTGTATGCCTTTTTGGCCAATTTGTTCTCATTTTAGGGATGCCTGAGTCAAGAATTTGATTCTATGTCATTGCAGACCCCCTCACATTCTTGAGGCCCCTCCATCTACATCCTTGTGGACCCTCCCCCATATGTCCTTATTGGACTCCTATATCCACACCAGACTACTCCATAAAGTTAAGACGCCTCATAGGCTAGAAAATCAGTTTCAATGGCCCAACCTTTTGGCTTGTGCCCTCTAGAGTGCGAGGGACCCCCCTCTAGGTTCCCTCTCAAAGGCTAGCTATTATTCTGGGTTTGATCTACTCCACAAGCCAAAGGAAAAAGCGGGCAGTTTTAGAGAAATAACTCTGACAAGTATTTGTGGTCAATTCCTAATAAGTTACAGCCCCTGCCTCATCAGACTTCTTCCAGGTTTCATTCAAGGACTGGCAGCCTACCACCAACGGACAGCTGCTGCTTGTCTTCTCCCAGAGGGACCACATCTCCACCATTTACAACCCTAATGTCGACACCCCTTGCCAGGAGGAAGTAGCCAGAGTATTGTGCCCTTTTTCATAATTATTAAAAGGCCAGAATATAAGATTCACCCCTGGGAGGGCTCCATGCAGATGCCTGCCCCTTCTCCCTCCTCCTCCCCCCGCCTGTTTTAGTCTTCACCCAGTACCTGAGTTACCTAGGGAACTGGCATACCTGGAGGCAGTTACCTCCTCCTCTGTGATCACATCCAATCCACCTGGCTATACCTCCCTCCTGCCTTTCTCTATATAATCTGGCTCAACAGGAGTCCCCATTGTCTTTTCAATCTTTCCTTTTGTCTCTTCTTCTCTTTTGCTCCTTTTCTCTCCTTCTCTTTTTCTTTTCTTCCTTCCTCTCTGCCTCCCCATGCCACCATCTTGTGCAGGCTCGCAGTTTGCTCTCCCTCAATAAACTCTTTTCTGCTTGAACCATGTGGCAGGTTTCCTTTCCATAGAACCTTACTGTGGAAAGGATTATTTCACTTAATGTAACAACAACAGCAACAAAAAGCCCCTGTACTGGCACACACACAAGAAAAAAAATGATAATTAAAAAAAAGTGCCTAGGGCTAGGATGTAGCTCAGTGGCAAAAGCCCTTGCCTATGTCCTGGGTTGGATCCCCAGTACCAAAAAAGAAAAGACAAAAAAAAGTACCTAGTACAGTAAAACTTGTATAGCAAAAGAGTGGTTGTGGTTGGTGGGGAGAGGGTCTTGTAAAATGTTTGCTTGACATATACAAGGTCTTCAATACTGCCCCCCAGAAAGAAAGGTAAATTAAGACAGGTTAACTTAAATAAGTATGAAAACATGTGTCCTACCTGTAATAATACTGTAAATTGCAAGAAACAAAAACAAAATTAATTTTCTCCAAGTATACAAAAACAAGTTGCTCACATCATGGAAAAACAAGTGATTTTTTTTAAATGTGTTTTTTTTTTTCCATTATAGTTGAAGATGGTAGTGGTGCTATTAATCAAGATGAATTGTACTCATAAACTGACATTTGAATTGAACTCTTTGTACAATTAAAGAGATGAATGAATGAGTGAATGAAAAGACCATATCCTTAAATATTTCCTATAGTAATATCAAGGCAGACAGATGAAGAAATATGGTACTGCTTGCTTAACCTTTTAAATCTCCCTCAATACTTCCATTAAAAAAAAAACCCAAACTATTAGTACAGTAAAACAACATCTATAACAAAATAAAGCAGTTGGGCTCAGGGTCTTGTTTGATCTTCAATATTATACCTCCCCCCCCAAAAAAGGGAACTAAACTGTTTAACTGGTAGAAAAAGATAAGTTAAGACAGATTTCAATATGAAAGCATATATTCTACCTGTTAATAACACTGTGAGCAATTTTTTTCCAACTATACAAAAACAAGTTGCTCACATCATCTTGGACACACAAATGAATTTATGATGTATCTTTCCTTTCCTCATTTCCTCTCTTCCTCTCTTTCCTCTCTTCCTCCCTCCTTTCATCCCTCCCTCCCCGCACTACAAGGGCTTGAATTCAGAGGTCATGTTCAACTTGCTTGCTCACAATTGGTGCTAACTTAAGCCATATGGATTTATGTTTTCCTTCATTTTCATGATTTTTTTTTTTTTTTTACTGTGCTGAGGACTGAACCCAGGACCTTGTGTATGCTACATTCTACATTCTACCATGAAGTCACACCCTCAGTCCTCCTATCTTACTTTTTACATAAAGGAAAATATTAACCAACTAACCTTCCACAGTTTGGATGCTGAATGTCCCTCAAAGGTCTGTGTGTTTAAAGGGTATGTTACTGTGAGGTAGTGGGACTTTTACTATATCAGTTGTCTTATGACAGTGTTAGCTGCTTATTTACCAACTGTTATTGAAGATGGCTACAAGAACAGATCAGCAAAAATCAGAGAGTAGTCTGTGAGAGAATTTAGTCATATAAGACTTTCACTAAGTGTTGCTATAAATTTTATTTTATTTATTTTATTTTATTTTTTGGCCAGTCCTGGGCCTTGGACTCAGGGACTCTGCCACTTGAGCCACAGCGCCACTTCTGGCCGTTTTCCATATATGTGGTACTGGGGAATTGAACCCAGGGCTTCATGTATACGAGGCGGGCTCTCTTGCCACTAGGCCATATTCCCAGCCCTAAATTTTATTTTAGAAATGAAGCTTAAGCGGTAGAGTGCTAGCCTTGAGCACAAAGAGGCTCAGAGACAGCACCTAGGCCCTGAGTGCAAGCCCCAGGACTAGAACAAACAAACAAACAAACCCATAAAAAAACAATAAAAGATTCTGCTGGGAGGGATACCAACAAGAGGTAGGTAGGCAGACAGAGGGTGAATAAGAATGATCATGGTTGAAGAAGGGGAAAGGGAGTAAGAAAAGTGATAGAAGGGGTGAGTTTGATTGGGATACATTATATGCCACGTATGGCAATATAACAATGAAATACCACTTTGGAGAGAGAATGATGGAAGGGATGACAATGATTAAGGTGAACTGAAGCTGGTCACCAGCGGCTCATCCCTGCAGTGAAGGCTGAGATCTGAGGATCAATTTAAAGTCAGTCTGAGAAGAAAGGTCTATAAGAATCTCATCTCTCATTAATCAGCAAAAGAAGCAAGAGTAGAGGTGTAGCTCAAGTGGTAGTAGTAGAATGCTAGCCTTGAGAGAAAGGCTAAGGGTCTGCCCAGGCCCTGAGTTCCAACTCCAGTATTGGCATTGTAAACACAAATTGGTATGTTGACTTGAAACCACTATGTAGAACTACTTAAAGATATTTTTTAAAAATTAAGCCCTACTGCTTTTGTTTATTTGTTTTGTTTTTGTTGCCAGTCCTGGGGCGTGGACTCAGGGCCTGAGCACTGTCCCTGGCTTCTTTTTGCTCAAGGCTAGCACTCTACCACTTGAGCCACAGCACCACTTCTGGCTTTTATCTATATATGTGATACTGAGGAATCGAACCCAGGGCTTCATGTATACGAGGCGGGCACTCTACCACTAGGCCATATTCCCAGCCCCAGCCCTACTGCTTTTATACAACTAAGTATACTAATAAGAAAACCATTTTAAAAAGATGAAGTAAAACACAATACCTGAATATCCTTCTTGAATGATTTAGCTTTGTTCTCTGAAATCTCCTTCTTAAATTCAAGAAGAACTTCTTTACAGTCCTCCAGGTGAATCTCAGGTTCCCAGGTGTCATCATCGGATGTATATCCTTTCCATCGAACTTTATAAAGGATCTTACCCTGTGATATAAACAAGTGTATTGCTGACTATATTGCCCAGAGCATACAACTGAGAATATATGAGAACCTGCTTCTAAATGGAAATACCACTATATGTATGTATATTCCTCTCCTGAAGTAAATGGCTTAAAGAAAATCAGTACCACTGATCTATTTTCTAAACCAAAGATTATATCAAATAATGTATAATACTGGAAAAGCAATTACAACAAACAAGATGGCAATTTGATTGAGCTCCTTCCAGCTACTGCATTAATATATATTGGAGGTTTTAAGACAATGGCAATACTACTATTTATGTATTTATTTATTGTCAGTTGAAGGGCTTGAACTCAGGGCCTGGGCACTGTCCCTGAGCTCCTTTTGCTCAAGATTTGAGCCATAGGCCACTTCTGACTTTTTCTTTGACTAATTAGAGATAATAATCCTTCCCAGCCTGGCTTTGAACTGTGATCCTCAGATCTCAGACTCCTGACTAACTAGGATTACAAGCATGAGCCACTGTTGCCCAGTTTACATAAAATTTTTAAGAATTATCATCTTTGGGTGACTTTTTACCTAAGAAAAAAGACAACATTAAAAATAAAAAACAACACTGTGTAAGAGACTTGCTTTCGAAGAGAAGTTATCTTGAAGAACATCATCTTGAAGAACTTAAGTATTTTATAGAAAATGACCCATTTGTCTTCAGTCTCTTTCTGCTTTTTTCAGGTTCATTTGTGTTGGTCTCCTCACTTGGATTTTAAACACAAATCTTACAAATTTGCTAAAAATGACTTACAATGACATGAATTCAATGATGACATTATTTTCTTCTTTCAAAAGTTATTCATTACACTGTTATTAGAGATTACACTTAAAACTGAGTAAACAATTACTGTGAAATAATGCCTAAGTAAAAAAATAAGAAAAATATTTTCTGAAAACAGAAAGTTAAAAACAGGTTAGGTGTGCTGGCTCAGGCCTATAATACCAGTTATTTGAGGAGCTAAGACCAGGAGGCTCACAGTTCAACACTAGCTGGGCAAAAAGTTCACAAGACTCTCAACCAAATAGTTGAGTGCCATGGTTTGTTTGTCATCTAAGATATGTGGGATACTGAGATTAGGAGGGTCATGGGCCCAGGCAAAAAAAGTTTGTGAGGCTCCATCTCAGTGAAAGAAGCTTGGTACAGTAGTAGTATAAGCCTGCCATCTCAACTTTGGTGGAAAGCCTAAAATACGAGAATTATAGTCCAGGGGTGGACCTGTACAAAAAGGGAAACCCTATTTAAAAAATAACCAGTACAAGTTGGATGCTAGTGGTTCATGCCTGTAACCTAGCTACTTAGGAGGCTGAGATCTGAGGATCGATCACAGTTTGAACCCCAGCCTGGGCAGGAATGTCCATGAGACTCTTTATCTTCAATTAACTACCAAAAAAGCCAAAGTGAAGCTGTGGTTCAAACTGTAGAACAAAGAAACTCAGTGACAGTGCTGAGGCCCTGAGTTCAAGTCCCATGACTGACTTAAAAAAAGGAAAAAAACAAACAAAAAGCCAAGCAAGCCAGGCACTGGAGGCTCACCCCTGTAATCCTACTTACTGAGGAGGCTGAGATCTAAGGACCACGGTTCAAAGCAAGCCTGGACAGGAAAGTCTGAAACTCTTACCTTGAATTAACCACCAAAGAGCTAGAAGTGGACCAGTGGCTCAAAGTGGTAGAATGCTATAGCCTTGAGTGAAAATGCTCAGGGACAGGGCCCAGGCCCTGAGTTCAAGCCCCACAAATGACAATTAAAAAAAAAAGTGATCACCGCCATTCTGTCCTACAGTCATACTGACAAGATCCTTCAAGCAGTCATCTGTGGCACATCAATACCAGCTTTACAATTCAACTCCAATAACTAGGTGGGGAGCAGTGATTATTCCAGAGAATAAATGCATATTTTCTTTAGTGAAAGTGTGTAAAAGGAAAATGTTATATACAACATTGTTAAAGTATCTGTGAATATGTAGTTAAACTAAAGAAACTAAAAAAACTGCATGGTTATTTAAAGAACTCTACATAAATAGGGGTAAGGAAAAAAAGTAATCTTCATTAACAGTATGCAGTAAAGCCTAAAGGAAAAGAATGTTTGGTTTTAAAAAGAAACATATTAAGAGATACATTTGCTGAGTGTGGTGACACATGCCAGTAATCTTAGCATTTTGGAGTTTGAGGCTTAAAAGACAGCAACTTTGAGGCCAGCCTGTCTCAATATCAATAAAAACAATTGTTATCATTAGAGTATAGGATTATGTTGATTTTATCACAACAGGTTATAAAAACATATTATCTTACTTGTCTGTTTAAAAAGTAGAAAATTGGTTATTCAATATCACTTGTAAAATCGCTAGAATAATAATGCATATAAACATTTAAAAAATAAATAAGGGGGCTGGTAATTCTACTTAGTGGTAGAGTGCTTGCCCAGCATGCATGAAGCCCTGGGTTTGATTCCTCAATACCACATAAACAGAAAAGGCCAGAAGGGCTCAAGTGGTAGAATGCTAGCTATAGCAAAAAGAAGCCAAGGGACAATGCTCAGGACCTGAGTCCAAGCCCAAGGACTGGCAAAAAATAAAATAAAAATAAATAAATAAGCTGCATGCTGGTGGCTTACACTACTCTGAAGGCTGAGATCTGAGGATGATGGTTCAAAGCCAGCACTGGCAGGAAATATGTGAGATTCTTATGGCGCTGTGGATCAAAGTGGTGGAGTGCTAGCCTTGAGTAAAAGGGCTCAGGGACAGTGCCCAGGCCCTGAGTTCAAGCCCCCACTATTGACAAAAAAAAGGGGGGGGGGGTGGCTGAGATTCTGGCTTAAGTGGTGGAGTGCTTGGACTAGAGTTCAAACCTCAGTACAACTAAGGAAAGAAACCAAAACTCAGAAAGCTATATTATCAAATGAAAGTAAATTAATTGTAGCTGGTTGTGATACCTCAAGCCTATAATGGTAGCTACTTGGGAGGCAGATATCAAGTTGGAGCCAGTATGAACAAATTCTCAAGACTCCAATGATGACTGGGCACAGTAGCATGTACCTGTCATACCCAGTAACCCAAGGGAAACAAAAGTAGAATTACAACCTAGGCTGGACCATGTGGGCTCCTAGCTAGTAGACAGGAGGCTGAGAACTGAGAATTGTGGCTCAAAACCAGGCTGGGCAGTTAAGTTTGTGAGATTCTTATCTCCAATTAACCAGCAAAAGAGTCACAAGTGGAGCTGTGGCTCAAGAAGTAGAGTGCTAGCCTTGAGCAAAAAAAGTTCGAGGACAGTGGCTAGGCACTGAGTTCAAGCCCCAGGACAGGCACAACAAAAGCAAAAAGGAACCAGAGGTTTAGGTCAAGTAGTAGAGCACCAGCCTAGCAACTAGGAGACTCTGAGAAAGAAAGAAAATTAATTGTAAGTTTATCTGCAGATTCAATGGAAGTCCTAATTAAAAGTTTTAATATGTGGGAGGAAAGTGAGTTAATTCTAAAACTTTGGATGTATGGAAGAATAACAAAAAAGACTGGTGTGTTAAAATCTGACTTCTGGATTATATTTGCCCCAGTACCAGCACAAAGAGAAAGTTGTAATTCATCAGAATGTATAAAGAATTCCACTATATCAATAAAAAGAACAATCTACTAGAAAAAAGATTTAAATAGGTAGATATTCCAATAAAAAGCAAAAATCAAGTCTGTGAGACAATATATTCCTCTTTTACAAAAGCAAAATCACAAAAGGAAAGCTATGTCAAGAAATATTCTTAGATGTAAAATTATAAAGAAAAGCAAGATGGGCTGGGAATGTGCCCTAGTGGTAGAGTGCTTGCCTAGCACGCATGAAGCCCTGGGTTCAATTCCTCAGTATCACATAAACAGAACAAGTTGGAAGTGGGGCTGTGGCTCAAATGGTAGAGTGTTAGCCTTGAGCAAAAAGAAGCTCAGGGATAGTGCCCAGGCCCTGAGTTCAAGCCCCAGGATCAGCAAAAAAAGAAAAGCAAAGCAAGAAAGCAGCATGGCCTGCTCAATTTGCAGTTAAAACTGCCATGTGCAGTTGGCTCATACCTATAACCGGAGCTACTCAGGAGACTGAGAATTGTGTGTCAAAGCCAGCCTGAGCAGAAAAGTCCATGAGACCCTTATGACAATAAACTACTTTTAAAAAGTTAAATATAAAAGGGGGAGCTGGAGGCGTGTCTCAGGTGGTAGAGAGCCAGCCAATGAGCAAAAGCATAACATACTGAAATCCAGTGGGGGGGGGGGGAGAGAAAGAGAAATAAAACAACACCTGCCATAGTTAATAATCCTTCTTCAGTCTCCCAAATGCTGGGATTACAGGCAGAGGCTCCAGGACACCCAGTGTTTAAAAACTAGGATTTTTAGCTCAACTTTGTGTTACTAAAGTTTGTCTCCTTCATCTTTTTAGACCATTAGTTTCATTCACTTTAAATTAAATAAAACACACAAGACTTTAGGTACAGTGTCTACAATTTAGCAAATTTAGCTGTATGAAAGGGTGAATTATCTTAGTTCTAAAGATAATACCTCTAATTCAGGGTGGTAGTACAAACCTTTAACATCAGCATTTAGAAGGATGAGGCAGGAAGACTAAGTGTTGGAAGCCAGCCTGCAAAGGCTAGGAAAACAGAATGGAAAGTTGAGGCATGGACTGGACTTTCAAGTTTACCATATAGTTACAATCATATACAAATTAAGAAAGGTATAGGTTACTGGGGGACTGGAAAGGAGCAATACTGGGGTTTGAACTCAAGGCTCTCTACTTGCTAGGCTACTTGAGCCAAGCCTTTAGGGTTTATTTGGCTAGTGTGTGTGATAGTACTGTAGCGCCAACTCTCTGCCTCAAGCTCTCAGTTGGCTCTTTTTTTTTTTTTTTTTTTGGCCAGTCGTGGGCCTTGGACTCAGGGCCTGAGCACTGTCCCTGGCTTCTTCCCGCTCAAGGCTAGCACTCTGCCACTTGAGCCACAGCGCCGCTTCTGGCTGTTTTCTGTATATGTGGTGCTGGGGAATTGAACCTAGGGCCTCGTGTATCCGAGGCAGGCACTCTTGCCACTAGGCTATATCCCCAGCCCTCAGTTGGCTTTTTGATGGTTAATTGGAGGTAAGAATCTCATGGACTTTACCCCACAGGCTGGCTTTTCGAACCTGTTCCTCGGATCTCAGTCTCCTGAGTATCTAGGATTATAGGTCTTAACCACAGGGCTACCTCAAACCTTTAGGTTTTAAGGGCTCTTAACCTAAGGGTATGTTGGTGAGACTGGAACTAAATGCTGAGGACGAATGACACTCCTTATTTTTAAGTCATATAATTCTGGTTTTTTTTTTGTTTTTTTTTTTGGCCAGTCCTGGGCCTTGGACTCAGGGCCTGAGCACTGTCCCTGGCTTCTTCCCGCTCAAGGCTAGCACTCTGCCACTTGAGCCACAGCGCCGCTTCTGGCTGTTTTCTGTATATGTGGTGCTGGGGAATTGAACCTAGGGCCTCGTGTATCCGAGGCAGGCACTCTTGCCACTAGGCTATATCCCCAGCCCTCAGTTGGCTTTTTGATGGTTAATTGGAGGTAAGAATCTCATGGACTTTACCCCACAGGCTGGCTTTTCGAACCTGTTCCTCGGATCTCAGTCTCCTGAGTATCTAGGATTATAGGTCTTAACCACAGGGCTACCTCAAACCTTTAGGTTTTAAGGGCTCTTAACCTAAGGGTGTGTTGGTGAGACTGGAACTAAATGCTGAGGACGAATGACACTCCTTATTTTTAAGTCATATAATTCTGGGTTTTTTTTGTTTTTTTTTTTTGGCCAGTCCTGGGCCTTGGACTCAGGGCCTGAGCACTGTCCCTGGCTTCTTCTCGCTCAAGGCTAGCACTCTGCCACTTGAGCCACAGCGCCGCTTCTGGCCGTTTTCTGTATATGTGTTGCTGGGGAATCGAACCTAGGGCCTCGTGTATCCGAGGCAGGCACTCTTGCCACTAGGCTATATCCCCAGCCCATAATTCTGGTTTTATAAAACACTGTAATGATGGGGAATACACTGACTCTACCAAGCAGCACTGGTTCACTAGGACTCCTTTCTGGAAGAGAGCAGGTACCTAAATACTGACAACCTCAAGCCAGGTGCTGGTGGCTTGTGCCAGTAATCCGAGCTACACAGAAGGCTGAGATTTTAGGATAGTGGCCGGCTAGGGCAGCAACACCCGAGGACTCGCATCTTCCATTAACCACCAAAAAGGGCCACAAGTGGAGCCGTGTCTCAAATGGTGGAGTGCCAGCTTTGGACGAGAAAGCTAAGGGATAGCGCCCAGGCCTTGAGTTCAAGTCGCATAAGTAAACATACCAACCAACCAACCAACCAACAAGCACAGATCTGACGACCATGGAAGTTCTCCAGTAGGTCAGGCACCTTTCCGCGATCCTCCCATCACCTCCTAAGCGGTTTCATGTCTTCGGCCAAAACAACCGTCTAAAACTTCCCGAAGCATCCTTCGCAGACGCGGCACCGAGATGTCATTCTGTGTCTTCCGTTCCTCGACAGTTTCTCCAGGTTGCAGGTGAGCCAGGACCGGCGAGCTCCGTGCCGCGTCCCCGGTGCTCCCCGCCCCACCGCGGCCCTCCCGCCCCTCCCCCTCGCGCCAAAACCCTGCTCAAGGCTCCCCGCGCGGCCCCGCACGCCAGGCCCTGCGGGCACCTATGCCCTTCCACGCACCGCCTCTGTCTTCATGTCTAGAATCTTCTCCACCTCGAACACGTCCTCGCCGTCCTCCTCGCTTTCCCCAACGGCCTCCGCTCCTTTCGTGGCGGCGTCCTCTTCGCCATCTCCTCCCTCGACTTCTGGCCACTCACCAGAGCTGTTAGACCCTGACACAGGTGCTGCGGCCATACTCGTTCCCTCCACATCCGGCGCCACTGTCGCCATCGCAGCAGCTCCCCAAACGGCCGAGAAAAACACCTCAGCAAAGCCTCGTGTTCCACGAACACCTCTAACCCACTACAGCGAGTGAGAGGGCCGTAAGGAAAATTAGCCAATGGTGGACTTGGGGCCCTGGAGTGACACGTGCACTAGCCAATCAGGTGAAGGCAGGTGCGCCAGGGCAAGCGGGAAGCGGGTGGGCCGGCCCTGAGGTGCCCAGGGCGGAAGAACGACAACAGGGGAGGGGCGGAGTGGGTGGCCTGGTCTCCGCGCACGGCAGGGGCGGGGCGAAGTGGGTGGCTGGGCGGGAGTGGGCGTGGCTTCCGCCTGGCCTGGTCTCCGCTGATGGCGGCCTGGCGGCGTCTCTCTGAGCCTTTCCGTGAGTCCCTGATCGCCTACTTCCTGGAGGAGTGACCCAGGGGCTTCCTAGGACCGGATTCTCCATGGGGGGGCGGTGGGGAGGAGTGAAGGAAGGGAGCCCCTCAGGCCCAGCCGCCGCCGCAGAACAATGACCAGGAAGTCATTTGTATAGATACGCATATGTATGGCTTTGGTTGGCTGGTTGTGTTTATACATTACGTGCAGCTTGTATTGTTATTTTAATGAGTATTATTTGCCTGTGGGTGGCTCAAATGGTGGAGCCTCTGCGGCCAGCCCTGAGTTTAACTCAGTTCCACAAAAAAAGTAAATAAATAAAATTAAAAAATTTCAGACTAAAGCCAAGTTTCCCAAATTCTTTTTTTTTTTTTGGCAAGTCCTGGGGCTTGAACTCAGGGCCTGGGTGAGCTTCTTTATGAGACACAGTGCCACTCCCCACTTTTCTAAGTAGTTTATAGGAGATAGGAGCCTCATGGACTTTTCTACCCAGGCTGGCTTCGTACTGCATCTTCAGATCTCAGTCTCCAGAGGAGCTAGGATTATTGGCTCCAACCACCAGGGCCCCGCTCTTCCCCTCTCACTTAAAAAGAAAAGTTAAAAATCAGTGGTTCTTGTCTTGTAAACACAGTTATTCAGGGGGCTGAACTCTCCTCAGCCAAATTCCAAGCCAACCTTGGCAGTAAAGTTTTTTTGTTTGTTTGTTTTTGCCCAGTCCTGCGGCTTGGACTCAGGGCCTGAGCACTGTCCCTGGCTTCTTTTTGCTCAAAGCTAGCACTCTGCCACTTGAGTCACAGCGCCACTTCTGGCCATTTTCTGTATATGTGGTGCTGGGGAATGGAGCCAAGGGCTTCATGTATACAAGGCAAGCGCTCTTGCCACTAGACCACATCCCCAGCCCACGGCAGGAAAGTTTTTGAGACTCATCTCCAGTAAATCATCAAAAAAAAAAAAAGCCAGAAGTGGAGCTGTGTGTGGCTTAAGTAGTAGTGTCAGCTTTGAGCAAAAAAAGCTAAGGGATAGAAAAGGATTGATCTCCCACCCTATGGTCCCAAGGGCCTAGACACCAGCTAAAACCTCAGGTATGGGCATACCTGCTTTGATATGCCGGCAGGACAATTCTCCTAGGCACAGCTGTAAACAATCATTTATGGGCCCAAAGAAAAGCCACCAACTTCCTAGACTAGTGGCACTTTCAATAACCTCTGCCACCTTGCTCAGATCCCATATAAGCCTGGTCCCTGAAAGGTTCTAGGAGAAAGCACGCAGAGAGAAGTAGTGGTACACTCCCGGGCGCCGCTCTGGTCGAGGATCAGGCTCAGGTAGGGTTTATATGGCAGGGGCAAAAGGGGATTTGGTCAGCGGTGGTAGTTAGCACAGTAGTTAGCACATGACTTGTTCTGTAAGTCTGGGTGGTTCCAGTTGGTCTCAGGCTTGTGCTTCTAGGCTGATGCCAATGGTATTTCCTGATAGGGAGGTAGTTTATTCCCAGCGGCCTGACATCTGGTGGTTTATTCTCGACACCAGAGAGCTGTCCATTCACCCCCTCGCACAACCTCTAAACCCATAGGAGGGTCTGTGCCCCTCACTGTTCCCCATTAAACAGTCCTTACCTGTTGATGATCAAGTCCAGCCTATTCCATTCTCCTCCATTCTCCTAACATGTATAGTGCCAACACTCAGGAGAGGAAAAGCTCCTGAAGTGACTGGGTCCCTCCACCCACCCATCCAGCCTTTTTCTTTCTCTTTCCAGGGCCTTTCTCCATCGGGAGTGCAGAGCCCGCAGAGCTTACTTTGGGCTGAACCGACCTCATGGCCTTTGCCTCTGTAAGAGATGCATGCCTCCTGAATGGCCACCCCTCGAGGCTTGAGGTATTATTGGCCCCCTGCATAAACCCAGAAAAGGCCTCATCTCCCCCTGTTTTCTCTCCCACACCTGTCCCCAGACTCCAATCTCTAGGCAGGAGGCTCTTTGCCATTTGACTGACTCCACCACCACTACCTAAAAGCCATCAGGACAAAGTAACCGGCCAAGTCAGTGGCAGAGGTGCCCTAACACAGACCTGGGGACTCTGGGGGTCCCCCACTGAATTAGAAGTCCCCCTTCCTCCTGCTCCCTGTCTGTAGGGTCCCTAGAGACTCCGGGAGTCTCTCATGCTTTGCTGACACGCCCCCCCCCACCCCGCCACATCCTTTAATTGGGACCTTTGGGGATGCCCTCTCCTAATTATTGGGCACTTATTCATTTGCCTTCTCAAAGCCTTGGGGATGCCTGACACGGTGGGACAGGCCACTCCAGCAGTCCTACCAAATTTTCCATGGGCTCTAAATTGTCCATTCCCAGAGCCACCCTATTGGCATGCCTGCAGTCTGCTCTTAAGACGCTCAGGCTGACTGATTTACAGTCAAAGAAAACTGGTTTGTCTACAGAAATCTGGCCTCACTTTCATGTAAACCATGGCCACCATTGGCCTGAATTCCCAACCTTTGATTTTACTCTTACTGATTAAAACACTTCCCCAGCAAAATGGTGAAGGTTCCGAGGTCCCCTATACCCAAGCCCTCCTCTGCCTCCACTCCAGAGACCCCCTTTGCCCATCCTAGTCTGCCCACCAAGTCCTTCCCTGACCTCCACTCCAGAGCCAGCCCCCATCCCCCCACCCTGCTCACCAAGTCCTTCTCCACTGTAAGCCTCCAGCTCTCTCCTCCTGAAAGGGAACTTCCCTTGCCTTGTAGCAATCTCCATCTCCTCCCTCCTCTCTCTCTGATGACCTCCAGACCTGAGATCATTTACCATTACATCACCTCCATTCCCGCTGACAGCCCTTCGACTTGTGCGCTTAAGAGTGAGACACAGGCAGGGGCAGAGGGACCCTCCTTAGGCTTTCTCTAAAAGGCTAGCTGGCCTGGATCAGCAGTTCCAAAAGCCCAAGTCCATTCTCCTTCCTGGCTCCTGTAACTACACTCCTCTTCTCTTTAGCTGGTCTGGATTTTCTAAGTAAAAATTGCTCCAAGCAAACTTCTTCTGTTGACCTTTGCCCTCTTCTCTCTCCTTTTTTCTTCACTCCCATAGCACACCCAAACGAACCTATCCTTTTTGCCTTTGAGATTCAGACCATTCCTTTTCTCTTTCCTGAGCCTACTCACTTCAAAATCTGGATTCTTAATTTCTCCTTAAGGGAAACTCCGAGGAGGCTGCAGAATAAAAATCCAGCCCTTTTACCTCTATCCTATTCCATAGCTCTATTCAGTTGCCTCCTTTAGGAACCTGTTCACCCTCCCCCAATGGTCTTTACCATGGGCCTTGGAGACTGACACCTAGGAAGAGACCCAGGACACATGGGGGAGGGGGTCTACAAACACACCCCCCTTCCACCAAGTTTACTCTTCTCTCTTCTAGATGTTAAAATATCCAATTCATATACCATTGTGCCTCAGCATCAAAATTGTTTTAAGGGCTGGAAATATGGCCTAGTAGCAAGAGTGCTTGCCTGGTATACGTGAAGCTCTGGGTTTGATTCCCCAGCACCACATATATAGAAAACGGCCAGAAGTGGCACTGTGGCTCAGTGACAGAGTGCTACCTTTGAGCAAAAAGAAGCCAGGGACAGTGTTCAGGCCCTGAGTCCAAGCTCCAGGACTGGCCAAAAAAGAAAAAAATTGTTTTAAAGGTTTTCTGTTCTTGGGGCTGGGAATATGGCCTAGTGGCAAGAGAGCTTGCCTCATATACATGAAGCCCCGGGTTCGATTCCCCAGCACCACATATATAGAAAACAGCCAGAAGTGGCGCTGTGGCTCAAGTGGCAGAGTGCTAGCCTTGAGCAAAAAGAAGCCAGGGACAGTGCTCAGGCCCTGAGTTCAAGGCCCAGGACTGGCTAAATAAATAAATAAAGGTTTTCTGTTCTTGTTATCAATGTTTGTTTAAGCATGGAGATTCTGTTAAATTCTGTTTGTTGTTTGCTAACTCTAAGTTTTGTCTAGTATTTTATTTGGTGTTGCCTGTTTCTCTAAAACTGACCACATGGTTCTATCACATTGAGCAAAATAATATTTGCCATTGGCATTCCAAGGGAATTTACAGCCAGTTTTCATTTTTAAAACCTAAGTGCACTTTAAAGGTTTTGTGCACACATGTGTATATATGTGTGTGTGAACATGTTCAAAGTTATCTCATTGTAATACATAGAAACTATCATAATGGTGTACAAAAGTAATCTATTTTTTGTAGTGTTATTTCCTGAAAGTACTTGTTCCTTGACTGCAATTGTAAATCTTGTATCAAAGGAGTTTGCTGTTTATTAAAGGGAAACATCTTTATTGAGGAAAGTAGTAAAAGGAATGAGACCCAGCTCCTCTTCTAAACAGCAGTGATGAGGAAAACTGGTAAGAAGAAATGTAAACCAAAAGGAAAGTTAGTAAAGAAGAGCCTTGGAAAGGGAAATTGAGGCAACAAGAAATTATTTCCTCTGGATAAGAAAGGATTTGGAAAGTAACACTTGTCTTAAAAGTGTGTTCCATGAAAAAAGGTAGAAATTAAGACAAACCCCAGAAAGTTTGAGTATGTCTTAAAAGATAGAGCTTGAGTAAAGTTGGTATGTAATTAAGTTGGCTATGATGTAAAGTGAAAACTACCATCTCATTCTTTATGTCCCATCTATGAAAGCAATTGTTTTTTTTTAATTTTTATTATCTAACTGATGTACAGAGAGGTTACAGTTTCATATGTTAGGCATTGGATACATCTCTCTACTGTTTGTTACCTTGTCCCTCATTTCCCCCTTTCCCCTCCCTCCTTCCCTCCCCCCCCCCAAATTGTTTTTGTTTGTTTGTTTCTGGGGCTTTTTTTTTTTTTTTTTTTGCCAGTCCTGGGGCTTGGACTCAGGGGCTAAGCACTGTCCCTGGTTTCTTTTTGCTCAAGGCTAGCATTCTGCCACTGGACCCACAGCGCCACTACTGGCTTTTTCTATATATGTGGTGCTGAGGAATTGAACCCAGGGCTTCATGTATACAAGGCAAGCACTTTTTGCCACTAGGCCATATTCCCAGCCCAAAAGTAATTATTTACGCAAACCAAAGTTCAAGCATTTGTTTATGTCAGGGTCCTTCAAATGATCACTTTTTTAACTCAAATGCCATTTTTTCCCTGTTTACTATGTAAGCTGCCTTGGATACAGGGCTAAAAGGACACCAGCTCCTACATTCTTCCTTGTAATCACAAAGGCTTAGTGATACGTATCCTACAATGTTTTAACCTCAATTAAGTATCCTAAAGTGTTATATGCAATTCAGAATAACTGTATTTCTATTTGAGCTCCTTGTTGCTTTAATTGAAAAAAAAAATTTTTAATGGTGTTTGTGGCAAAGGTTGCAGTTCAAAGCCAGCCAGGGCAGAAAAATCCCTCTGAGACTCCATCGCTCAACTAACCAGCAAAGAGCCAGGCTGGAAGCCTGGCTTAAGAGAATTAACCAGCCAAACACTGAAAGTGGCACTGTGGCTCAAATTGGTAGAGTGCTAGCCTTGAGCAGAAGTGCTCAGGGACAGTACCCAGGCCCTGAGTTCCAACTGGGACAGCCATCCCAGCAACATCTTCAGGCCAGTACTGACAATGAGGGACCCTGGAGAGGAGTTAGAGGAGATGTTGTCCCATCCTACTTTGGGTCTGCCCTTTCAAAATTGACCAGGGCTGGGAGATCAAATGAGAAATAGTTGCTTGCCCACCTAATGTCCATACCTGTCTACCTTCAAATTGGACAGAAACTTACTTTCTTGTCTTTGCTACCTGCTATTTCTGTTTCCCATCCATACTACATAGTCCAGACATCAATAGTCCAGTTCTATGGAAATTCCTCCTTCCCTGTAATAGGCCATAACTGGGATTATGCTGCAAATGGAACTTTTCTGGCATGTGCCTGAGGTATGTTTTCCTGTGTCATTCATATAAACTAGTCCTGCCACCCTGTCAGCTTTTTGCCTGATCTCAGCTTTTTCAAGTTTCTCTTTAACAGGATAACAGCCCTCACCCAGGACACTTCCTGAAGTATGTCAAGGCACTGCCTGCACAACTGGAGGCTTCACTTACACTGCCCTGCTCTGTCCAGCGCAGACCTGCACCCTGAAGACCTCAGCCCCAGTGACTCCTCGACACCCCCATGTCAGCAGGAAGTAGCCAGAAAAGACCACAACATCCCTCAATTTTTTATACTCCTTCAGGGTTTCAAATGATAGGAATCCGCTTTTTTCTCATAACTCCATGTTGCTCCCCTCTCAGAACATTCTTTTTATGTATCCAAAGATGGAATATGAAGGACTGACCCCCACCCTATTATCCTAGGGGTGTACAGGCACCAGATAAAATCTCAGGCATATACAAAGGTTTTTTTTCAAGAGTTTACAATTTATCTTCAAAACAGAGAGGCTTTAAGTGGCAGAATGATATAGCCATGTATATATTTTAGATCAGCATGGAAACTAGATTGGAGGGTTTAGAATAAATCCTCCAGGAAGGTTAAAAATGTGTTTTTTTTTTATTTTAAAGAATTTATTTTCCCATTTGTAGAGTAACATTATTGTAAAATCCACAGTTATTGCAATACCTGCATTGCTTAAAGAACTCCTAAGAATTTCGATAAAGCATATTTTTTTAAAACTGAACCAAGATAATGTACATTTTATCTCTAAATATTGTTGTCATTCAAGTCCACGTAATGTCTTCTGTATAAATCAATGTGATGTTATAATATACATGATCTTATTCTTATCCTAAAGGCTTCTGACCATAGATTCAATGCTGGGTACTTGTTCTACCTACTGTGGAAGCTGAGGTAGGTAGATCATTTAAACCCACAAGTTCTAAAAACAACAACAAAAACAATCCTAATGGCATTGACTAGAAGTGCAGGAACCCATAAGTGCAGAGCACTGAGGTCTGCCAAAGAGAACTGGAATGCCATTCTCTGGCTGAGAGCGGCCAGAGAAAGATTTGCTGCTCTTAGCATTACAATGGCCACAGATTCCACCCTAAGGTGAAAACTATTCAGCTTGCAAACTTCCCCAGAAGCGGGAGCCTGGCAAAAGCCTATTGAAATTGTGTTCCGTTGCTTCTCACCTTCCCCTCCTGTTTACAGGAAGTCACCAATCCTAGGCTTGTTTTCCCTCACTCTGGTTTTGGTAACTTCTTTTTTTCTTTTGCCAGGCCTGAGGCTTGAACTCAGGGCCTGAGTACAGAAGCCTCTCCCTGGCTTCTTTTGGCTCAAGGCTAGCACTCTGCCACTTGAGCCACAGTGCCTCTTCTGGCCTGTTCTATATATGTGGTGCTGAGGAATTGAACCCAGGGCTTCATGTATATGAGGCAAGCACTAGGCCATATTCCCAGCCCCTGGTCTTAGTAACTTCTAAGAGACTGCTAACTTGCATCCATACAGCAGGTCCTCTGGCACCCCAAAACCAGTTTCATGGTCTGGTCTCCATCATTGCTTTGCTCCCAGCTGTGGTGGGACAAAGTGCTCCTGGCATTTGCAGCATAGAAGTAAAGTGAAATGGATAAATTTGATAGCAATTAGTGAAGTAAAATCAAGAATACTTGGTTAATTTGATGTAAGGAGAGAAGGCATATAAAGGGTGATTCTTTTTTTTTTTTTTTTTGCCAGTCCTGGGCCTTGGACTCAGGGCCTGAGCACTGTCCTAGGCTTCTTTTTGCTCAAGGCGCTAGCACTCTGCCACACTTGAGCCACAGCGCCCCTTCTGGCCGTTTTCTATATATGTGGTGCTGGGGAATTGAACCCAGGGCTTCATGTATATGAGGCAAGCACTCTTGCCACTAGGCCATATCCCCAGCCCTAAAGGGTGATTCTTATTTCTAGCTGAAGCTGTAGGTAGGTTCATGGTTTTTACCATTTTAGTGGATAAGAAATATTGTAAGAAAGCAGTTTTTTTTTTCACATTCTTTTTTTTTTTTTTTTTTTTGCCAGTCCTGGGCTTGGACTCAGGGCCTGAGCACTGTCCCTGGCTTCTTTTTGCTCAAGGCTGGCACTCTGCCACTTGAGCCAAAGCACCCCTCCTGGCTTTTTCTATGTACGTGGTGCTGATGTTGTGCCCAAGTCTTAGAAGACCACCAAGAAGACCACCGAGAGCCAGACATTCCGAAATGCAAAAGCAAGGCTTTATTCAGGCGGGCTGCAGCCCAGACCTAGTCCTACACTCCAACACAGCGCAGGTTAGGAGGAAGGCCACCAGCAGAGTTTTACATGGGTATTTAAAGGAAAAAATCACAAAGTTACATAAACCAGGTGCAAGCAGGGTTGGGGTGTGAGGACAAATCTGATTGGCTCAGGGCTAGGGGTTCTCTAAAATTGGTCTGAGGACATTCCAGGGTGGTCAACGTATCTGGAACGTTCCCGAACTGGTTGGGCCATCCAGGAAATGGGTTTGTATGGCCAGTTGGTTTCGGCACAAACAACTTTGTTCCTGGAATCTGTATAATGTCTAGTTAGTTTCACCATAAACAAGCCATTTTCCGGGTTTTATGTACGTGTTGGGTTTTTCTTAGCTTAACACAAACAACAAGATGGTTGCAGTTTCAAGATGGAGTCATCCTAGTCTTTCACTGAGGAATCGAACCCAGGGCTTCATGTTTACAAGGCAAGCACTCTACCACTAGGCCATATTTCTAGCCCCTAGATTCTGATTTGTGATTAAAGTGATTTGATTGGGTTCTTGTTGAAGGTAGGTCAATATGATCAGATCTCATTGGAGCTGGTAGAAGATAAAGAATGTTAAGTGGAGAATTCATACTAACCTGATTTAGCAAGAGTCTTGCTAAAACTGTAAGATGTAGTTTTATGTCAGAGATGAACATAAAAGCTTTTCTTTTTTGTAATTTATTTATTAGTTAAACAAAATTTTTTTGACAAGGTGTTGTGCAAAAAGGGTACAGCTGGGGCTGGGGATATAGCCTAGTGGCAAGAGTGCCTGCCTCGGATACACGAGGCCCTAGGTTCGATTCCCCAGCACCACATATACAGAAAACGGCCAGAAGCGGCGCTGTGGCTCAAGTGGCAGAGTGCTAGCCTTGAGCAGGAAGAAGCCAGGGACAGTGCTCAGGCCCTGAGTCCAAGGCCCAGGACTGGCCAAAAAAAAAAAAAAAAAAAAAGGGTACAGCTACATAGCAGGGCAGCGTGTACATCTCTTGTGATATCCTACACCCTGTCCTTCATTCCCTTCCCCAGGTCAGGCAGGCACACACACAATACACAATGTACCAAGAACATATATAGCAGCCACGTGGCCTACGCCCAAGAAAATTCGCCTAGGGCTTTAAATGTAATGTCGACATTAGACAATATGTCGACAGTAGTCTTATATGAACGTACATACACAGCTTCTGAGCTATTGTATTCCACGGAGAGGTCAATTTTTGACCTTTATATGTTGAGTAGTTGTTTGGTTTTAGTTACACAATGTTGGGTTGCTGACCCAGTCCTGTGGGAAATACCATTTGACAAGCAGTTTTTGGTTTCACAGACCTGGTCTCTACTGTCTCTCCATCACCCCATCTTAACAGTCATATATCAGGGAGATCATGCCCCTTTGTTTTCTGTGTTCTAGGCTTGTCTCGCTCAACATTATTTGTTCAAGTTCTGACCATTTCCCTGCAAATAACAATATTTTACCATTCCTAATCGCTATGTAGTATTCCATTGTGTATAGGTACCATATTTTTTGGATCCATTCATCTGTGGAGGGGCATCTGGGTTGTTTCCATATTTTGGCTATTGTGAATTGTGCAGCGATAAATATGGAAGTGCAAATGTCTTTTTGATATCTTGGGGCCTGCTGTTCCGGATCATAAAAGCTTTTCAAGGTGTAAGCACTGTTAAGCAGAGGGCTCTGTGGTACCCGATTCAAGACTGGGCCAATATTCTTTGTTATTCCAGCCATTGTGGTGTGATTGAGAGAAAATGTCCTACTTTTCCTTCAGGAAGAAATAGAGAGGGAACTGTGTGTCTAATGTTTAGGCTTTTGAGGAGATTTGTTGTTGTTTTTTTCCTCTTGCCAGTCCTGGGGCTTCGACTCACAGCCTGGGCACTGTCCCGTGTGTGTGTGTGTGTGTGTGTGTGTGTGTGTGTGTGTGTGTGTGTGTGCGCACATGCGCACACGTGCATGCCCATCCTGTGGCTGGCTCAAGGTTAGGGTTCTACCATTTGAGTCACAGCGCTACTTCCAGCTTTTTTCTTTTTATGTAGTACTATGAAATTGAATCCAGGGCTTCATGCCACATTCCCAGACCCCTCCCCCCAGTTGTTTTTGAAACTAATCCTCAGATCTCAACCTCCTAATAACTAGTATTAGAGGTGTGAGCCAATGGTGCTTGGCATGTGTGATTTTTAATAAATAATCTGGTGCCAGATATAGACAGAGTGTCATTTAGAGGACCTGAGTGTATCTCTAGCATTGCTGAAACAAAAACAAGACAATAGAAGGTCACGCTCATATGTTACACACACACACATTTCATTAGATATCTGATGTCACCTATTATATATTATTTTATCCCGGTTAGTCCGCCAATATCAAGTGGTATATAATGGGGTTACCATTTCATAAGTCAGGTGAGGAGTACATTTCTTTTTTTTTTTTTTTTTTTTGGCCAGTCCTGGGCCTTGGACTCAGGGCCTGAGCACTGTCCCTGGCTTCTTCCCGCTCAAGGCTAGCACTCTGCCACTTGAGCCACAGCGCCGCTTCTGGCCATTTTCTGTATATGTGGTGCTGGGGAATCGAACCTAGGGCCTCGTGTATCCGAGGCAGGCACTCTTGCCACTAGGCTATATCCCCAGCCCAGGAGTACATTTCTTTTTGGACAATGTCACGTCTTCCCTCATTCTCTTCTAGTTTTTCCCTCCTGTCCCTTCACACAAGTTATATAGTTCATTTTCAGCATAGCGTGTGAGGACCACTACTGCATTGTCCCACTATCCCTCATTTTTGTGCCTTCCCTTATAGCCCCCAAAGATGGATAAATGAACTAGCAAGAAAAAAAAAAGGAAAAGAAAAAAAAAACTTGTTTCCATTTTCTGGAGTTCATATAATTTTTTTATAATTTTTTTAATATTGAAAAGAGACACAGTGTTGGACTATTTGGTGAAATAAAAGGAGATTGGTGATATTCTAAAATAAAAGAAACTCCTCCATTTGACCACCATAAAGTGTATAAATTAGCCCTCCAAACCAGCTTAAAGCAAGATATTAAAATTACTGTTATTTTCCATTGTGAAAACCAAATTTCATAGTACTGGTTTTAAATCTTGTTAAGTTTATGTGTGAGCGGTTTTGTTTTCATTTTTATCATCTATTTTTATAGTTTTCTTTTTCAGAAGTAAAATTTTGTACATAAGTACATGTACATATTTCTTTAGTTTGAGTTCATTTCTATAGTATTTTGTAAGAACTAAAATAAAAATGTGAGCACCTGAGAAAAAAGAAAAGTAAGTTTTGCCTTGAGTTCTGTAAGCTGCTCTAGGAAATTAGCCAAACTGAAGGTGTTTAGGGAACCCTGATTTATAGCCATTTGGTTAGAAGCACAGGTGAAAAATACCCTGCAGCAGAAGTGGCTGCAGTTGGAAGATGCATACTGGAAGATGCCCTATAGACACGTGTAGCTGGGGCACTGTTGGCTTGAGGGGGAGTGGATCTCCTTGTACCCCCTTCCCCCACCATGCTTGGTGATAGTGTTTGTGGAGTGCAAATATAGGAGGAGCAGTACTGTACTAGATAGTCAAATCCTGTAAGGTGGCTTAAAACAATTAGAAATGTCTACCTCAAACAACTAGCCAAAGGAATATCTTTCCAGAACGGAGGCCTTTCGTGCTGTTCTGTCAAGGGAGGGCAAAGATTTGGCAGATACACATGGATATGAGCAAATCAGTTCCCAGCTGGTGTCCTTTCTGATTGGCCCACCATCTGTCTATAAGGCAGGCCTTGCTGTAACTATTGTGAGAATGTTACCTGCTTCTATCCTATGGAGCAAGGCAGAGCTCCCTGCCCTTCCTTCCCTCCCTTCTTCTCTCCTTTCCTCCCTCCTTCCTCTCCCTCCATCCTTCCTTTTTGTTTCTTTTTGCACTGCTAAGAACTGAGCCCAAGGCTTTGTGCAAGTGCTCTACCACAGAGCTATACCCACAGCCCTTGAAACCGTTTTCCTTGGTTTCTTCTTTTTAGCATGTGCATGTACAATAGAGAGATCATGTTTTTTCCTGAATTTATCTCTTAAGACTCATATAGAGCTGGGCACCAGTGTCTCCCACTTGTAATCCTAGCTACTAAGAAGACTGAGATCTGAAGATTGAGAGTCTAAGCCAGCCTGGGCAGGAAAGTCTATAAGGTTTTTGTTTTGTTTTGTTTTTTATCTCTAATGAAGCACCAAAAAGCCAGAAGTGGAAATGTGGCTCAAGCCTTGAGGAAAAGATAAGCAAAAGTGCCAGTCCCCAATAATGGGAAGATGGGCAGGGGGGAGGGGAAGACTTAGGTAGAATTCTCATGCTTCATTTTTATGAATTTTATGTATTTTAAGTTTCTAAATATAGGCAACACTTCACTCTTTTTAAATATCAATGCTCACATTTACATCACTACAAAGAGAGCTTTGAAAAGTTTACAAGGAGCCAGGTGCTGGTGGCTCACACCTGTAATCCTAGATACTCAGGAAGCTGAGACTTGAGGATCATAGTTCCAAGCTAGCCCAGGCAGAAAAGTGTGAGACACTTATCTCCAATAAAGTATCAAAAAAACCAGAAGTGGAGCAGTGGCTCAAGTGGTAGAACCTTGAGCAAAAGAAGCTCAGGAACAGCAACCAGGTCCTGAATTCAAACCATAGGATTGATGTACACACAAAGTTTACTAGGAACAGCTTGGCTAATTAGGCCTTTTAACAGAAAGGCGTTCTGAAAAAGCAGTCTGCAGACTGTCTCTCAGAGTCTTTTTTTTTTTTTTTTTTTTGCCAGTCCTGGGCCTTGGACTCAGGGCTGAGCACTGTCCCTGGCTTCTTCTTGCTCAAGGCTAGCACTCTGCCACTTGAGCCACAGCGCCACTTCTGGCCATTTTCTATATATGTGGTGCTGGGGAATCAAACCCAGGGCTTCATGTATGCGAGTCAAGAACTCTTGCCACTAGGCCATATTCCCAGCCTCTCATGAGAGTCTTATACTCAGCCTCCAAATAAAGATTTGTTTTTCTTTTCTTTTCTTTTTTTTTTTTTGCCAGTCCTGGGGCTTGGACTCAGGGCCTGAGCACTGTCCCTGGCTTCTTTTTGCTCAAGGCTAGTACTCTGCCACTTGAGCCACAGCGCCCCTTCTGGCCATTTTCTGTATATGTGGTGCTGGGGAATTGAACCCAGGGCCTCATGTATACAAGGCAAGCACTCTTGCCACTAGGCCATAGCCCCAGCCCAAAGATTTGTTTTTCTAACAAATCTTCTTAAGTCATTTTCAGTCCAGCACCAATTGCCCATGCTTGTAATCCTAGAGGCTTAGATCTGATGATTGAAGCCAGTTTGAAGCCAGTTTGAAGCCAGTTCAGGCAGGAAAGTCCATCAGAATCAGCTCCAATTAACCACCAAAAAAGCTGCAAGTTGAGTGTAACACAAGTGGTAGAGTGCCAGCCTTGAGCAGAACCTAAGAGAGTGAGTCTTGACTCTGAATTCGGGCTCCAGAACTGATGCGCGTGCGTGTGTGCGCGCGCACACACACATACACACACATACACACAGCAGCCATTAAAAAAAAAAAAAACCAAAACAACTTCTACAAGGTATTCTAAGGAATGGCTTGACCCCCACAGTGAGTGAGGAGCCAACTTTACTGAATTATAGTAACAAAATTTCTATCCAAGTAAGAGCTAAAGCCTCACTTCTAGAACATAGGAAGCTACATGCTGTGAGACTCCACAGAATCAATGATAGCTTGCCTTCACATTAGAGAGACACAGGCCTGTGATTCTTATGGTCTTCAAATTTTTCTCTCTGTACTATTGGTGTTCTATTTTGATTTAATTCCCACCAAGAGGTGGACCCATTGAGTTGGATGATACTCTAGGATATCCATCAGAAGATGAGAAATCATTGAAGATGTAGAGTTAATATGTGTGTGTGTGTGTGTGTGTGTGTGTGTGTGTGTGTGTGTGTAAATCCTGACCCACATAAGTGAGAGGACATTTTGACTGGTGAATACAGCAATGAGAACAAAGAGGGTTTTGTAAAGCAAAAATAAGAGAATCTCAAAGCAACTGGTGTTTTACACAGTGAGAGGAAGAATGGTCAGGAATGGAAAAAGGTTGTGTTAACTTATTTTCTGTAGCTATGACAAATAAATACTTGAGAGGAGCCATTTAAAAGAAGGGTTTATTTTGGCTCCATTGCTTCTGGCTCTATGGCAAAGGGGCATATGTGCATGTGGTGGAACAAAATTGGCTCAACTTATGGTAGATGGGAAGTAGAGACCAACAGAGAGAAAAGGACAGGGTTAGGCTACAATTCTTCAGAGGTTCACACTTAGTGACTTATTTCCTCCAATCAGGTCCTGCCTCCTACTTTCTACTACCTCCTAATAATGCCATCATAATATGAATCCATCAAGGGATGAATCCATTGATGAGTTCAGAGTCTTCAGGATCAGCTCAATTCCTAAAAGCCCAGCTAACAGTCAAGACCCAACATGTAAGCCTATAGGGGACATTTCATATTCACTCCACAACAAAGGTGGAGAATGTCCTTCTTCCTTTTACAAGTTGTAAATCAGCTGGGCGCCAGTGGCTCACATTTGTAATACTAGCTACTCAGGAGGCTGAGACCTGAGGATCACACACAGTTCAAAGCCAGCCTGGGCAGAAAACTCTGTGAGACTCCTAACTCCAATAAACTATTCATGTCGAGGGGAAGACCACCAGGAGAGACCACGCAGACACAGAGTACAGCCATTAGAAAGTCTTTTTTTTTTTTAATTTTTTATTTTTGCCAGTCCTGGGCCTTGGACTCAGGGCCTGAGCACTGTCCCTGGCTTCTTTTTTGCTCAAGGCCAGCATTCTGCCACTTGAGCCACAGCTCCACTTCTGGCCATTTTCTATATATGTGGTGCTAAGGAATTGAACCCAGGGCTTCATGTATACGAGGCAAGCACTCTTGCCACTAGGCCATATTCCCAGCCCCCACTAGAAAGTCTTTACTACCGGCTGCGACTACACTGGAGAGTTGCCTGTCCAAAAAAGTGCAGTGTCAAGTCTGGTCTCATGTCCCCTTTTAAAGCAGAAAGCCCCCTCCCTTATGTAGGGGGTGGAAAGTCCCTAATGGTTCTTTCCTGCAGGTACAATCCAAATGTGGAAGCTACAGAAGGTAAAACAATACTGTCAGCAATCATGAGTGGGATAATATGACAATTACAATGGCATTTCTATAATCACTACCATGATCATTTCTATAACTCATTACTGTGATCATTTCTACAACCCATTACAATGGTTACTACCTAGAAACTGAAAGGAACAATGGCTATATATATATATATATATATATATTTTTTTTTTTTTGGTGCCAGTCCTGGAGCTTGAACTCAGGGCCTGAGCACTGTCCCTGGCTTCTTTTTGCTCAAGGCTAGTACTTTGCCACTTGAGCCACAGCACGACTTCTGGCCTTTTCTATATATGTGGTGCTGAGGAATCAAACCCAGGGCTTCATGTATATGAGGCAAGCACTCTTGCCACTAGGTCATATTCCCAGCCCTCAAATTATTTCTTATTTAGAGGAAACCATTTTTATTTCCTCAATTTTTAAGGCTTTTTTTCCCCCCTAACCTTCCTTACAGGTTTTCTTTATTACACTGGGTTAGGAGTGGAGCAGGGTCTCATTCCTTGTTTTTGCTGGTTCTGGGTCTTGAACTCAGGGCAGGGGATCTGTCCCTGAGCTTCTCTGTACTCAAGGCTTACAGCTCTTGAGCCACAGCACCACTTCCAGCTTTTTTTTTTTTTTTTTTTCCTGTTTATGTGGTACTGAGGAATTGAACCCAGGGCTTCATGCTTGTCAGCAAGCACTCTACCACTAAGCCACATTCCCAGCCAAAGGGTCTCATTTCTTTTACTACTTCCATCGATACAAATTTTTCCTTTTAACAAGTAGTGTTAAGCTTAGTTTCCGGACCCTCACAAAGACCACCAGAGACCCATACCAATGCAAATGCAGAAGAAGTCTTTATTGCAAGCTGGAGCTCTGTCCTCCGCGCACCTGACAAACGGTGACACTAAGAGGCCCCAAGCATAGATTCAGCACAGGTTTTATAGCATTAAACAAACAACTTTAAGGAAATGTTACAGGATTGGTTAACATTTAAGTCAAGCTAACTTGGGTATACATGATTGGCTAATTATATTTAGCAAACATAAAAGGCGGTAAGTGGTTACTCATCACTGGTAAGGGGTTGTGGTTGACATGCTCACTTGTGGGGCGCAACATTCCAGGAACATCCGGACCTTAGGGAAGGTTGTTCTGGTCTTTTTGATGCAAGGGAGGTTCTTTTTGATGTAAGGAAGGTTGCTCTGGTCTTTTTAGACATTTTGACATCTCATCGTAAACAGGTATCCGGAAACCAGTTAGGAAGTCTGTTTCCTGGCAGTGGAGGGAGCTAAGGGTCACAGTACAGCAAAACAGCATAAAGTTTCCTATGTCCTTAGCAGCAAAGCAGCTTGCAGAAGCAAAATTAGCAGTTAGTGACTACAAATAGTGGTTACATTTTTGGTTTCTCTTGTGGTTACTTTTTCCTAGATTTGTTTATGTTTAGGATGGGCTATCCTCTGGACTGAGGGCCACTTTAGATTCTCTACTGCCCTTCATAAAAAATTTCAACCCTAGGTTGATTTTATTCTTTTTTTTTTTTTTGGCCAGTCCTGGGCCTTGGACTCAGGGTCTGAGCACTGTCCCTGGCTTCCTTTTGCTCAAGGCTAGCACTCTGCCACTTGAGCCACAGCGCCACTTCTGGCTTTTTCTGTATATGTGGTGCAGGGGAATCCAACCCAGGGCCTCATGTATACGAGGCAAGCTCTCTTGCCACTAGGCCATATCCCCAGCCCAATAATTAACTTTTTTTTTTTTTTTTTTGCCAGTCCTTGAGCCAGAGCACCACCTCTGGCCATTTTCTATATATGTGGTGCTGGAGAATTGAACCTGGGGCTTCATGTATACAAGGCAAGCACTCTTGCCATTAGGCCCCATTCCCAGCCCCAATAATTCACTTCTTAACACCAGGTTACATCTGTAGTCAAAAAGCAAACTGACAGTTCTTTTTATTTTTAACCCCTTTTAAAGCCTTTTTTTTTTTTAATCAATACATTCCAAGGGGGCAGTTTTTAGAAATATCCATTACATTACCCATTCTTTTTTTTTTTTTTTTTTGCCAGTCCTGGGCCTTGGACTCAGGGCCTGAGCACTGTCTCTGGCTTCTCTTTGCTCAAGGCTAGTACTCTGCCACTTGAGCCACAGCGTCACTTCTGGCCATTTTCTGTATATGTGGTGCTGGGGAATCGAACCGTGGGCTTCTTGTATAGGAGGCAAGCGCTCTTGCCACTAGGCCATATACCCAGCCCCCCACATTAGGCCCATTCTACCACCAGGTTTCTAGTGTCCTTCTGTAAGGAAAAAGGCAGGAGGAAGATGGGCCACCCAACCCATCCCACAGAATAGGCATAAACCCATCCGACTCCATAGGATTTGAAGAACTGCCTTTGTGCCAGTTTATCCTCTTCCACCATGCGTGGTCCCCCTACTAGCGCGGAACCTACCATGTGTGGACCTGCTGAGCTGCACCCGCTGCCAGATCACCCCTCACCCCCGGAAGATAGCCTCATAGGCCCATCCTAAGTTTTTCCTGTCCTTTTTCCCTTGGTTCCTGACTGAGATAAGGTCCAAAGCAGTTCCAAACAAATAGGCAGAATGGGCAATGTCTTTAACAGTGATAAACCTTTACACTCAATTTTTCTGATACTTAGCCCCAAATTTTAACAGTGAAGGAAAATAAATCACAAGTCTTCAAGAGATTTACTTTTTGCTAAGTCAGTGTAAACAACTTTATGCATTAAAATACCAGATTTTTTTTATCTTACTCTTGCAGATGACCATGATTTAAAATAAAACCTTGCTAACAAATTAATAAACCACCTCAGCATTCCCCAAGCCCCGCTTTTCAAGGGCTTGCTTGCTTAGCAGGGCACATCAGTGGGAAACCAATGAACCTTTTGAATACTTTCTGTGGGAGGAAGGGAGAGCATTACCTGAAGCTAATCTCTTCTCACGGTGCTGCCTGCAGCCTCATCCAGATTGCTAGGAAAGCCAAATGCTCAATTTCTGCCTCCCTCCTGCAACTGGCTGGCTGCAAGGGAGAGGACAAAACAGGCCGTGACCCAACCCGCCTGGAGGCTGAAACGGTGATTCCTCCTGAGATGTCCACGTGAAGAACAACCACACAGAAAATAAGGATCCACATTTTAAACGGGTACTAATTTTTAGAACAACAAGAGAAGAAGACCAAGATAAATGCAAAAACCAAAGCCTGCTGAGTTGGGGCCACTCCCATTCAGTGCACGCGGACTTCCTCCAGGGCCCATCTCGGCCTACCTCTGCGTGTGTAGCCTCCTCTGAGCGAGCTGGTCTGAATGGTGGCACTTTCGGTTTCTCATTTTCTGATGGAACGAAAGCATACACTTCAAAGGAGTGTTAAGATGCTTGCAGTATACTGGCTACCCAGGACTCGCACCCATGACAAGAAAGTCACCAGCACTCAGTGAATCGGGCTAGGAGTCTTTATTTAGCTGTGTACAGCGTCTTCTCTCCACCGTGGGGACGGTTAAGAACAGCAATGAGCCACCGCAGGGCTGGGTTTTTAAATGTAGAAGCTACGTATTCTACAGCAGGTGGTCAGGTAGCACAGACACGGGGTCAACGCAGGGGGGTAGAGCAAGTCACAAATGGGTTAAGCAAGCCATTTACAGAAGCAGAATTTCACGGTTAGGCTGACCTACTATCAACTTTATCCTAACAATTGTTACCATGTTTCCCCAATATCAACTAAGCAAGCATGAGAGGGCAAAAACAATCCAGTACTCAATCATAAGTGGACCAACCTGACAGTTGCCATGGAGTTTCTCTAACTACTACTATGACTATTTCTATAATCTATTACTATGATCATTTTTACAATCCATTACTATGGTTGCTACCTAGATACAGAAAGGAACAAGGGTTACATATATTTTTAAATGCCAAACTACAAGGAACTAGTCTGATGGGTGGGGGTACAGCTCTCTAGCATGGAGTCACCAAAATGGAGTTACAGAAGCTAAGAGTGGGCTGGGGATATGGCCTAGTGGCTAGAGTGCCTGCCTCGTATTCATGAGGCCCTGGGTTCAATTCCCCAACACCACATATACAGAAAATGGCCAGAAGTGGCACTGCGGCTCAAGTGGCAGAGTGCTAGCCTTGAGCAAAAAGAAGCCAGGGACAGTGCTCAGGCCCTGAGTCCAAGCCCCAGGACTGGCCAAAAAAAACAAAACAAAACCAGAAGCTAAGAGTAACTTCTAAGACAATAAAATTTTATAAGCGCTGTTTCGGGGGGGGGGGGGGGGGGGGGGGGAAACTACACTTTTCCTTAATTTTCACATGCTGACACCAACAGGACACATACCAACAGAAACAACAGAACAAACACTAGGTGGCCACCACACATACATACATCCATACACCACGGCTCAAGCCAGAGAATCTCGACCAAGACTTGAGTTTATTACAAAGGGCCGATGACATAGCACATCTCACACTGTCCTAGGACACTAGATCAACGGCCTCATCCAGCCTCTCCACAATGTCCTCCATGTGGGTGCCACACACAAACTTACCTCTGCAGGCCTCCAAGAACAAGGGACTTTCTATGATGTCAAAATCAATTTGAGGTAAAAGCCTCAGGAGCCTCTAGAGCAGCAAGGGGGAGAGAAGGGCAGTTCCTGGGGCCCTGGAACATTCCAGGGAGTACCTCCCCTAGGAATCGACTTGGTCTATTTCCCCAGTGCCCGGCCATCTGCTGAGACAACTTGGGGTATGGGGTCTTGTCTCCTGGGGATCTCACTGGGGCCTTCAGAATGTTGATGTAAAGACCACCAGGAAACACCACTCAGATACAGAGTACAGCCAAGAGAAAGTCTTTATTACCAGCTGGGACTACATTGGACAGTAGAGTGCTCAAAAAAGTACAGTGCCAAGTCTGGCCTCATGTCCCCTTTTAAAGCAACTCTCACCCTCCCCCCCATTCACTCAGGGGTGGAAAGTCCTTAATGGTTCTTTTCTGCAGGTGCAAGGCAAGCGTGAAGTTACAGAAGCTAAAACAATGCTGTAAGCAATCATGAGCAGAGTCATATAATAATTACTATGGCATTTCTATAACTGCTACTATGATCATTTCTATAACTCATTATTACTATAATTTCTACAACCCATTACTATAGTTGCTACCTAGAAACAGAAATGTCTACATATATCTTTAGATGTCAAACTATAAGGAACTAGTCTTATGGGTGGGGTGCAGCCCTTTAAGATGGAGTCACAAAAATAAAATGGAGTAATAGAAGCTAAGAGTAAAGTCTAAGATGGTGAAATTTGATGAGCCCCATTACTCTCAGAAAAAAGCTGGGAAGTGTCACTGTGGTTCAAGTGGTAGCACACCAGCCTTGAACACAAAGAGCCTCAGGGATAGCACCCAGGCTTTGAGTTCATGCCTCAGTTAGGACTGGCAGAAGAAAAGCCATAAGTGGAGGTGTGGCTCATATGGTAGAGCATCAGCCTTGAATGAAAAAGTTAAAAGGACAGTGCCCAGGCCCTGAGTTTAGGCTACTGTGCAGGCATCAAAAAAACAAAAACAGGGGCTGGGGATATAGCCTAGTGGCAAGAGTGCCTGCCTCGGATACACGAGGCCCTAGGTTCGATTCCCCAGCACCACATATACAGAAAACGGCCAGAAGCGGCGCTGTGGCTCAAGTGGCAGAGTGCTAGCCTTGAGCGGGAAGAAGCCAGGGACAGTGCTCAGGCCCTGAGTCCAAGGCCCAGGACTGGCCAACAAACAAACAAACAAACAAACAAAAAAACCCAAAACAACCCAACCCACAAAAACAAAAAATAACCCAAAACTAAATTGTAATTCAAATTGATCATTGACCTAAAGGTAAAATGCCAAACTAGAAAATGTCTAGAAGATAAAAATGAGAAGAAAAATGAGCATAAAACGAGATGATCTGGGTTTCGAGATCATTTCTTTCAGAATTTGACAAAAACATAATCAATGGAAGAATTGCTGGGGACCTCATTTCTCTAAGTAACAAGCAGTGCACTGAGAAATCAGCAGATGGGGGAGCCACACAAGGGAGCACGCACATCCAGTCCACAGTTTGGATACACAGGGCCATGGAAACAGACTCAGCCCTTTGTTATGACCACCAGCCAATGCTGTGGCTTCTTCCCAGCCTACTCAGCAAGCCAGCTCTCCACTGGACTCTTGGAAAGAAGAAGGAATGATTCCCTGGGACTGTCTAAACATCTCTTATCACCTTAAAATCTGGAAATACAAATCTCTAATACTGTTATTTCCATTTTATTGTTGCTTGAAATCAATTGTGCCTATTTTATTTTAAAGGGACTGATTGATGCACTGAATAAAAATCATAATTGTCTTAACTGTCATATAACTATGATGTAACGATTACTATTTGATTATATATGACATATGAGAGAAAAGTTTAACAGCCTTGAGCATACTGCAGAACTCTGCTAAGAGGAGACGAGGCGGCCAGAGGTTCAAGTCCCAGTAGCTGCTTCGTGGCTGAGTCCCAGTCTTTACCGAGTTCAAGCCGTTGGCAGATAGATGAATATTGTCCTTCTATTCTTCTAACCCATTCAATTGCTTTCTTTACTTTCTCAAAATTCCAGGGATTATCCCTATATTGATTTTAAAAAAAGTTTCCATGAGGTAAGAATAAGCCAAGCTCAGAGAGACAAACAGCATGTTTTCTCTCATATACTGAAGCCAGACCTAGAATACACGGGGACATGACAATTCATACAGGACTCTAGGTATTCACACACAATGAAACCAAAGGAGGATACTCTTAGGAGTGGGTCACAAAAGTGCAATGCATATATGCACCTGATCATATAAAATAATATTTATCAAAATGAACTCCAGGAAATGGAAATAAGAATTTTCTTTGTTACTGTTTTCATTTTATTTTCCTCATCTTGATTGTTTGTTTATCCATCTTTGGGAAGGTAGGGGGAGCACAGAATTAGAGGGACAAAGAGTGCAGCAGTGGTACTTATCAGACACTATGTTGAAAATTGAGCTACACAATGGATGGGGATGTGAGGGGAGAGATGAGTTTGCCCAAAAAGAAATGTACTCTTCACTTGACTCATGTGACTGTAATCCTTTTGTACATCATCTTTATAATAATAAAAAAGTGTCCATTGATTTTTCAGAGTATAATTTTTTTGTGTATGCCAGTACTGGGGTTTGAACTCAGGTCCTGGGCTCTGTTCCTCAGCTTTTTCTGCTCAAGACTGGCAATCTGCCACTTGAACCACAGCTCTACTTATAGATTTTTGTCGGTTTCTCTGGCTTCAAACTGCCATCCTCAGATCTTAGCATCCTAAGTAGCTAGGATTACAGGCAATGGCCACTGCTGCTCAGCTTGAGTGCTGTTTTACAAAATGAGGCCTGTTTCTCTATTCCCTCTATTGTACCTGGACTTCTCAATTTGATTAGTTACTTGTAGAACTGAGAGTCACCCACGAAACTTGCACAGAGTAACTGTGCCAAGTAAGTCAGGCACATCTTCCTATGAAAATGTACACATTTCCTAGTGAGTTTCTGCAAGAAAGTAGCATCAGGGCTGGGAATGTTGCCTAGTGGTAAAGTGCTTGCCTCGCATGCATGAAGCCTTGGGTTTGATTCCTCAGCATCACATGTACAGAAAAAGCCAGAAGTGGCGCTGTGGCTCAAGTGAGTAGAGAGCTAGCCTTGAGCAAAAAGAAGCCAGGGACAGTGCTCAGGCCCCCAGTTCAAGCCCCAGGATTGGCAAAAAAAAAAAAAAAAAAAAAAAAAGAAAAAAGAAAAAGAAAGTAGCATCAAAGTCTATGTAAGACCCAGAAAAGACTGCAATCTGCAATCTTTCATTTAAGATAGCTATTACCTCACTAGTTTTGTCACCTACTGGAATCTGTTAGTGAGCAAGAGGCAGCACACACCAAAGGTTTTAAGGAAAATCCTATGGGCTGGGCACTGGTGATTCATGCCTGGAGTCCTAGCTACTTAGGAGGCTGACATCTGAAAGATCGTGGCTTAAAGCCCATCTGGGCAGAAAAGTCCTTCAGGCTCCTGCTCTAATTATCTAGCCAAAAGCCAGGTGGTAGGTATGGTTCTAGCTGTAGAGAACCAGCTGTGCACAAGCTTGAGGCCCCGAGTTTAAGCTCCAATACAGGCAAAAGGAAAATGGGAAAAAAATCCTATGGGCAAAAATTTGAAAATCCTTTCCATTTTCTTGGTTGTTTTCCTTGCAAAGGGAAAGGCCATCAGTCAGTGATGTGACTGAGAGTTCAAATCCTCACATGGCTGTGAGACACAGACTGGGTAGCATTCACTGTATTCTGGAAACATTTTCTCAGTTATGGTCATCATTGAGGTCAGATTGTCTCATTCTAGTGATTAACAAAACTCATCAATTTAACAAAATGAACAGTCCTTGGCACTAGGTAAACATTAGTGGAGATGAACATATTAGGTAATGAGTGTGAGCCAGGTATAATGGTTTATACCTGTAATCTCAGCTACTCAGGAGGTGGAGGCTATAAAAATGACCACTTCAAGGCTAGCTTAGACAAAGTTAGCAGGAGACCCTAACTTAAAAAAATAAATAAACGGGGCTGGGGATATGGCCTAGTGGCAAGAGTGCCTGCCTCGGATACACGAGGCCCTAGGTTCGATTCCCCAGCACCACATATACAGAAAACGGCCAGAAGTGGCGCTGTGGCTCAAGCGGCAGAGTGCTAGCCTTGAGCGGGAAGAAGCCAGGGACAGTGCTCAGGCCCTGAGTCCAAGGCCCAGGACTGGCAAAAAAAAATAAAAAAATAAAAAAATAAATAAACAGGGCTGGGAATATGGCCTAATGGTAGAGTTCTTGCCTTGTGTATATCATGCCCTGGGTTTCATTCCTCAGCACCATATATAGAAAAAGCCAGAAGTGGTGCTGTGGCTCAAGTGGCAGAGTGCTAGCCTTGGGAAAAAAGAAGCCAAGAACAGTGTTTAGGCCCTGAGTTCAAGCCCCAGGACTGGCACAAACAAACAAACAAACAAACAAATGGTCTAATGCTCCAGTGGTAGAGCACTTGCTTAGTTAGCATGCCTGAAGTCCTGAGTGACACAAATATTATGTGCCTAAAGTGGTTAGCAGATGGATGTTTTCCAGTAATTATTAATCTACTTCTTAGAGACTAAAAGTTACAAATCTAGTTTAAGTATTTTGATTATTCACCTTGCCCACCTTTATTTTCATTGGCATCAACTTTTCTTCCTAGTTTTATAATTGTATTTTATGTATCATATGTTTATTTTATTTGACATATATTATACATAAATACATATATCTATATACATATAGTGTGTGTGTGTGTGTGTGTGTGTGTGTGTGCTTGTGTGTGTGGTGTGTCCTGGTACTGGGATTTTAACTCAGGGCCTGAGTGCTGTCCTTCAGCTTTTTTTGCTCAAGGCTAGCACTCTAGCACTTAGGCAGACAACAGTGCTGCATAAAAATTCACATAAGGGGCATGGGGCGTGTCACTCATGTTAGTGTCTATGTTTAGTATGCATAAAATCTTGTTTGATTCCCAGCACTAGCAAAAAAAATAAAAAACTGTACAAAGTTATTAGAGAACATTAATTTATCCGAATCTTCTTCTTCTTCTTCTTCTTTTTTTTTTTTGGTTACATTCAGTTTCCTAAGGATGCAGCTAAATGGTAAAATGGTAAAATGTGGGCATTGTGTGTTATTTTATGATCTTTCACAAAGTTTCACATTTGTCTCCTCACAGTACCAACTCTTGAATTTGACCTCTCAATGCTGATACTGCAGGTGTAACTGACCATACTTGGCCTGTTTTACTTATATGATGTGTTGATGTGTACATGCTGTGTGTATGCAGTGCTAGGTACTGAGCTCTGGGCTCTGTACATGCTAGATAAGTGCTCCACCACTGAGTTCCATTCTCAGTCCTGAGGTAACGTTTCAATGTTTAGACATGGAGTATGTGGGTTTCCATCAACATTCTTGTGCTATGAGCTGCAGCTGTTGGGAAGAGGCCTGACCTTCCAAAGGCACCTGAGATCAACGCCCCCTAGTAAAGATCAGCCCTCCCTCCCCACCCCAGTCCAGACAGCAAGTGTAAGCTGTACATAAATTATCAGAGATGGCTCCCATGAAGCCAGTGGCAAAAATCTTAGCCTACCTACCAAGGTACAAAGATTCTCTTTGTACTTCAGATTCTCTTTCTACTTCAAAGTAGCACATGCACATAAAACAATTCAGTATAGCTTAAGAAATAGCTGAAAATACGAGTTGCTAATCACTATAGTTAGTCACCTGAAAGCCTCATCCAGTTTCATAAGTGGTTTGAAGGCTATTCCCATCATTCTTCTTCGAATATACTGTAGTGCCAGCAATGTGGCAATCAGGTGCAGAAGACATTCTTTTCCTTTAGTACCTAAAAATAAAAACCTCTTTTACTTCTGTTAGAAACTCTACATCTCAAATTGTGTCTATGTATAAAAGTCCCATGAAAGAATTATATAAATGTTGTTGGGTTCTGGTAGCGTATGCCTAGAGGCTGACATCTGAGGATTGAGGTTTTGGTTTTTTGTTTGTTTGTTTGTTTGCCAGTCCTGGGGCTTGAACTCAGGGCCTGAGTACTGTCCCTAGCTTCTTTTTGCTCAAGGCTAGCACTCTACCACTTGAGCCACAGCGCCACCTCTAGTGGCTAGTTTTAAACTGAGACCCTCAGATCTCAGACATCTGAGTGGGTAAGAATGCAGGTGTGAGCTACCACCATCTGCTTGGGTTAAGTTTCAAAAGCTACATATGGAAGGTGACAGGTTCTTCACAGTGTAATTTCCCTGATAATCATTATTGTTTGTGATATGGGTAGGGAAGTAATCTCTGATTGTGTTTAGCTAAGATTCTGGGTTTATTTTCTGCTGTAGTTAGTGCCACATACGCTAATAAATTTGTACTTTACCCTAGTTAATACATAAGATAACAAACAAGTCTCGTATTTTCTTCAATGGTTCACAATATAATTCATTTATATATGGGTTCACAATACAATTCTAATTATATATAACTTCCACAATTATTAGATGAATACACTAGTCTTAAGTGATCTATTCAAATTAAGGCCATAGCTATGAATGAAAACACTGACTTACCTAGAGATCGAATTCCTTTTTCTTCAAGATAGTTGTGTAAAACATGTATTTTAAGATTTACTATAAGTCCTAGTTCTGGTATGAGTTTCCAGTAACCATGCTATGAAGTTAAGAAAATAAATGTAAGTCATGAAACGGGAATTTCGCTACATAATACAAAAAAGAAGTTCAGTTATATATTACAATTTAGTTCACTATATTTCTGATTTTTGGTATTGGGATTTGATGGGACAGGGGAGGTAGGTATTCTATACTTGAGCCACAGGCCCAGGCCTAGATTTCTGAAATTTTTATTATGATAACATCAAAGTTCTTCATCTGGGGAAATTGGATTTTTTAAAAGTATATAATTTTGTTACTATTAAGGTGTTATACAGAGGGGTTACTGCTTTGGAATTTCTTAAGTACTGTGGACATCAGCTACCTGGAGCCATTTATAAAAAGCCTGGAGTGAAGTTCCCAAATAGCATTTTCAATCTACACTATGAGCTTCTTTTAGTAGTGCTTTGAACCCATGTTTATGCTGGCACTGGGGCTTGAACTCAGGACCTCACTTTCTTAACCCTTTCTCTTCAGGCCATAACACCACTTTCAGTTTTCTGGTGGTTAACTGGAGATAGGAGTACATAGACTTTGCTCCTCAGGCTGGCTTTGAACCACAATTCTCACATCTCAGTTTCCTGAGTAGCAAGGAATACAGGGTGAGCCATAAGTACCTGGCTTCCTATGATTCCTTTGTTCTTCTTAAATTCTTTTCACTGTCTTTAAGTAGTTGCACAAAGAGATTTCAATTCAACATGTTAGTTTATGAGTATAGTGCATCTGAACCTATGTCACCCCTTTCATAATTCTCCCCCAACTCTCCCAAACCCTCCTTGATTTTTTCCCAACATTAAAAATGTACTTTGTATAGTTTAAAATAGATTTTTTTTTTTTTTTTGCCAGTCCTGGGGCTTGGACTCAGGGCCTGAGCACTGTCCCTGGCTTTTTTTGCTCAAGGCTAGCACTCTGCCACTTGAGCCACAGCACCCCTTCTGGCCATTTTCTGTATATGTGGTGCTGGGGAATTGAACCCAGGGCCTCATGTATACAAGGCAAGCACTCTTGCCACTAGGCCATATCCCCAGCCCTGAAATAGATTTTTTTCTAAATAGAAAATTGGTTTATTGAAGACAGTCTTCATAACTACCTTCCTACCAGGCATGGTGGTACATGCCTTTAATCCCAGTACTCAGGAAGCTGAGGCAAAAGGATCATGAGTTAAAGTCAGCCTGTACTGCATAGTGAGTGGTGAGGAAAAACATGGGAGTGCAGCTGTGGCTCAAAGTGGTAAAGCACTAGCTTCAAGAAAAAGAGCTCAGGGATGGCTCCTAGACCCTGAGTTCAAGCCCCACTACTGACCCCCATCCCTAAAAAAAAAGAAGAAAAACCAAAAACCTAATTTATTTGTGCTCTCAGTCTTCTACCCATTCCATCACGTGCATATGAGAGTGTGGCAAATGTGAACAGGGGCGTCCTAACCATGAAGGATAAAGACTCCATGCCTAGAGCTAACTAACATAGGGAAGAGATAAGTGGGAACTATGGTAGCCAGGTGGGTAGCTTAAAGGACCTATGGTAATCATTTGGAAAACAATAGTAATGAGATGTGCCAACTCATGTAGACCCAGGGCCAGGTGCTGGGCTTTTACCTTTGTTGCCACTTCTTGGGGAGGTGCCATAATTACACCCATTGCAGATGAGGTCACTGAGGCCCAGAAAGATTAAAAACTTGTCCAAAGCCACACAGCTAACACACAGCAGAGCTAGGACTGAACCCCCAGCAGGGCGGCTGTGGCCTCTACCCTCTCTGTCTTGACAACTATGGGCCATACCACTTCTTTCAAGCTCTCTTGGGTACTGTGTGAGTGGGAAGCAGAGTTTAGTGTTAGATGTCCTGTTTCAACTTTAAGACCATAGCTGGGCACCAGTTGCTCTCACCTTGAATCCTGTCTACTCAATAGGCTGAGATCTAAAGATTGCAGTTCAAAGCTGGCCTACATAGGAAAGTCTATGAGACCCTTATCTCTAACTTCCAAACTTCCAAAAAAGCTGAAGTGGACATACAGTTCAAGTGGCAGAGCACCAGCCTTGATGGAACAAACTAAGGGACAGTGCCTTGGTCCTGAGTTCGAGCTTCAGCACCGGCACACACACACTCACACACAAGACCAATTGTGACATAAGTTAAGTACCTCTGTTTGCAGTGCGAAGAGGACAGACAAGGGCCTATGGATCCAAAAGTCACTTCGAGGCTCTATCCCACTGTGTAAAATCCTCTGAAGGCCACTTGCAGGTTCCATCTTGCCACTGCAAGGAATTCTATGAAAAACACTTTCAGGCTCCATCCTGTCACTGAGTGGACTCTTCTCAATGACACTTTCAGGCTCCAGGCTGCCACTGCGTGGAGTCCTCCGAATGACACTTGCAGGCTCAATCCTGCCACAGTGTAAAGTCTTCCGAATGACACTTGCAGGCTGCACCCTGCCACTGTGTAGAATCCCCTGAAAGCCAGTTTCAGGCCCCATCCCGCCACTGTGCGGAATCTGAATGACACTTTCAGGCCCCATCCTGAGTGGAATCCCTTGAAAGCCACTTTCAGGTCCTAACCCACCCCTGAATGGAATCCCCTGAAAGCTACTTTCAGGTCCTAACCCACCACTGAATGGAATCCCCTGAAAGCCACTTTCAGGTCCTAACCCACCACTGAATGGAATACTCTGAGAGCCACTTTCAGGGCCCCTCTCGCCATGGTGTAAACTCTTTGTTGGGAAGTACATTTTTGGTGTTTTCTCCTGACCTGCAGTAAGCCCAGTGTCTTTCTGGGCAGAACCAGAGACTAAGAACTGTTGCCTGTGCAGATTCCTGAAGTCCCTGCTGTAGGCAGCCATAGAGACTGGGCAATTTTGATCCTGCAAAGAAGAATCACTTTGGGCATGACCAAAGGGAAAAGAAGAATGGGGAACAGGAAGTTTTGGGGGAGGGAAAAGCATTGGCGGAAAAGCCGGCTCAGGGGCCTGGTCTAATAAGGAACTTCTCCCACATTTTGGTCTCTTACCCATGTGATAAGATACCTTTTGTTTTAACTGTTTGGCATTCAATGAATCACCTGAAAAAGTACTGTCAAAAGTGCCCAATAGAAAATCTGGGGGTGGGCGTGGGGGAGCTGACCCCAGGGCAATGCTGGGGCTGGTGCCAGGCTCAAGGCCGGGGCCACCTACTGGGGGGACAGCTGGGCTGACGGCAGCCCCAGGATGGAAAAGAGAGTGGGTGTCTTTGAGAAGAGAGGGCAGAGGGAGGGAAGCCGGGGTTACGGAAGCACAAGGGGAGGAATATGTTGTCTCTAATTTAGATCTTTTTTGTCTCCTTGAATCCTTCTGGCTCAAATCCAATGACTCTTCCAAGTCTCCAGAGAGAAAACGAACCGAGCAAGGCTGGTATTCTAGCAAACAATCAGCTTCCTGCATCCTTTTCATCTCCCATGAATGTGTATGTTGCAGTTCTTCATTCCATTCGAAGGACAAAGAGCGAGGCTGTGCAGAAAGGAAAACTGTGTGAAGGGGAAACAGAGCAAACCAAACAAGCAGACATTCTTCCCGGTGGTCAGTCACCGTCCAGTCAATGCACAGCATGCTGCCCAGTCAGGAACATCAACAGTGGGAAGGTCAAGGGTTGGTGAGGAGGTCCTCCAAGAAGAAGTAAAAAAAAAAAAAAATGGGGGCACTCCTCAACCCAGTTCTTAGGCTCCTGTCTCTGACTGCAGATAAGAATTTAAGCACAACATGTCTGTGGCTGACACCTGTAATCCAAACTACTAAGGAGGCTGAGATCTTTTTTTTTTTCCCCCAGTCCTGGGGCTTGAACTCAGGGCCTGAGTACTGTCTACTACTTGAACCACAGTGCTACCTCTGGTTTTCTCTGTTTATATGGCACTGAGGAGTCGAACCCAGGGCTTCATGCATGCTAGGCAAGCACTCTACCACTAAGCCATCTTCCCAGCCTAGAAGGCTGAGATCTTTTAAGGACCAAGGTTCAAAGCTAACTGCAGGCAGAAAAGCCCATGAGTCTCTTATCACCAATTAAACAGCAGAAAGCTGGAGGTAGAGGTATGGCTCAAGTGGTAGAGTGCCAGTCTTGAGCAGAAAAGCCATGCAAAACCACAAAGCTCTGAGTTCAAGCTCCAGTTTTAAGACAAGCAAAAGAAAAAAAGAATTTCAGGCAGAGTAGTAGAGTAAGACACAAGTGGAGAATTAGTGAGCTGTGCCACTGGGCAAGGCATGTTTTGGAAGGACGCTCAGCCAGCCAACGAGCTAGTTCAGTAGGGTGTGAAGAGTAGGACAACTGAGGTGGGTGAGGACAGGGTCCTGGTATAAATCCTTTGGTGTAAGCACAGGACTTTTATTCTAGGCATCTTTATACATGGCAGTCACTCCTGTTACAGGAGCATAAGAAAGTAATTCTTTGACATTGATTTCTGCTTCTTAAGATTTGTAATAGCCGGGTGCTGGTGGTTCATGCCCACAATCCTAACTACTCAAGAGGCTGAGATCTGAGGTTCATGGTTGGAAGCCAGCCTGGACAGGAAAGTCTGTGAGATTCTTTTTTTTTTTGGCCAGTCCTGGGGCTTGGACTCTGGGCCTGAGCACTGTCCCTGGCTTCTGTTTTACTCAAGGCTAGCACTCTGCCACTTGAGCCACAGCGCCACTTCTGGCCATTTTCTGTATATGTGGTGCTGGGGAATCGAACCCAGGGCCTCATGTATATGAGGCAGGCACTCTTGCCACTAGGCCATATCCCCAGCCCCTCTGTGAGATTCTTATCTCCAATTAACCATTAGAAAGCTGGAAGTAGAGCTGTGGTTCAAAGTGGTAGAGTACTAGCCTTGAGCAGAAAAGTTCAGACTTGGAAAGACAGCATCCAAGCCCTGAATTCAAGCCCCACAACAACAACAACAATAACAACAACAAAAAGATCCTTAACAGTCGCTCTTCACATGAAAAGGAGTCTTGTCTCAATGGCATATTGATTGATGCTCAGGGCACAGTGATTACCTGAAGCAAGAACAAAGGTGGAGAAGAAGTTCTCCTTTGTACTGCCTAGTTTTGGTGGGTAAAGGAGGTTCAGTTTCTATGAGTGGTATTTGTGCATTTCTAGTCAGGCCATGCATCAGTGCAATGTTTAGTTTTGCACTCCTGGTTACTGTGTCTCAAGTCCACTGCTTGTTCCTATTACACTGTCTCAGTATGGACTTAAGGGCCTGAGGCACACAGCTCAAATGTAGAGTGCCTGTCTAGGAGGCCCTCATGACGGGACTTGAGTTCAAACATCAGTACCAAGAAGGGGAAAAAAAGCTGGGAACTGGTGTCTCACACCTGTAATCCTGAGATTTGAGTATAGAGGTTTCAAACCCAGCCCCAGGAGAAAAGTCAAGGAGACTTTTACCTCCAAAGAACCAGCATAAAGCCAGAAGTAGAGGTGTGGCTTAAGTGGTAGAGTGCTAGCCTTGAGCAAAACAGCCAAACCAAGCTTGAGTTCTAGACACCACACCAGCCAAGGAAGGAAGGAAGGAAAAAAGAAAAAAACAAAGAAAGGAGGGAAGAAGGAAAGGAAAAAAGGAGAGGATGGAAGGAAAACAATACTTGAAGTATTCAAAATCATTTAAGCAAAATACGTTCATTTTCTTTCTTTGCAGTGTTGGGGAAAGAATGACCTTAAGAAAATGAGGGCCAGGGGGCTGGGGATATGGCCTAGTGGCAAGAGTGCTTGCCTCTTATACTTGAAGCCCTGGGTTCGATTCCCCAGCACCACATATACATAAATGGCCAGAAGTGGTGCTGTGACTCAGTGGCAGAGTGCTAGCCTTGAGCAAAGAGAAGCCAGGGACAGTGCTCAGGCCCTGAGTCCAAGGCCCAGGACTGGCAAAAAAAAAAAAAAAAAGAAAATGAGGGCCAGGTGCTGGTGGCTCAGGCCTGTAATCCTGGAACTTGTTGAAACTGTTTTAAAAAACGGAAGAAAGGGGATGAGGGAAAGAAAGAGATATTCCATATATATATACAATAATAAATTACCTTTCCTTGTACAAAAATGGTATATACCAATAAAAAATCTTTTAGCTGAGTATTGGTGCCTCATGCCTGTGATCCTAGCTACTCAGGAAGATCATGGTTCAAGGCTCTCTCAGGCAGCAGTTTGTGAGATTCTTTCACACACATACACACACACAAAAAAAAAGAGCAAAAAGTTAACCTGGAACAATGGCTCATGTGGTAGAGAGCTAGCCCAGAAAGTTCCAGGCCTTGAGTTCAAACCCAAAAAACAAACCAAAACAAATACGTATGTCTTTACACTAGAATACAAACAGTATGTAAAACAATAGGGAATGTAGAGAGCTACATTACTGCTATTATTTGGATCTAAATGTAACAGATGCTCCTTAGTCACAGCCAGGCACTGAAGATGGAGGTTTGAAGCTAGCCTAGGCAGGAAAGTCTGTGAAATTCCTATCTTCAATTAACCATAAAAAAATGCTGAAAGTCGACCTGTGGCTCAAATGGTAGAGCACCCAGGCCAAGAGTTCAAGCCTTAGGCCAACACATGCACACAAAATAAAACCACTAAACAACAAACAAAAACCCTCATCGTGAATGAAACTTCAGTTTTCTGTGAATGAAAACTGTTCGAGATATTTTGGAAAAATTAGCTTCTAATTTTACCCTTCTATATGAACTTTTTATTTTAAAAAGAATGTATTTTTTCTCATTTCAGTCACATTAATTTGAACAATTAATAATGAAGAACATGACATTATATATATTTACAAAACAATTCCTGGGCTAGGGATGTGGCTTCGTGCAGGGACCCTGAGTTTGATCCTTAGAACCACAGGAAAAAAAATTAAATTATAAAAAACGTTTAACTGGCCCTTTCTAAACTTATATGTAACATAGCTACTCAGGAGGCAGAAAAAAGAAAACCCAAACAACACTAAACAAAATCAAGAAATCCAAAGATTCAAAACTGTCTTACACACGTTGAGCTCTCAAGAGAGTTCCAGCTACTTGGGGGATGGAGGCTAGAGGATCACAACACAGAAAAATCTACATGACAAAAAATCATAAGCAAGGATAACACGTAAATGACAGTGGAGCATGAGGCCTGGTGGCTTAAGTCTGCTATGCTAGCACTTGAGAGTCTAAGGCAGGAGGACTGAGTTCCATGACAGCCTGAGCTACATAACAAGACTGTGCCTCAAAAATTAAAAGAAAAGGGGCTGGGAATATGGCCTAGTGGCAAGAGTGCTTGCCTCCTATACATGAAGCTCTTGGTTCGATTCCCCAGAAGGGGCTCTGTGGCTCAGGTGGCAGAGTGCAAGCCTTGAGCGGGAAGAAGCCAGGGACAGTCCAAGGCCCAGGACTGGCCAAAAAAAAATTAAAAAAAAAAAAAAGAAAACAAATGGAACAAGCAGACAAAAACAAATAGCAAACTGGGATGGATATATATTTGTTTATTTATTTTTTGGCCAGTCTTGGGGCTTGGACTCAGGGCCTGAGCACTGTCCCTGGCTTCTCTTTGCTCAAGGCTAGCACTCTACCACTTGAACTAAAGGGCCACTTACAGCCTTTTCTGTTTATGTAGTACTTAAGAATCGAACCCACGGCTTCATGCATGCTAGGCAAGCACTCTACCGCTAAGCCACATTACCAGTCCCTTTTCTTTCCCTTCAAGTTCATGATCTGTTAGTGTGCTTAATGGTGGTATACCTGCAACAAGCTGATATCATCCATACTTCCATCTTGCAGTACTTCCAGTGAAGTGGCAATCTGTGCAGGGCGAATCAGGGAAAGTGAGGCATGGGAAAGAGCAACCAGGAATTTATAGAGCAGCATTGTACTTGAAAGCACATAAACTTAAGATGCATGGTACTCATAATCTGACTTGTTGAATCAAAACCTCTCTGTACAACTACTTTAAGGTAATAATTTAAAAATGCACATAAGCAATACATTCTTTGCTTGAGTCTTACACTCTCTCAATAAGCTACATCATATATTGTTTTTTAAAAAAGGAGCCAGGGGCAATAGCTCAAGCCTGTAGTCCTAGCTAGTTGGGAGGCAGAGACTGGGAGATTGTGGTTCACTACCAGCTTGGGCATATATGAAGTTCATGAGACTCCATCTCAACCAATGGCTGGGCATGGTAGTGTATACCTATCAGTCATGATCTATCTATAAGATCTGTCTTTGTTTTCTGCTTGTTTGCTCAATAAAGCTCTGCCTAGGGTTTTTTTTAAATTGCAACTTGACTTTCTTTATTTACTTACTTGCTTATTTATTGATTGGTGCTTATACTGGGGATTAAACTTAGGGCTTCATACTCTTGCTTAGCTTTTTCCACTCCAGGCTGGTATTCTATCATTAGAGCCACTCCTCCATTTTTGGCATTTTATGGATAATCAGAGACAAGTCTTACCAACTTTTCTGTTCAGGGTGGCTTTGAACCATGAACCTTAGATCTCAGCCTCCTGAGTAAATAGGATTACAGACATGAGACATCAGTATCTAGCATTATCCTCAAAATTTTACTCTTTGGCTGAAGTCCAGGACCAAGGATAAACTCATGAGCAGAGCAATCTGTAAAGGGAATCTTTACAAGCCTTGCCATCCTCCAGAAACACAAAATTCAAAGTATCCCAAGGAGTATCTGGCCACAGAGCAACCACCCCTTAGCTCCTCACATCCTAGCCACTCACCTGCTCTTTCTAGAGGCTGGGCATTGTAGCTTAGTAATTGAGAACCTACTTAGCATTTATAAGGCCCTGGGGGTCAATCCCCAGCACCACACACACACACACACAAAGGAGTAACAGTAAAAATAAGGAAGTGAACCAATAAGCAAATCTACATCCACCCCCTCTTTTTTTTTTTTTTGCTGGTCCTGAAGCTTGGACTCAGGGCCTGGGCACCATCCTTGACTTTTGTGCTCAAAGCTAGTGCTCTACCACTTGAACCACAGCCCCACTTTTGGCTTTTTCTGTGATTCATTGGAGATATTCCTGCCCAGGCTGGCTTTGAACCTCTATCCTGAGATCGTAGCCTTCTGAGTAGCTATGATGACAAGTGTGAGCCACCAGTGAGTGTCTGGCCAACCTTTTCTTTTTACACAGATTGGAGCATGTAAGCACACTGCTTGCCTTGTTCACTTTGTCTTAGGGCGCCTTTCCATCTCCACGTGTGTAGAGCTGCCTCATCCTTATTACTGGCTAAAAGATGCTGGGCTCCCATGCTACGGTTCTCTCTGCTTGGAACAGAAAGTGTCATTTTAGAGAACAGCAGCCGCAAGGCAAACACATGGAGAGGTGTGACAGATTGGCTCCTCAGCTCCTCTAGCAACCTTGCAATAGGCTGAGGGTCCTTTACCTGAAATGCTTATGCATGTGGACATTTACCCCTGATTCTAGAATATCTACACATACATAAGCTATCTTGAGTTGGGGATCCAAGTCTAAATACAGAAGTCATTTAAGTTTTGTATATACCTAGTACATATGGTATAAGGCAGATGTTATTTTATTTGTGTGTTGGTACTGGGGATTGAACTCAAGGCTTTATGCCATCATGAGGCTCATTTTACCCAAGGCTGGTGCTTTACCAATTGAGCCACAGCTCCATTTTTTTTTTGCTGGTAATTGAGGATAAAAGTCTCGTGGGCTTTTCTACCTGGGCTGACTTCAAACCATGATCCTCAGATCTCAGCTTCTTCTTCTTTTTAAAATTTTATTTATTTGTTTGTTTGTTTATTTATTTTGCCTGGGGCTTGAGCTCAGGGCCTGAGCACTGTCACTGCTTCTTTTTACTCAGGGCTAGCACTCTGCCACTTGAGCCACAGCACCACTTCTGGCCTTTTCTATATATGTGGTGCTGTGGAATCGAACCCAGGGTTTCACCTATACGAAGCAAGCACTCTAACAGTAGGCCATATTCCCAGCCCTGGGACCAGGCATTCTTGCTAGTACCACTTGAGTCACATCACCACTTCTGGCTAGAAATGGTGAATTTTGGTGGTGAATTGGCAGTACATTTCACAGATTTGCCTGCCTTGGCTGGCTTTGAACCTTGATCCTCAGATCTTAGCCTCCTTAGCAGCTAGGACTGTAAGTTTCATCCACCAGGGCCTGGCTTGCTTGTTTCATTTGTTGTAATTTACTATCTCAAAACTCAGCAAATACTGGGGCTGGGAATATGGCCTAGTGGCAAGAGTGCTTGACTCGTATACATGAAGCCCTGGGTTCGATTCCCCAGTGCCACATATATAGAAAATGGCCAGAAGTGGCGTTGTGGTTCAAGTGGCAGAGTGCTAGCCTTGAGCAAAGAGAAGCCAGGGACAGTGCTCAGGCCCTGAGTCCAAGGCCAAGGACTGGCAAAAAAAACAACAACTCAGCAAATAGGATTTTATGAGTAAATTTAATGCTTTTTAACGTATTAATCTGTGTGTGTGTGTGTGTGTGTGTGTGTGTGTGTATGTGTGTGTTGGTACTAGGGTTTGAGCTCAGGGCCTGGATACAGTCTCTTAGCTTTTTCACTGCTTTAGCTATGCTTCCACTTCACCTTTTCTTTCTTTCTTTCTTTCTTTCTTTCTTTCTTTCTTTCTTTCTTTCTTTCTTTCTTTCTTTCTTTGTGTGTGTGTGTGTGTGTGTGTGTGTGTGTGTGTGTGTGTGTGGAGTTAATTGGAGATAAGTGTCTCATGTACTGTCCTTCCAGGGCTGGCTTTGAGCTCAGAGCTCAACCTTCTAAGTTGCTAGGATTACAGGCATCCAGCTTATATTTTAAAATATTTTAAACTAATTTTCCTTATTTTAATCCCCTTCTTCCTAGAGTCTTACCCATGCTACATGCCCATAGGCACTGTAAAATGGAGTGAAGCTGGGAATGGTGGTGCATTTTTGTCATACCAGCACTCAGAAGGCAGAAGCAGGAAGCCTCATTTGAGCTATATTGTGAGATTTTTTTTCTCCCAAACGATCAAAATAGGAAGTAGAGCTGTGGCTCAAAGTGGTAGAGTTCAAGCCCCACAACCAACAAAAACAAAGAAAAAAGATAAAAGAAGATAAATAGAATATATTTTATTTTCTCAAAATTTCCCTTCCTACATTTTTTTGGCCAGTCCTGAGGCTTGACCTCAGAGCCTGGGTGCTGTCCTTGAGCTTCTTTTACTCAAGTCTAGAGCTCCCTCACTTGAGCCACAGCCCCATTTCTGGTTCTTTTAGTATTGTAGATACTAGAGTCTAATGGACAGACTTTCCTGCCCTGGCTGGTTTCAAATACCATCCTCAGATCTCAGCCTTCTGAGCAACTAGGATTGTAGGCATGAGCCACTCATGCCTGATTTCTTCCTACAATTATTTTCTCTTAAGATTATAAATTCTTTTTTTTAAATGATGGCTGTTATTTGTTTCCTTCTTTTTGTTATTTATTTATTTATTTGGTGGGTTTTTTGGCCAGTCCTGGGCCTTGAACTCAGGCCAGAGCACTGTCCCTGGCTTCTTTTTGCTCAAGGCTAGCACTCTACCACCCACTTGAGCCATAGTGCCACTTCTGGCCATTTTCTATATATGTGGTGCTGAGGAATCGAACCCAGGGCTTACACGTATACAAGGCAAGTACTCTAGCCACTAGGCCATATTCCCAGCCCCAAGATTATAAATTCTTTTTTTTTTTTTTTTTTTAGCATTCAACTTTTTAATGATTATAAGCAATGAAGGCACCTACTAGGTTAAAACTGGCTTGCTCTGTTACACAGAAGGGTCATCAATAGTGAGATTATTGTGCATCTGCTCTCTGAAATTTCAATTTAAAAACAAATTTAAGGGAACTTTCTTACTGCTGACCTCTTAGGGAACATAGCTAGGGAAAACATCTGCAGGTGCCTCAAATTGCTACACATTGCTTTACAAAAACAAGCCTCCCAGGTGGTGTTGAGCTTGCTCTTGAGAGGATGTCCCCATTTTAGGATGTTTGGATACAGTCCTTCTCCTGCTGGATAGTTTCCTTTGAGGGAAGAGTGTTTTTTTCCTCAGTATTAGTTTTCTTCAACTTTGATTGGTCAAACTTCTCCACTTCAGACATGTCTGGTTTATCACACATCTTGAGTAAAAGGCTGGATGCCTGGTGGCTCAGGCAAAGATGTCAGCAGAGGAGGACCACTAGCTGGCTCCGGGATGCTTGAGTCAGATTATAAATTCTTTACTTATTTAAACTTGATACCTAGAGTCTTATCAGCACCGTTTTGCTTCTTCACTTTAGAATATGTTTTCTGATATTAACTAAGTAATATTTGTGGGGCTAGCTACTGAACTTAGGGCCTTGCACAAGTGACTTACTAATAAGCAAACCTTAGCTTTTTTTTTTTTTAAGCTGCAATAGGGTTTGAACTCAGAGCCTTGAGCTTGGCAGGCTGGTGCTTTTTCATTTGAACCATGACTGTGTTTGCTTTAGACTTTTCTTGGGTAGGGACTGCATTCTTGCCCAGGCTGGTCTTGGACCTCATTCCTCCTATCTACCACTTCATTGCAGCTAGGATCACAGATGTGAACTATAGCTGGCTTATTTGCTGAGATAGGGTCTCAATAATTTTGTCTGGGTCTGGGGATATGGCCTAGTGGCAAGAGTGCTCACCTCATATACATGAAGCCCTGGGTTCGATTCCCCAGCACCACATATACAGAAAATGGCCAGAAGTGGCGCTGTGGATCAAGTGGCAGAATGCTAGCCTTGAGCAAAAAGAAGCCAGGCCAAGCCCCAGAACTGGCCAAAAAAAAAAAAATAATAATAATTTTGTCTGGGTTGGACTTAAACAGAATAGCTGGTATTACAGGCATGAGCCTATCCCTACCTTGCAATTTTTATTCAAGCACTATTTTTCAATTCTGTCATGTTTTTCTTTTATGAGGCACAGTATAAAGCACTGACAGCATTAAAGAAATTCACAGCACAGTGGTGCACACTGAAATCTAAGCATCTTAGAGGCTGACTGAAAAGAGGCTCATGAGTTTCAGACTAGCCTGAGCCTGATCCTCTGTCTCAAAAAAAAAAAAGAAAGAAAGAAAAGAAAAGTAAAAAAGAAAGTAATTAGATGTTAATGGCTCATGCCTATAGTCTTAACCTACTCAAGTGGCTGAGGGAAACTAACAGGACAGACAAAACTGAGACTCTTAATTCCAATTAACCAGTGAAAAGCTAGAAGTGGAGGTATGGTTCAAGTGGTAATCAGCCTTTAGTGAAAAAGCCAAACAAGAGTGTGAAGCCCTGAGTTCAAGCTCCAGTACCACCACGCATTGGGTGCATGTGCACACACATGCATGCAGATTCACACACACACACAATAAATAATATAAATGGAAAACAAAAAAAATGAGTAATAAGATGTAGTTCCATGAGAGAGCACTTGCCTAGTATGCTCGAGGCCCTGGGCTTGATCCCTAGGAACCTCCCCCAACTCACGGGCCACATGTAGTTTTAGTTATATATTTGATACTTTCATGGTGAACCTACATTACATAATGACTTTAGCTTTCTGTATGACCATTTAAAAATACATTGTAACCATAGCTATTCTTTTTGTACTTTATAATGAAATGTATATATTAGTAGCAGTAGCAGTTAATAGAAGAGCAGTTTTATAAATTCTTAAGTATTTTCTATATGAAGGAGAAAACATTTTGGGGATGTTCAAACAGTAAGGGTGCTACACTTAGCATGGCATTATGAAAGTACCGTATCAGTCATTTGCATGTATAATGGTAGTGCCCAAAAATTAGAGCTGGAAAATTCCTAGATGCCCAGTGACATCATGGCCATTGTGATGTTATACAACAAGGAGTTACTCAGTATGGTGGTGATGCTGATGTCAACAGACCTACTGTGCTGTTGGTGTTATAAGCACAGAATGCATGCTGCGTACAGACAGAGGACTTCATGATAATAGACATCTGCATCATGAGATTATGTATTTTTCTATACTATAACTTTTACCATTTATCTTATTTATTTGTAGAACTGGAGATGGAACCCAGGGCCTCATGCACACTAGCTAGGTAAGAGCTTTTAATATATATGTTTTGTTTTGTTTTGCCAGTCCTGGGCCTGGACTCAGGGTCTGAGAACTGTCCCTGGCTTCTTTTTGCTCAAGGCTAGCACTCTGCCACTTGAGCCACAGCGCCACTTCTGGCCATTTTCTGTATATGTGGTGCTGGGGAATTGAATCCAGGGCCTCATGTATACAAGGCAAGCACTCTTGCCACTAGGCCATATCCCCAGCCCCTATATTTTATTTTTTTAATGCTGGGGCTAGGGCTTGAACTCAGTACCCCATTCCCTTAGCTTTTCACTTAAGGTCCTCTACTACTTGGGACTTTTGCTGGTTAACTGAAAATAACAGTCTCTCAGATTTGCCTGACTGGACTAGCTTTGAACAGTAATCCTTAGATCTCAGCCTCCTGAATAGTTAGGATTCCTGATGGGAGCCACTTCACATCTAGTTACAATGCTGATTGTAGCTGGGAAGCCTGGTGCCTTTGAAGCCAGCCAGGACAAGAAAGTCCATGAGATTCTCATCAATTAATCATGAACAAAAGCCAAAAGTGGAACTGTGGTTCTAGCAGTAGAGTGCCAGCCTTGAGTGAGAAAGCTAAGGACAGTGCCCATAGGTACTGGCATATTATAAACAAACACAAAAATCATCATTGTCAAGTATACTTCTGGTTATTTAACTTAATATGTTGAGACCCAGGCTCCCTGTAATTCTAGCTACTCAGGAGGCTGAGATCTAAGGATTGCTGTTTGACACCAGCCCAGGCAGTAAATGTCTGAGAAACTCTTGCCTCCAATTAACCACAAAAAGCTAGAAGTGGAGCTGTGGATCATGGGGTAGAGTGCTAGCATTAAGTAGAAGAGCTCAGGGACAGTACCCAGACCCAGAGTTCATGGGGTAGAGTGCTAGCATTAAGTAGAAGAGCTCAGGGACAGTACCCAGACCCAGAGTTCAAGACCCATTATTGACATATGCACAAAAAATGTTTACTATAGGCAGTATGTCAGCATCCTGCAGGAGGTGTTTACTGTGTGTCATGACTGCCCAAGACCACATATAATAACTAACCACAGGCTTCTAGAACAAGAAATGACTACCTGTGCAGTGTTGGCTGTTTCTGGTAATTCCTCTTGCCACGTCATGTACGGCAGAAAGTCTATATCTTCTTTAGCAATAAGTTCGGAAATATTTGGACTGCTAGGAAAGGGTGACTCCTTATCATCCTATAATGAAAACACAATTGAGTTAAACTTAACACAGATGTGATCAAATTAAATGGTAATCACATATTCCACAGCTTTGTGGGTTTGGGATTGGGAGTATTTGAGTGTTAAGACTAGATATGTGTCCCTGGCTGATGGGGCTGGGTGACTGGCCTTATGGGGTGTTCTGCTTTAGTCAGTGATCCACACAGCTTTTCCATTCCATTCAGAAGGGAAAAGGTCCTGCTTAGGTAAGAGAAACCTAAGTTTGTTTTTTTCCTAGTCTTTCAATATCTTGAATTAATAAAAGATGACAAATGCTAAAAAAAATCACAAAATTGTAGTGCATCTTAAAAATATACATGTAGCTATCCATGACATTAAAAATGGTACATATGTATCTCAATAAATCTTGACACCAAGGAGATCCTTCCTAGAAGAGAGGCTTACTAGCCCCTCCCTACTATACCCATCTAACCTTGGATTTTGTTTAGTGCTTTGATTTTCCTGAGATGTAACCCAAGCTGGCTTAGAACTCTCAGTCCTCCTACTTCAGCCTCTCAACTGCTGAGATTACAGGTATGTGTTACCATACCCAGATAGTGACTTTTAAATTTCCTTTTTTTGTGGTACTGGTGTTTGAACTCAGGGCCTCATGTTTAGTAGGCAGGTGCCCTACCACTTGAGCTCTTCCTCCAGCCCATCTTTGCTTTAGTTATTTTTCAGGTACAGTCTCAAGTTTTTGCTAGAGGCTAGCCTGACATGGAATTTTCATCCTCCTACTTACAGCCTCAGGAGTAGGATCAGAGGTTTACACCACCACACTAAGCTACTGGTTGAGAAAGGGGTCTTGGGAACTTTTTGCTTGGGCTGGCCTCAGATTGCAATCCTCTGTCTCTGTCCTTTGAGTAGCTGGGACTATAGATGTGAGCCACTGAGCCCTACCTCACAATGACTTTTTTTTTTTCAGTCCTGGGGCTTGAGCTCAGGGTCTGGGTGCTGCCTCTGAGCCTCTTTGTGCTCAAGGGTAGCTCTCTACCACTTGAGTCACAGCACTACTTCCAGCTTTTTTGAACTCATTGGAGTTTTCTGACTGGGCTGGCTTTGAACTGCAATCCTCAGGTCTCAGCCTCCTGAGTAGCTAGGATTAGAGGCATGAGCCACTGGCGCCTGGTCAGAGTGACTTTCATAATGTGACAATATAAACCAGAGTTTAGCCTTGAATGAATAATACATACCCTTTTCTCAACTGCCACAAAACTTGTAAACTGTGTTATGAGAGAGTTTTCTTTACTGAGTTTAATAATCAGAGATTTCATGGTTTGTTTCTTCATCTAGAATAGAATAAAAGAAATGAAAACGTATCTTGACTATGCAACTAATTAAGAGGGCAACAAATGATCTAAGGAGGCATTTTCATTTGTCTTTTTCTTTTTTTTGCCAGTCTTGGGCCTTGGACTCATGGCCTGAGCACTGTCCCTGGCTTCTTTTTGCTCAAGGCTAGCACTCTGCCATTTGAGCCACAGAGCCACTTCTGGCTATTTTCTATATATGTGGTGCTGGGGAATCGAACCCAGGGCTTCATATGTACAAGGCAAGCACTCTTGACACTAGGCCATGTTTCCAGCCCCTAAGGAGGCATTTTCTATGACAAGGTAATCATTTTATAGTTAGCATTTCAAAGTGGACATGGATTTAGGTTCTATTAACATTCCACGTGAAATGGGATCAAGTGACTATAATATAAAAGAAGCAACTTCTCTTGTTACAGCTCTATTTTAAAAGAATCTAGATCTAGAGCAACATATAATGAGTTTCAGGAGGAAAAGAACAAACCTCGTGGCCCGTTTCATTGTCATGGAGAATGCCATCTTCATAATCTCTGATCAGAGCTTGTGCTGCCAGCTTGTGTATCATCTTTGTTTAGGCAACAAGGAAAAAAAATTCAAATTGTTTCCATTAAAAACCTGCATAGACCACCACTTGGCTCACTCCTGTTTTTGTGTGCCATTACTGGGGCTTGAACTTAGGGTCTGGGTGCTGTCCCTGAGCCTTGTTGCTCAAGACTAGCATTCTACCTTTAGAGCCACACCTCCATTTCTAGCCTCTTGGTAGTTAATTGGAGATAAGAGTCATAGACTTTTCTGCCCAGGATGAGATCCTCAGATCTCAGACCTCAGCCTCCTGAGTGGCTATGATATAGGCATGAGCCATGGACACCTCGCATCTTGCCGGGCTTTTTCACTTAAGACTGCTGTTCTACCACTTGAGCCACAGCTCCAGTTACACCTGTTTACTGCTTAATATGAAGATAAGTCTCATAGACTTTTCTGCCAGGGATGACTTCAAATTGAGCTCCTCAGATCTCAGTCTTCTAAGTAGCCAGGGTGATTGGTGAGCCACTGGCACCCAGCTTCACTCCATACTTATAATGGAACCCAGGACCTCACTCAATGCAAGGCCACACCCCAGCCCATGGTTTAAAAGTGTTGATTCTTACAGTTCCAGTTGTCTTCTGGAGCTCAGTAGTTGACACCATCGTACAGTATTCTTTCTCTTGAATTAATGCACACAGAGTTGCCTGAAAAGGGGAAAACACCCTTGTCTCACTTGTACTCTTCCACCGTGTCAGGGCTAGCTAGCATCACAGTGATTCTTCTGATGACTTTTCCCTTGGAGATGGAAATAAAAGGCCTCCCCAGCTTCCTCCCCACCTCCAGAAGAGAGGTTCTGCCAGCAAGGAGAGGGGAGACAAATGAAAAGAAGAAGCAAAGCACGTGGCTGTTCCTGTAGTGCAACCAACTTCATCTTCTTACCTGTGTGCAATGAGGAATGAATCCGTAGACAAGGAGCCGGTCATTGTGGAACAAGGAACGAACGCGGGCTGGGGCCTGCAGGAGCTCTGCGCTATCCAGACTGAATTGCTGCCATTTGATGGAAATAGAGTGGCAACTTGGGGCCCGTAAGCGGATCATTTGGTCTGTTATCTACAAGAAAAGAGGAATCACGTCTTCAATATTACACTTAAGAGTTAAGTGTACATTCTACCCCTGGGGGTGGGGGGGGCCCGTAGCTCTTGGGTGTTCTTTTTCATCTTTCTGCTACAGGGTACTTTTCTAAAGAGATTCCAAATGTGTGTGCATGCATAAACAGATATAAATTTACATATGCATAATCTATATACCCCTATGTGTCTGTATGTCTATTTGCATGTGTATATGTACATGAATATGTATATACATATGCAAAACATGCATGTGTGTGTATATATGCATGCACACACACATATACATATATACTCTTTCTCTTGGCTTTTTTTCTTTTTTTTTGAACCTAACAGAACTTACATATTTTTCCCTTTTTGATGACTTATAACAACTAATGAAATGTGAATGCTATGCAAATAATTGTTATACTGTGTTTCAGGAACTGTGGCAAGAAAAAATGTTGATGGGGTTAGAGGTACGGCTCAGGTGATAGAATACCAGCCAATGAGTGAAAATGTCAGATACTGAGTTTGAGTCTTGGACAAAAAAAAAGTGGGGCTGGGAATGTGGCTTAGTGGTAGAGTGCTTGCCTAGCATACATGAAGCCCTGGGTTTGATTCCTCAGCACCACATATACAGAAAAAGCTAGAAGTGGTACTGTGGCTCAAGTGCTCAAGACTTGAGCACAGAGAGGCTCAGGGACAGTGCTCAGGCCTTGAGTTCAAGCCCCAGGACTGGCAAAAAAAATGTTCAGTGAATGTTCAGACACAACTTGATCTTTGAATATTTTATGGGGTTGCTGGAATCCAAAGATGTGAGACCATGGGGGCTGGGGATATGGCCTAGTTGCAAGAGTGTTTGCCTCATATAGATGAAGCCCTGGGTTCAATTCCCCAGCACTACATATACAGAAAATGGCCAGAAGTGGCGCTGTGGCTCAAGTGGCAGAGTGCTAGCCTTGAGCAAAAAGAAGCCAGGGACAGTGCTCAGGCCCTGAGTCTGAGCCCCAGGACTGGCCAAGACAAACAAACAAACAAAAAAACCCCACCAGATATGAAACTATGGGTGCAGAGAGATGTCATGCTTCATATATATGTATTATTAGAAATCATTAATCTAGTTAGAAATCAAAGTTTTAACTATGAGAATGATGCAATTAAGCAATAACTATGGGCTACCCAGGGGTGGGGGGGGCACTCTCTTGGCAATTTTTCTTCTTTTGAACTCCCTTGTGTATTCATGAAAACACAAAAGTTATCATTACGCTTGTAAAAACATAACATTTCCACATGTACACATAAGACTAGAGATAAGATGTGTAAAAACATACCTGTTTTTTCCAACTATGTTTGGATTTTGAGTTGAAATATTCAAATACTCCAGCACCACACTGGGACAAAGTCCTTAGGACATAACGATTTGCTGTAGAACTGACCACATTTCAGGTTTTAATTGATATTTCAGTTGTATTTATGAAGCACATGTTAACAATGTTAAGAGTAGCCAAGCTTTACAGGGGTTGCTGGTTCACACCTATAATCCTTGTTACTGAAGAGACTGAGATCTAAGAGATCACAGTCCAAAGCCAGCCCAGGCAAAAGTCTATGAGACTTTTAGCTCCAGTTAGCTAGCAGAAAAAGCCAGTAGTGGAGCTCTGGCTCCAGTGATACAGCATCAACCTTGAGCACAAAAGCCAAGGGAGGGTGAGAGACCCTGACTTCAAGACCCACTACAGATCACACACACACACACACACACACACACACACACACACACACACACACACACACACACACAGAGCAAATCTTATTTTAAAGGTTAAGGAGATACAGTGGGGATGGCATGTAGCTCAGTGGTAAAGTACCTGCTGAGCATGTGGAAGTACTGGAGACAGGGAGAAGGGGGGGAGGATAGGGAGGGAGAAAGAGAGGAAAGAAGGGAAGGAGAGAGGGGAGAGAGGAAGAGAGAGACAGGGAAAGAGGAAGGGAGAGGAGAGAGGGAAAGGGAAAAGAGGGAGATAAAGGAGGAGAGGAGGAGGGAGAGAATGATGGGGGAGAAGAGAAGGAGAGGGAGAGAGACAGGAGGAGAGGAGGAAAGAGGGATAGAGGGAGAAGGGGAGATGGAGGGAGGGAGAGAGGGAGAGGCAAGGGAAGGGAGGGGAGAAAGGGAGAAAAAGCGGGAGAGGGAGAAGAGAGAGAAGGGGGAGGAAGAGAGGGAAGGAGGGAGGGAGAAAGAGAGGTAAGAGAGGCAAGGAGAGAGAAAAGAGGGGGAAAGTGAGAATGAGAATGAATGTGAACAGTAAGGAACATCTGAAGATTTGCTTAAATTCTCAAATACCAGAGGACTTCTTTATCTTTCACAGTAGAAAAACTAGAATGCTTAACTTCCAATTTACTGATATAGATGATTCTAAAATCCCCAACAGGTGTCTTCAGTGTGTACCTTAGCTGTACAGCATATGCAAGACCACTGAAACCTTGTGTTTGATCCCCAACACCAATAATAAACAGATAACAAGACAGACGGATCTAGTCGATTCAAAAACAAGTAAACAAACATACTGGAAGATATCAAAATAATATTAAATAAAGGTATCAATCCATCTGGCACTCGAGTGTCTCATATCCTGTAATCCTAGCCACTCAGGAGGTTGAGATCTGAGGAAGGAGATTTGAAGCCAGTCCAGGCAGGAAATACCATGAGACTCCTATCTCCAATTAACCACCCAAACACTGGAAGTATAGCAGTGGCCCAAGTGGTAGAGTGCCAGCTTTGAGTGAGAAAGCTAAGGAACAGCACACAGGCCCTGACTTAAAGCGTGTGTACACATGTACACACACACACACACACACACACACACTTACAGGCCAATGGGAAGGCCTGTTTGCCTGCTGGCTTTTTCAACATAGTGATCAAATCTCAGAGACTTACCCAACACCACAGGTGAACAGCCTGGTGTGGTGAACATTTCTTTTCACGAGCTGCACTGTCAGACTCTCATTCTGCAGGTGCCCATCGGACAAGAGGAGCACGTTCCGCATCCCTTGAGAAGGGCGCAGTAAACTTAAGTACCGGAGCATTTTGTAGAGGTCAGTGTTGCCCATGGTAGGCGTAGCAGACTACAGGAGGTAAAGCAATAGATCATTCCTCCTTTCTGGACACAACATGGACTCCAATCATCTCCCAGAGATACATTGGCATCGAGAAGTGTTTTTTTTTTTTTTTTTTTTTTTTTTTCTGCTGAGCACCAGTGACTCATGCCTGTAATCCTAGCTACTCAAGAGGCTGAGATCTGAGGATCATGGTTTGAAACCAGCATGGGCAGAAAAGTCTGTGAGACTTCTATCTCCAATGAACTACCAAAAAGCTAGAAGTAGAGCTGTGATTCAGTGGAAGAAACTAGCCTTAAGCACAAAAGCTCAGGGACAGATCCCTGGCCCTGAGGTTAAGCCCCAGTACTGTAACACAAACAAAAATAAACATTATTTTTCTTATTCAATTGTGGAATAATTATACTCACATGCTTTTAGTTTATTTCATCACCTAGAGTAACTATAATCTGAGCACCGGACATTTGTTTTATTCATTTACTTATTTGTATTATCTTTAGTTGTACAAAGGGGTTTCAATTTAACCTGTTAGTTTATCAAACTGAGGACAATGCATCTTGATAAATGTTACTCCTTCCATTACTCTCCTGCATCTATCCCACCCCACCTATTCATCCATTATTTTTTTTCCCAAAGAACTATTACAGGGGCTGGGAATGTGGCTTAGCAGTAGAGTGCTTGCCTTGCATGCAGGAAGCCCTGGGTTCGATTCCTCAGCACCACATATATAGAAAAAGCCAGAAGTGGTGCTGTGGCTCAAGTGGTAGAGTGCTAGCCTTGAGCAAAAAGAAGCCAGGGACAGTGTCCAGATCCTGAGTCCAAGGCCCAGTACTGACAAAAAAAAAAAAAAAAAAAAAAAAGAAGAACTATCTCATCTAAACAAACACCCCAAAAAGCATCCCTGGATTTCTGCCCTGGACTGAGGTTGCCACTACCCATACTCAGCTTGTTATATTTAAAAATAAAGCAAACAGGGAACAGAAAAATAAAACAAAAACTTTCCCAAGTGCTAATTATATGGAGTGGTGAAACTGTAGGCAATTTCTCTCTTTATTTTTTTTTCTTTATTTTTTTAATTTCTAATTTTTTTTTTTGTGTGTGTGGCCAGTCCTGGGCCTTGAACTCAGGGCCTGAGTACTGTCCCTGGCTTCCTTTTGCTCAAGGCTAGCACTCTGCCACTTGAGCCACAGCGCCACTTCTGGCCGTTTTCTATATATGTGGTGCTGGGGAATCGAACCCAGGGCTTCATGTATACGAGGCAAGTGCTCTTGCCACTAGGCCATATTCCCAGCCCTAATTTCTAATTTTTTAAAATGACTTCATATGTTTATTATTCTGAGTCTACTGAAATGGTTTGGATAACTGACTCATGTGTCAAAGGCTTGGTCACCAACCTTAGTGTTATTGGGAGGTGGTTGAACTTCCCAATAGTTGACCTACTGTGACCCTGATGGGGAGTATTTGTGTCTGGTTCTTTTCTTTTTGGTCTTTGCTTCATGGACATGTGCTCTTGCCATGATGTGCTATGTTGTGGAAGGCCCAAAGCAAGAGGGCCAAGTCACGATGGACTTGAAACCTCTGTAACTGTGACCTAGTGAGTTGATATATCTTAGGTATATGTCACGGTAATAGAAAGCTGGTTAACATCTCCAACAGCATACAAAAGTCTAGTCCTGGACAATGCTACGAAGGCTTCACAGATACAGGCTCAGGAGATGGAAGAAACATTTTACTTACCATAATGAACTTCGTTGGCACCTCATTGCTTGTGATGAACTTAGGATATGAAAATAATTCTTTGTAACCTGTGCAATGAGATTGGCATGATGGAATACCATTATATATCCACCAGACTGACCTCTTAACAAACAATAATGCTACTTTCTACAATGCAGCATGCTGTCATAAAGAATATTTTGTAGCTGACACTAGTGGCTTGTGCCTATAATCCTAGCTATTCAGGAGAGACTGAGATATGAGGATCATGATTTAAAATTATCTTGGTTAGAAAAGTCTGACAGACTGACTTCAATTAACTAGCAAAATGCCAGACTGGAGACATGACTAAACAGGCAGAGCACCAGACATGAGTGAGAAAGTTGAAGAGTGCCAGGTCCCTGAGTTCAAGCCTAAGTATCAGCATTTTTTTAAAGTATATTTTATGCCTACTTTTCTTTTTACAATCAGTGGGTGCTGAGCACCAATGTCTCATATCTATAATGCTAGCTACTCAGGAGACTGAGATCTCTTGCCTCCAATTAGTCACCCCAAATCCAGAAAGAGTTGCAGATCAAAAAAGCACAAGGATAGTGCCCAGGTACTGAGTTCAAGCCCCAGGACTGGCACCAAAAAAGCAGAAAAAGAAAGCAATGTGGGGCTAGGAATATGGCCTAGTGGTAGAGTGCTTGCCTTGTATACATGAAGCCCTGGGTTCGATTCCTCAGCACCACATATATAGAAAAAGCCGGAAGTGGTGCTGTGGCTCATGTGGCAGAGTGCTACTCAGCCTTGAGCAAAAAGAAGCCAGGGACAGTGCTCAGGCCCTGAGTTCAAGCCCCAGGACTGGGAAAAAACATGCATAATCATTTACATACTAAAAGCTCAGCACAGCTGGTGGAGTTACTCAAATAGTAGAGTGCCAGCCTAGCAAGCAGGAGGCCCTGAGTCAAACCCAGTTACCATAACCAACTCACCACAGCATCCCTGCAAAAAGTACATTCCAGAGAATTCCAACTACACACTGTACTGTACTATGCAAAATGCCTGAAACAAATTCCACGTACAGGACTTTTGCATCGTCGATGTAAAGTCTATGTAAACAGAGGTAAAGGAGCAGGAGGGGGGGTTACCATGGCAACAGCAGCCTGGTCCCTGGCAGAGCACAGTCTCCTTGTAGCCTCTTTGCATCCCCCATCCCTATTTCATCTCTGCCCTGAGCAGAACAGACCTAACTCTTATGAAGGGCTTTCTTCTGGACTGCGAAGAAGATCACCAGACAAGACTGTTCCCTGCTCTCTGCTCCTCCTGTTGTAAGGATGACCCACCTAGAGGTAGCATTGCCTTTCCTTCTAACAATGCTGACCTGATGCTCCCTGAGACCATTGCATAACAGATCCTCCCCCTCCTGATTCTCCCCCAGGATCTCACACTTGGTGTGAGAGCTCTCATACTGGGCTGCCTCAGGCTTCCTTACAGTTGTTTGTTTGGTTTGATTTTGGGGAATGCCAAGGTTTATTTATTTTAAAAAAAAAAACCATTTTGTGATCAGAGAGAAAGAAAGTTTGAGTCAAAATACAATTCAATTAACAACCACAACAACTTTTTGTGATAGTTCTAGGCATTGAACTGAGAGCTTCTTGCTCTTGCTTGGCTTTTTTTGCTCCAGAATGGCATTACACTCAATTCTAGCATTTTGCTTGTTAATTGGAGATAAGAGTCTCATAAACTTTTCTGCATAGGCTGGCTTCAAACTGTGATCCTCAGATCTCAGCTTCCTGAGAGCTAAGATTATAGGCATGAGCCACCAGTGCTTAGATTGGCCATGGTTTAAACACAGGGTCTCACACTCATAGAGTGCTTGGCTGGTAACTCTAGACTTCCAGTCTGGCTTTTTGCTGATTATTTTGGAGATGGAGAGCCTTATGGACTTTTCTGACTGGGCTGTCTCTGAACCATGATCTTCCAGAACTCAGTCTCTAAGTAGGTAGGATTATAGGTGTGAGCCACTGGCACCTAGCTCATTATGGGTTTTCAATGACTACATGATTGCAAATGTCTATCCTTACCCTTAGATCCTCCTACTCAGCAAGCTAAAGCTCTTGTGTTTGGTTCTGATAAGAACAGAAACAGTAGTATTTAGGTCTCACCTGCCATGGATTAAGCTCTGTTTGAAATCTTTTGTATCCATTAGCTCTGTCCTTACAGGACTATAAAGCAGGACCTCTTATCCCTCAAACTGCAGATGAGAAAAATGAAGCTCCCAAAGTTGAAGCAGCCTACCCAAGGTGACACATAGAACTTGTGAGTTGGATAGTTGGGCTCTGGACTGAGGGTACCCAGTCCAGAGTTCTGTGTGTAAGCTTCATATAACACAACCTCCCACTCTGAAGATGAGGCCAGGCCCCACAGTCATGGGCATGTCCATGATAAGGAAGAAGCACAGGGGGCTGGGGTCAAAGGGCACTCACCTGTGCCGAACTGGATGATATTTACTCTTTGCCCCTTATCCACCAAGGACAGTGCATGCAAGGCGATCTGCTTGGCTTCCATGAATGCTACACCCTTCATAGAATTGGAGCAATCGAGGCAAATAATCACTTCATTCTTGTCAGCTCGGCCTGGGAGAGTGGCATCAAGATCAGGTTGAAAAACAAGCATGCAAGCCTGAAAGGAGAAAAAGGTGCTGCATTGGAGATTTTGTTTTATTGATAGTGCCTGCACTTGAGTCATGTCTCTAGTTCTTTTTGCTCTGGTTATTTTACAGATAAAGCCTCACTTTTTGCCCAAGCTGGCCTGGAACATGATCCCCTTGTTTTAAGCTTCCTTCCACAGCTTGGATGGTAGATAGCTACCACCACACCCAGCTATAGGTTGAGAGGGTCTCTTGAAATTTTCTGCCCAGGTTGGCCTCGAACTATGACTCGCCCAACATCTCCTGAGTAAGCAAAATTATAGGTGTGGGCCTCTGGTACCTAGCTTGAATTGGAGCTTCCTACAAGATGAACTGGAAAACATCTGCTTAAAAAGTTCTGAAACTTTCTTGTAACTACCAAAACAAAAAGAAGTCATATGTGATGACGTAGTTCTGTAATTTCAGTTCTGGGAAGGAAGAGGCAAGAGGATTTATTGTTCTACAGTTGGAGATGAGCCTGGATTCAAACAATACAGGGCTGGAGGGCTGGGAATGTAGCTCAGTGGTAGAGTGCTTGCCCAGCATGCATGAAGCCCTGGGTTTGATTCTCCAGTACCACATAAACAGGAAAAGCCAGAAGTGGCACTGTCGCTCAAGTAGTAGAGTGTCAGCCTTGAGGCAAAAAAATAAAACAGGGCTGGAGTGTGGCTCAAAGGGAAGAGTGCCTGTTAGCAAGTGTAAGACCTGAGTTCAAAAGCCCAGTATGCCAAAAGAGAACAATATGAATAAGATTTCCTTAACAACAGCAAAAAATGGCCTACGAGGAGTAAAAATAAGCAATAGAGTGTTATAGCTGGCAATTCTAGTATATGGAACAAAAACTCCTGAGAGGTCACGAATTAATTTAGAATTAATATCTGGCGAAAGTCATAGATCACCAATTTTGTCTGTAAAAAAGAAATAATATGTCTCACACTATTCCAAAAGGAATTTAGAAGCTGTTGTAATCACTAAAATATACACACAGGTCTCTTTATTAATTAAGCATACTTAAATTACAATTACTGTCTCCTAAGTTTTTTGTTTTGTTTTTGTGCCAGTACTGGAGCTTGGACTGACTGAGGGCCTGAGCACTGTCCCTGGCTTCTTTTTGCTTAAAGCTAGCACTCTGCCACTTGAGCCACAGTGCCACTTCTGGCCTTTTCTATGTATGTGGTGCTGAGGAATCAAACCCAGGGCTTCATGTATATGAGGCGAGTACTTTACCACTAGGCCATATTTTCAGCCCTTATTTTTGTTTTTGTGCCAGTACTGGAGCTTGAACTCAGGTCTTTGTATTTTTCCTTGTCATTCTACCATTTGAGTCACACCTCTGCCCAGCTTTTTGTTGGTAAATTGGAGATAGATCTCAGCCTCCTGAGTAGCTAAGATGACAAGTGTGAGCCACCACGGCTTGGCTTAACTTTCAATACTTACTTAGTTAGTTTTTGTGCCATTTCTGAGGCTTGACCTCAAGTCCTGTGCACTGTGCCTGAGTTTATCACTCAAGGCTAGCACTCTTATCACTTGAGCCACTGCTCTACTTCTGGCTTTTTAGTGGTTAATTGGAGACTAGAGATTCTTGGACTTTCCTGCTAGGTCTGGCTTTGAATCATAATCCTCGTCTCAGCCTCTCTGAGTAGTTAAGATTACAGATGTGAGCCACTGGCACCCAGTGATGGCTCAGTTTTGTGTTTGTTTTTTTAACATTAAAAAATATTGTCAAAGTGATGTACAGAGGGGTTATAGTTTCACACATAAGGCAGTCAGTGAGTACATTTCTTATCCAATTTGTTACCTCCTTCTCAGTTTTTTGTTTTTTTTTTTTCCAGTCCTGGGGCTTGAACTCAGGGCCAGCGCACTGTCCCTGGCTTCTTTTTCTCAAGGCTAGCACTCTGCCACTTGAGCCACAGTGCCACTTCCTGCTTTTTCTGTGTATGTAGTGCTGAGGAATTGAACCAAGGGCTTCATGTGTGCTAGGCAAGCACTTTGCCAAGAGGCCATATTCCCAGCCCCAGGCCCTCCTCTTCAGTTTTTTAATTTAAATGAAGAAGCAATTCTTTGTTACAATTACACAAATGGTCACTTACAATCTGTATTGGGGAACAGACCACAGGGAGGTTTTCACTGAAACTACTGAAATTCAAAAGTCTGTCATGCTTGATAGAAGCATAATTACTGTGGAATATTGAGACTTGAGAGTTCATTTTGTAAACTAGTTTTTTTTTTAACACTGTCAATCATCTCAAAAACGAAGGAGCTATTTACAGTGGAATATTTTTCCAATCTTATCTCCTACTTTTAAGTGAGAAGACTGATACCTCGCTTTCTTTTTCTGGATGTTTTTCAACCCACATTCGGGGGAGGTACGCATCACACAAACCGATGTGGAGAGAAAATCCATCGCTGCCTAAGGAGCTGCCTTCCACAGTGCGAATTATAGCTTTACAGTCGGTGCTCTGCAAGCAAGCAGACAACAAAGTGAATCATGTGATAATACCATTGATCAATTTACACTTACCTGTCAAATAATAAAACCCTTGCATAATTTATACAACTCCGTAAAAAAGCAACAGCATAATAACAAATATCAAAATTATGAAATATAGACATTAGATCATCACATCGATCACCATCTGAAATTGTAAGGTTAATGAACATATCCAAACTTAGGTAAATTTGAGATGTGTGTGTGTGTGTGTGTGTGTGTGTGTGTGTGTGTGTGTGAGTTCTGGGCCTTGAACTCAGGGCCTTGTGCTCTCACTTGGCTTTTTCACTCAAAGCTGGTACTGTACCACTTGAGCCACAGCTCCACTTTTAGCTTTTTGCTGATTGTCTGCTCATGCTGACTTTGAACGGCAGTCCTCAGATCTCAGCCTCCTGAGTAGCTAAGATTATGGTTGTGAGCCCGAGTACCTGTGCAGCTTAAGACAATCTTAACTCTGGATCCAAAGATGACAGATTTTTGTTCAACCTACTGGGTATGGAAGAATACACACCAGATGATTAGAATCTAGAATAATAAATAGAATATGAAGTAGAAATCATAGGATATTTTATTTGTAAGTTACATAGACAGATGGGTAGATAGATAGAGATAGATAGATAGATATGCTCGTGAATATAAAACAACTTTTGAGAATGTTGATGATAAGCAGGTAGATACGAAGGGGTAGATTGCAAAATAGCCACAAGGTCTCTCCACTCCTGGAAACTCTTTGCAATGTTATTTGGAAGCTCCTCCTACCTGGAGATGGCATCTATTTCTCCTTGTTTGAATTGGCCAACAGAGCTGACTGTGTAATTTGCATTGGCCAATAAGATATTGGCAGATATAATGCAAGTAGGAGCCTGGAAAGTATTTGTGCAACCGAGTGTGTGCCCTATCTCTTTGCTACTAGGTCTGTTTCATCAATATGTGAATGACCCTGAGTCAATGTGCAGAATGTAGGGGGCCACAGACACCATTCAAGCTGACACTTAGCCAGCAATTGTGTGAGAGTGAGGTTGTCCTTAGCTATTGTGTCCTAGTCAGGCCACAAAACTATGAGAATAACAAGTATTTGTTCTATTTTTTGGTGCCAGTTTTGGGGCTTGAATATAGGGCCTGTGCTCTCTCACTTGGCTTTTTTCGTTCAAGATTGGTACTCTACCACTCGAGCCATAGCTCCATTTCTGGAATTTTGCTTGTTAATTGAAGATAAAAATCTCATGAACTTTTCTGCCTGGGCTGGCTTTGAACTGTGATCCTCAGCTCTCAGCCTCCTGAGTAGCTGTGATTATAGGCAGGCGTTGTTAGCAGCTGGCTAAATATTTACTGTAGTTTATGATATGGACAAAGCTCACTGATGTGCAGGACATCTGAATGGGTTAAAGGTGTGTTTACCTCTACTCCCTAGCAGAATGCTAAGCCTCCCAACAATATGAGGGAAGCAATAAAAAGGATATGAGCCCATAAAGATATTGAGTCCAGGAATAAAGAGAAGATGAGTGGGTGGGTTCAGACAGTGGTTCAGCCAGAATGGAGGAAACTGGAGAGAAGGGGGTCACTTGCAGCAGTGGCATTAGCCCTCAGCAGCCAAGGGAGAGAGCTCACACCCTGAAGGAACGAGTTACTGTAAAAATGTGGTCCAAGTGAGCAGGGTAGGTGCTATGTGGTATATAAAGCCCCAAGTACTTCCACACCTAAGGAGCCAACTAGACATTTGGTACTTCAGGAAAGTCGAGCTAAACAGAGCTTAGACTGGGGAGTGTTCAGTCTAATGGAACATTAAAAGACTTAGTTGTCAGGTGCCTGTGTTTACCTTCCGCGAACACTCAGAGCTGCTAACTGAGCTTCTCAAGTCTCAGTCTAAATTACAGGGAGAGAGACAGGGTCACCACACATTGGGAAAGGCCTCCAACTTGAAATGTGGATACAAGCAAACAAACAAAAAAGGAAATATATTTTTTCAGCTGGGCACTGATGGCTCATGCCTATAATCCTAGCTAGTCAGGAGGCTGAGATCAGAGGATCACAGGTCAAAAAAAGTTCAGGCAGACAAATCCAAGAGGTTCGTGTGTGTGTGTGCATGCACACGTGTGTGTGTGTGTGTGTGTATGTCTATGTGCAACAGTACTGGGGTTTAAGCTCAGAGGAGCCTTAGTACCGTCCTTTTGCTTTCTTGTTCAAGGCTAGCCCTTTACCACTTGAGCCACAGTTCCACTTCTTTTTAGTGTTTCACTGGAGATAAGAGTCTCACAGATTTTTCCTGCCCAAGCTGGCTTCAAACCATGATCCTCAGATCTCAGCCTCCTGAATATCTAGGATTACAAGTATAAGCCACTGATATCCAGACTCCTATAGTCGAATTAACCAGCAAGAAGCCCAAAGTGGCTAAACCAAGTGCTAGAGGCTCACACCCTCATCTCCAATTAACTACCAAAGAGAGCTAGAAGAGGAGCTGCTGCTCAAGTGGTAGAGGTTTGGCCTTGAGTAAAAAAGCTCGAGAATAGTGTCTAGGCTCTGACTTCTAGTCCCAAAACTCTCTCTCTCTCTCTCTCTCTCTCTCTCTCTCTCTCTCTCTCTCTCTCTCTCTCTCTCACACACACACACACACACACGAAGTGGAATGGTGCTTCAAGTGGTAACAAAATAAGGGAGTGAAGAAAGACCCAGTACCAGCATGTAAACAAACAAAAATATAAATAATTTAAAAAGGGAAGTTAAAGCTGGTACCAGTGACCTAATCTGTAACCTTTGCTATTGTGAAGGATGATATCTCAGGATTGAGGTTCAAAGCCAGCCCAGGCAGGAAAGTCCATGAGACTTTTATCTCCAATTAACTACCACCACACACACACAAAAAAAAAAAAAGAAAGAAAGAAAGAAAAAAAAAGCCAATGGGATGTGATATGACAAAGGAAACAGGAGAAAACATATTTTCAGAGACAAGGATAATACCTACTATCCAGAAGGTATACATTGATGATGAGGGTAGGGGGAGCTTTTTTGCTTCAGAAAACAAAGATTCACTGACCTTTTGTTTCAGTTTATGTGTGTCACTGGAAATGAATTGTATCACATATGGCATTTCAATGGACAGAGCCAAGGAGAAGCTACCAGAAATGAAGACAAGACCGTCTTAGTATATCTTAAATTGCTTATAGAAGTTGTTTTAAATAATTGCTTTGTTTTGTGGTGCTGAGTTTAAACACAAAGCCTCATGCATAGTAAACAAGCACTCTGCCAGATTTAACCACCCAGTCCTTCAGATTATTGTATTCTAGTTCATTTCACTTATTAAAATATTTATTTATTGCCAGTTATTTATTTTGTGCTCCCTTGTCCTTTTCCCTCAAGACTGGCATTCTACAATTTGAGCCACACTTCCACTTTGCAGCTTTAAAAAAAAAAATCTCATTGGTGGTAAGAGTCTCACAGTTTTATGCCTAGATTGGCTTTGAACTATGAACTATATCTCAGCCCACTGAGTAGCTAGGATTATAGCTGTAATCTACCAGCACCCTGCTTCATTTAAATAATTGTTTTTTTTTGTTTGTTTGTTTTTTGGCCAGTCCTGCGGCTTGGACTCAGGGCCTGAGCACTGTCCCTGGCTTCTTCTTGCTCAAGGCTAGCACTCTGCCACTTGAGCCACAGCGCCACTTCTGGACATTTTCTGTATATGTGGTGCTGGGGAATCGAACCTAGGGCCTCATGTATAGGAGGCAAGCACTCTTGCCACTAGGCCATATCCCCAGCCCCTCATTTAAATAATTTTGAATGAGAATCTATCTATCTATCCATCTATTCCCAGTCCTGGAGCTTGAACTCAGCCCTGGGTGCTGTCCCTGAGCTTCTTTTGCTCAAGGCTAGCTAGCACTCTACCCCTTGAACCAAAGTGCCTTCTGGTTTTTTCTGTTTATGTGGTACTGGGGAATCGAACCCAGGGCTTCATGCATGCTAGGCAAGCACTCTACCACTAAGCCACATTCCCAGTCCTAAATGAGAATTTATGAAGCTAATATCTACTGAATGACTTGGCAGGTTTAATATTTAGGATACTAACCTTTGCTTTGCTCCTATTTCCTTTATATAGACCTTCTCTACTGTATCCTGTTAAGAGAAAAATATGTATATAATTCATATACAGTGGGGACCTTGGCAAGAACACTCAGATAGCAGCAACAAGACACATGGTTCCATTTCCATATGCTGAGACCCACACCTTTAGTCCATAAAATGACAGTAACTTGCACAATTCAACTAATATCGGGGATCACATCTGATTATTTTGATAGATTTTTTCATTGCTACTTAGGTCTATCTCTGTGTACATACAAGTCTTAGCACACACAACTGGCACACATAAATACAAAGTAAGAGATTTGGAAAGACATATACTAAAGCTTAGTAGTTGATCTCCAGGTGACAGAGTTAAAGATTGTTATTAAATGTTCTTGTTTGTCTTTTCAGGGTCTTGCTTTGTAGCCCAGGCTGGCTTTGAACTTCTGATTTTTGCACCTGAGTGCTTGGACTATAGGTGTATCTCACTGCACCTGGCTTAAGGATGGTTTTAATTGTCTTCTTTTGGCTAATATAGCATGGTTGTGCTTCTCTAAATTCTTTTTTGGAGTGTGAGCCAGCACTGGAACTTGAACTTCCCATTCTTACACAGCTTTTTTGTTCATGGCTGACACTCTACCACTTCAGCCATGCCTCCAGATCTGGTTTTTTTGCTGGTTAACTGGAGATAAGAGTCTCAAAGATTTGTTTGTCCAGGCCTACTTTGAATCATGCTCATCAGATCTCAGTCTCCTGGGTAGACAGGATCATGGTCATAGTTCTGGTGCCTGGCCTGTGTCTTTATTCTTTTCCTTTTATAAACATTAAATGTTTCTAAATGCATACATGTGGGGCTGGGAATATGGTCTAGTGGCAAGAGTTCTTGCCTCATATACATGAAGCCCTGGGTTCAATTCCTCAGCACCACATATATAGAAAATGGCCAGAAGTGGCGCTGTGACTCACGTGACAGTGCTAGCATTGAGCAAAAAGAAGCCAGGGACAGTGCACAGGCCCTGAGTTCAAGGCCACTGGCAAAAAAAAAAAAAAAATGCATACATGTGAAAGATATTTTCTTTTTTTTTTTTTTTGCCAGTCCTGGGGCTTGGACTCAGGGCCTGGGCTCTGTCCCTGGCTTCCTTCTGCTCAAGGCTAGCACTCTACCACTTGAGCCATAGCGCCACTTCTGGCTTTTTCTGTTTATGTGGTACTGAGGAATGAAACCCAGGGTTTCTTGCATGTTAGGCAAGCACTCTGCCACTAAGCCACATTCCCAGTCACCAAATATCTTTTCATTTGGCTGAAAAGCATTCATTTGGCACTCTACACCAAAAAAAAAAAAAATAGGTCTCTGTCTGTTTATCTGTCTGTCTGTATCTCTCTTGTGCTGGACATTGAACTCAGGGCTTTCCATGTGTTAGGCCAATGAGCTATACCTGCTGCCCAATGGCCTGTGTATAAATCCCCCCATCACCCCAAAACATGCCCCTTCAAAAGTTATGTTAAGCCACTGACCTGAAGGTTCTCATTCAAAGCCTTGTGCTGTTGCCAAGGTGCGACTGTGGCGGGCATGAAGAAGACGGCAACAGGACCTTGGATGCTGAGTTCTGTGATGTAGGTAATTTTGATCAGGACTTTAGCCTTAGGAGGTAAGTTTCCAACACTAACAGTAAAAACATCCTGAAATAGAAACATATGACTTAATTTGCAACTCAAAAGTATTGGCATTCTGCAACTCAAAGATATTGCTATTCCATGAAAACTATTTCCCCATATTATTTAAATGACTTGAATTTCTTTAAAAAAATCAATTTGAATTTCATCAGTCAAATTCTTCTCCAGAAAACAGTAATTATAGAACCTAGAAGATACATTGGTGGTTTGAAAAGCCTTGGGACTATTTACTAGGGGTGGGGACAGGGAGACATTTCTGGAAGTCAGAGAAGAGGAGGGCCCTTGGGACTGTGAGCCAATTGACTCTAGTGTTGACAGAGCCAAAGCAACTTCTTCTAAGCATGGCTTTCACTTAGTCTTCTCACCCTACTGTTATTACTATATTAGAAAATAATTTTTTTTTTTTTTGGCCAATTCTGGGGCTTGGACTAAGGGCCTGAGCACTGTCCCTGGCTTCTTTTTTGCTCAAGGCTAGCACTCTGCCACTTGAGCCACAGCGCCACTTCTGGCCGTTTTCTGTATATGTGGTGCTGGGGAATTGAACCCAGGGCCTCATGTACACGAGTCAAGCACTCTTGCCACTAGGCCATATCCCCAGCCCGAAAATAATTTTTTGTATATGCTGGTCTTGGGGAGTTGTCTCCGAGCTTCTTTCACTCAAGGCTAACACTCTACCACTTGAGCCACAGCTCCACTTCTGGCTTTTGCAGTAGTCACTTGGAAGTAAGAGTCTCACAGACTTTAATGCCTGGGCTGGTTCAAACCTTGTTTTTTAGATCTCAGCGTCCTGAGTAGCTAGGACTACAGGTGTGAGCCACCAATGCCTTGCTCTCTGTCTCTGTCTCTACATATACATACACATATACGCATACCTAAGTAAATAAACAATTTATTTCTAAATAAATGAAATGATTACAAAATTGCTTTCTTAGAAAAATATTTAGTTTTCACCAGTCACTAGTGGCTCATGCCTATTATCCAAGCTACTTAGGGGGATGAAATTTGAGGATTGTAGTTCAAAGCCAGCCCAGGTAGAAAAAACTGTGAAACTCTTACCTCCAATTAACTAGCAAAAAAAAAAAGCTTGAAGTGGAGGTGTGGCTCAAGTCCTACCACTGTTATCCTTAAGTGGAAAAGCCTTGCAAGAGTGGGAGACCCTGAGTTTAAGCCCCAGAACTGGCATATACACAAAGAATATTTAGTTTTCTTGGAGTAGGATATTGACAATCACCATAGAGGTAGCCACTTCATATCTAGCTAGGGCAGAATTAAAGAAACGTTACATGTTTGTTTGTTTTTTTCTGATACCAACAGAGGTCCTTTCAACATCTCCAACTGCATTTACAATTCTAGTTAAACACTTACTATAGAAATTAAATATATGTACATAGGCACATGGAAGATTAATGTAGGAGTAAGGGTTAAATCATTACTTTTTTATGGCAGTACTGGTGCTTGAACTCGAGGCCTCACATTCTCCCTCAGCTTTTTCTGCCTAGGGCTGGTACTCTACTACCTGAGCCACAACTCTACTTCTGGCTTTTTGCTGGTCATTTAAAAATAGTCTTCAGATTAGTCTACCTGGGTGGGCTCTGAACCTTGATTTTCAGATCTCAGCCTCAGGAGTAGCTAGGATTATAGGTATGGGCCATGGTGCCTCTTAAGTAATTGCTTTTGACCTCAAGGGTGTTCATTTGGAGGGTGGATAAATAAACAATAAAGGAGCATTGCATTTCAGAGTTAACAATACCAACTATAAAGAAAGTATATGAATAAAAGCCCAGGGGCCTTTTAAGAGGCTGCCATTTAAATAGAAAGCTATCATTCTGTTTACACATTGGATAAAGGTAGTTGCAAGATGATGTCACTTTCACTATAGCCTGTAATCTACAGGACTGTAACTTATCTTGAACCAATCTGTCAGGCAAACTGAATCCTGAAGACTGGCAAGCCCTTCTTTGGACAGCTGGGACACACAAACCATGCGAATTCTTTGGTTTTTTTTTTGGCCAGTCCTGGGCCTTGGACTCAGGGCCTGAGCACCGTTTCCCTGGCTTCTTCCCGCTCAAGGCTAGCACTCTGCCACCTGAGCCACAGCGCCCCTTCTGGCCGTTTTCCATATATGTGGTGCTGGGGAATTGAACCAAGAGCTTCATGTGTAGGAGGCAAGCACTCTTGCCACTAGGCCATACTCCCAGCCCAAACCATGCGAATTCTGACAGACTTACTGACACAGAATCACTGGGAGCTCCTGACCCCAGCGGAGTTGACTTATTCTCACAAGCTTCTATCTTATTTTCTCCTGGGTCCATTACAAAGACCAGGGCAGGCCAGGAGCCCCCAAAAAGCCGCTCTTTGCAGAGCAAGTGAAGGGCCAGGGGCTGGCTACTGCTGGGGACAGTCATGGACCCACCCTCTTCTCTGGGTCCTTTCCCCCCATGAAGCAAAAGCCTGACGCTGCTCGTAAAGGACAACAAACCCCTTTTTTCCATGGCTACCTGGAAAGGGGCAGTAGAATGAGAAAATCTTAATACCCCAGTGTGGCTGGGAATGTGGCTTAGTGGTAGAGTGCTTGCCTAGCATGCATGGAGTCCTGGGTTTGATTCCTCAGTACCACATACACAGAACACATACACATACACAGAAAAGGCCAGAAGTGGTGGTGTGGTTCAAGTAGTAGAGTGCTAGACTTGAGCACAGAGAGGCTCAGGGACAGTGCCTAAGCCCTGAGTCCAAGCCCCAGGAATGACCAAAAAAAAAAAAAAAAAAAAAAAAAATACCCCCGTGACCACTGCTTGAGAGAACAGAAGCAAAAATGGTCTCCCCCTTGGGGGAATAGGCCAAATCCTCCTAGGCCTCAGATCCTGCATTAGTACAGTGTAGGAAATGCAGGGAGCTGTCATCCACACTCGTAACAGACACAAGGCAGAATTTGGCTGTTGCCAGGGTAATAGACGGGAGGAGGTTTTTAGCCTGGAAAAATATCAAAATTCCAAATCTGAAGTATACTTTCCATTAAATGTATTGCTTTTACACTATTATGAAATTGGAAAATTCAGTCTAAAGTCAGAGAGTCTTTGCTGAAGTGTATATTTATGTCTATGTGTGTTTGTAGATATTATCCTGAGAATGTTATATGTTTAACATATAACATTACTATGTTAAGTACTACATAATGTATAATGTGCATACATGCTATATATTGTATATATGACATTCTCAACATGTAAATGATTTTATTAGTCTACAACTTAATAGACATCTGTCTTTTCACTCTGTTTGAGAAGAGTGGCTTCAAAATTATAATAAAATCAACACCTTGTCAAAAAATTTGTGTTCAATTAATAAATAAATTAAAAAATTATAATAAAATAAAATTCAATTAAAAAATGGGGGTCGGAGATTTAGCTTGGTGGAGGAGCACTTGCTTGGCAAGTGTCCTGAGTTCGATCCTCAACTCTGCAAAAACAAAGAAAATATGTTCCCAGCAATCAGAAGCTAACAAATATACAATTTGAATTTATTTAATATAAACATGTGGTAATTGTGTGTGTGTGTGTGTGTGTGTGTGTGTGTGTGTGTGAATGCATGTGCCAGTACTGGGGTTGGAACTCAGGTCTCACATTCTTGCTTAGCTTTTTCAATCTGAGTAAGTGCTCTTGAGTAAGTGCCACTTCTAGCGTTTTGCTTGGTAGTTAATTGGAGATAAGTCTCTCAAATTTGTCTGCCTGGGCTGGCTTTAAATTGGGATCCTCAGATCTCAGTCTCCTGAGTAGCTAGGATTACAGGTGTGAGCCACTAGCACCTGGCCAACCCCAGGCTTTGTACATTCACTTTAGCTAGGCACTAATAGTATTAACTATTTTCTAGTGAAATATATTACATGCATGCATCAGAAGATGAAAGTGTACCCCAAAGGTTTTCCTTATAGTAGCACTTCTGGAAATTCTGACCCCATGATGACAACTGGTCTTCCTCTTTATTGTGTAATACCGATCTCAGGTCTTCCTTTATTTAGAAAACTCACATGGGTCTGAGTAACCTGGCCTCCTCTCTTACAAGGGAACTTGTAAGCCCCTAATTGTAAATTCTCTTGGTTTCTATATGACTTTTGTACTTCACATCCTTCCTATAAGCATGTCTTCTAAGGGAACTGTGTCCTGCCATACCGGAGCATCTTGGTCCATCAGGTAAGCACCGTGGCCCTCGCGGATGGCTTCTCGGTATTCTCGCTGGGCTTCTTCCTTTTCTTTGATCTGTAAATGAGTATTTTTAAGCCACATTACAAAAGGAGCAACTTCAGACCTTTGTAAGAAAAGTGTCATCCATGTTTAATCATTTTTTTTGAGACAAGGTCACTTTATGTTGATAAACAATAAAAAGACATAGCAATTATGAACATTTATACACCAAATATTAGCACGCACATCCATTTACATAAAACAAACACTACTGAACATAAAACACAAAACTGCATAAAAATAATAGTAGATGGCTTCAATTCTCAACTTTCAGAAATAGGTTATTCAGATGTAACAAAAAATTCAACAAATATGATCCAGAACTAAGTAACCCTGTAGATCTAGTAGACTTTGAGATGTCTATAATAGTTGCCCTAATTACACTCTAGTACATAACTACTATAGAAATCAATATGGAGACTCCTCAAAAAAACTAAAAAAATATGACACTATTCTACCATTCTTGGACATGTTTACATTTCTAGGATTGTGAATCAATTTATAAGAGGGATTCCTGCACACCCATATTTATTGCAGCCCTATTTTTAGTAGCCATGTCGTGGAAGCAGTCTAGGTGCACAGATACGAATGAGTGAATGGATAAAGAAAATGTGGTATATACATACACACGGAGTGTTATTCATCTGCGGAAAGAATGAAATTATGTCATTTGCAAGAAAATGGGAAAAACTGGAGAGCATGCTAAGCAAGATAAGCTAAAATAAAGCCAAATATTTTATGACTTAGTTCATATGAAGAATTCTGGCCAAGACTAAGGATCTGAACAGAAATTCCTTATGAGAAATACAAATGATCAATAAACACATAAAAATTTTGAATATCATTAGTCATCAGGAAAATGCAATGCACAACTACACTGAGATATCATCTTGAGTCAGAGTGGCAATTATTAAAAATAAAATGCTGGCAAGGATGTGAGAAGTAGGGCTGAGGATATGGCCTAGTGGCAAGAGTGCTTGTCTCATATACATGAAGCTCTGGGTTCAATTCCCCAGCACCACATATACAGAAAATGGCCAGAAGTGGCACTGTGGCTCAAGTGGCAGAGTGCTAGCCTTGAGCAAAAAGAAGCCAGGGACAGTGCTCAGGTCCTGAGTCCAAGGCCCAGGACTGGCAAAACAAACAAACAAACAAACAAAAAACCCAAAACAAAACCAACCAAACAAACAAAAAAATGTATAAAATATTCAAAAAAAGGTGTGAGAAGTAACTCTAATATACTGTTTATTCTTTTTTTTTTTTGGCCAGTCCTGGGGACTGGACTCAGGGCCTGAGCACTGTCCCTGGCTTCTTCTTGCTCAAGGCTAGCACTCTGCCACTTGAGCCACAGCGCCCCTTCTGGCAATTTTCTGTATATGTGGTGCTGGGGAATCGAACCCAGGGCCTCATGTATATGAGGCAGGCACTCTTGCCACTAGGCCATATCCCCAGCCCCCTGTTTATTCATTTTTAAATTAAATTTTTTTTTGTGCGTGTTCCAGTTTTGGGGCTTAACTTAGGCTCGTGCTCTATCACTTGAGCCACACCTCCACTTCTGGCTCTTTGCTGGCTAATTGGAGGTAAGAGTCACACAAATTTTTCTGCCCAGGTGGGCTCTGAACCATGAACCTCAGGTCTCAGCTTCCTGAGTAGTTAGGATGACAGGTGTGAACCACTAGAGGTTGGCTCAGGAGGCTACTTAAGTGAATTGGTTCCTCAAATAATTATTTTGTTCTTTGATAAGGCTTGTTACTCGTGTTATAGCCACAGTAAGTAAGATAATGAAGATTTGGGTAAATGTCAGAAAGAGACCAAAAGCTAAGAGCAGTCTCAGGCACTTTGTTTGCTTACCTCTCCTACCACGTGCTTCTCATTAATGAATGCCTCAAAGCCACACACAGCTGCTTTATCATCCAAAGGGAAGATATATTTTGCCTCAATGGGCACATGGCTTTGATTTGTGTATGTTTGAAAAACAATAACCTGAAGTAGGAAAATAAAAGCCATAAACGTGATTAAGCCACATGGGACACTTACAGGGAAAACTACTGAAAATAATTATGCAAATTCAGTTTATAATCATTGAGCTTTTATCATATCTCACCCCTGGCCACACAGGTAACTTTTTCGTTTTGAACTCACAGAGTCTGAGTGCTGTTCCTGAGCTTGTCTACTCAAGGCTGCTACTCTACCACTTGAGCCACACTTTTACTTCCAGCTTTTTAGAGGTTAATTGAAGATAAGGGTCTCATGGACTTGCCCACCTAGGCTGACTTTGAACTATGAACCTCAGCTCTTAGCCTCCAGAGAAGCTGGGATTAGAGGAGACACTGCAGAGTAAGGCAGCTCACAGGTGCCTGACGGAGGTAGGAAGTCCTGGGAATGAGCTAAGGGAAGCCTTTTCATACCAAAGATGTTGCTGTTTCCTAAATGGGCTGGGCACTCCCAGAATACTAATGTTCTTGCTCTTAGGATGGTACCATGTCCTAATAAACCCACGGCAGACTGAACATATCCTAAGCACAACGTGCATTCAGTGAAGAAACTTTAGAGATAAAGCTGCTGCTCTTGATTATCTATGGAGTCCACATTTGTGACTTAAGCCAATTGTGGATGGAAAATATTGTGTCTGTCCAGAGATTTTCACACTAATTTGCCCACAGTTATTATCCCCCAAACAATCTTAACATATATTTCATTCAGTTGATGCAATTGTAATTGAATTCTCACTTATGATTTATATCTACTTTAGTTAAGATCACAAAATTACTGAGCGCATACCTGGGCTACAAAGTCTATCACTCTTCCCTTGATGTGAACCTCCTCCAGAGGAACTGGACACCCCCCAGAGTCCTGAAGGCCAGCCTTGCCATCGCTAGGACGTTTGCTGTCTGGTAACTGGTAATCTGCATATTACAAATAAAAAACATCAACTTTTAAAAATAATCAGTGTTCTGTATTTTTTGTTTGTTTTTTGTCCATGTTGGGGCTTGGGTGCTGTCCCTGAGCTCTTCAGCTCAAGGCTAGTACTCTACCTCTTTGAGCCACAGTGCCACTTCTGGTTTTCTGGTGGTTAACTGGAGATAAGAGTTTCACGGACTTTTCCTGCCAGGGCTAGCTTCTAACCGTGATCCTCAGATCTCAGTCTCCTGAGTAGCTAGGATTACAGGCGTGAGCCATCAGCCCCTGGCTTTGTTTTTTATTTTATCTCTATTTGTTGTCCATCCCGTCTTATATTTTTTTGAATAATTACTTATTTATTGTCAAGGTGATTACAGAGGGGTTACAATTCTCTTGAATATTTTGAAAAATATGAATAAATAATGCAATGTTTCCTTTGTTTGTTTGTTTTTCTGATACTGGGTTTGCATTTAGGACCTCAATTTCTTGCTTGGCTTTTTTGTTCAAGGCTGGCATTCAACCATCTGAGCCACAGATCCATTTTTGGCTTTTTGGTGATTAATTGGAGATAAGTCTCTCACATTTGTCTGTTTGAGCTGGTTTCAATTTGGATTCCTCAGATCTCAGTCTCCTGAGTAGCTAGAATTACAGGTGCAATCTAACACCTGATGCTAAGATTTGTTTGTTTGCTTATTTTGAGATGAGCTCTCACTATGTAGCCCAGGCTGACCTTGAACTCAGAATCCTCCTATCTCAGCCTTCCAAGTGCTGAGATTGTAGATGCATTACCAAATCTCGATGACATTTTATGTTTTGGAATTGCCAATTCTGAAAAGTTAAGCCCACTCAAGGAAAATTGGGGCAATGTTCTCAAGAGACACTTTTACCTTTTAGTTCTACTTTTAAAACATTTGTATATTTTGTAGTGATAAAGGTTAAACCCAGGGTCTCACACATGCAAGGCAAATGCTCTACCATTAAGCTACATCTCCAGCCTTTGCCGTTTAAAACTAGAGGCTTACAGACATCATTGTGTGTGTGTGTGTGTGTGTGTGTGTGTGTGTGTGTGTGTGTGTGTGAGACAGAGAGAGAGAGAGAGAGAGAGAGAGAGAGAGTGAGCTTGCCCATATGCACATGAGCACATGCCAGTACTAGGCTTGAACTCAGGCACTTTCACCTCGATGCTTTGCTCACAGCTGGTGCTCTACCACTGAGCCACAGTTCTTCTGGCTTTTTCCTGGTTAATTGGGATAAAAGTTGCACAGACTGTCCTGCCCAGCTTTGAACTGCAATACTCAAATTGCAACTTTCTTAATAGCTAGGATTACAGGTATGACCCACCCATGCCTGGTTTAGATTAATTGATTTTTGATACTGGGTTTCAATATGTAACTCAGGTTGGCCTGGAACTTGGATCTTCCTGCCTTTCAGCCTCCCATGTGCTAGGATTATACCCAGCACTTAATGATACAGGTCTTGTTCTTATTCCCATTTGACGGGAAAGAAGTACAGACAGACTATGTGATTTATCCAAGACTGCATAGCCTACTAAGAGTTTGCATGCAAAGACAATCTTCCTGAATCTAAAGCTTCTATACCTATTATGAATCTTAAAATGATTCTACGGATCTCCTGAACTGGGTTTGTCCCCTAAAGGTTCATGTGTTAGAATCTGACTCCGCAGAATGATGATGTTTAGATGTTTAAGAGGTAGGACCTGTTTACCAGCCCTGCCTTTCTCCGGCTTTGTCTCCTGGTGTGATCTTTCCCTCTACTATACATTCCTGCTGTGATCCCATCTTCTAGGAGATCATCATCAGAGTGTAACTGATGCTACTGCTTAGCCCTGGAGCCTCTAAAACTGTGAGCTAAAGAAACCTCCTTTTGCTGGGTGCCACTGGCTCATACCCGGAATCCTAGCTACTCAGGAGGCTGATATATGAGGATCACAGTTCAAAGCCAGCCCTGGCAGAAAAGTCTGTGAGACTCTTCACTCCATTTAACCACAAAGAGGCAGAAGTGAAGCTGTGGTAGAGCACTAGTACTGAGCACCCAGGTCCAGAGTTCAAGTCCCAGGACCAGCAAAAAAAAAAAAAGAAATCCCCTCTAGTCCCTATGTACAAGTTACATCATTCATTTTTAACAGTATACACTGAAAACAATAACTTCATTTGCTCACCCTTCCTCCTTCTATTCCTATATTTCTTCCCCCTCCAAAAAATTGTTTCCCCTTCCTAGCGTTTGTTTTGATAAACTGTACTTCAGATGCTCAGAGGACTTACCCCTTTGGATGCCTCCCCTAGGTATACTGTCCTTTAGTCAGTTTGTGTGTAAACATATTAAACCCTGTATATATTATGTGTCTTTTAGACATAGCTTCCACATATGAAAGGAAACGTACTATTTGTCTAAGCCTGGCTTACTTCACATAACATGATTTGTCCGAGGTCTCTCCATTTCCTTGCAAATGATGTAATATTCTAATAGATGAGTAAATTTCCATTGTATATATGTATCAAATTGTTTTGATCCACTCAATCAGTTGAAGGGTATCTCAGCTGTTTCTATAATGTGGCTATAGTGGCAATGAACATGGTTGTACAAGTGTCTTTACTGTATTCTGACCTGTATAGATGCCTACGAGTAAAGCCTCTTTTTTTTTTTTGCCTCTTTTCTTTATAACATATCTAGGTACTCTGTTTTTAGTAATTAAGAAATGGATCCATATAATAGGTTTTAGTGTTGGCTATGTCTGAAGAATAAGCTTATCATAGGCATTCAAATGTCATGATACAGAAGTTTGATCAAATATCTTGGTTTTTTTTTTTTTTTTGCCAGTCCTGGGCCTTGGACTCAGGGCCTGAGCACTGTCCCTGGCTTCTTCCCGCTCAAGGCTAGCACTCTGCCACTTGAGCCACAGCGCCGCTTCTGGCCGTTTTCTGTATATGTGGTGCTGGGGAATCGAACCTAGGGCCTCGTGTATCCGAGGCAGGCACTCTTGCCGCTAGGCTATATCCCCAGCCCAAATATCTTGTTTTTTTGTTTTTTGTTTTTGCCAGCCCTGGGCCTTGGACTCAGGGCCTGAGCACTGTCCCTGACTTCTTTTTGCTCAAGGCTAGCACTCTGCCACTTGAGCCACAGCGCCACTTCTGGCCATTTTCTATATATGTGGTGCTGGGGAATTGAACCCAGGGCTTCATGTATACGAGGCAAGTGTTCTTGCCACTAGGCCATATTCCCAGCCCTATCTTTTTTTTTTTTTTTTGTGGACAAAATTTTAAAAATGAAATATTTATAAGGTTCAAGATATTATTACCAAACATAAATATAAATCCCACTGAAAATCTGTGTTACGGGGCTGAGAATGTGGCTTAGCAGTAGAGTGCTTACCTAGCATTCATGAAGCCCTGGGTTCGATTCTCAGCATCACATAAACAGAAAAAGCTGGAAGTGACACTGTAGCTTAAGAGGTAGAGTGCTAGCCTTGAGCAAAAAGAAGCCAAGGACAGTGCTCAGGCCCTGAGTTCAAGCCACTGACAAGAGAACCCAAACCAAAACAAAAAAATCAGCTATGTTACAGTTCTAGAAACATTATCACATAAAACTGCCAACAAAATTATCTTACCTTCAATATTTGAACAAATTAAGTCCTCAGGCCTAAATTCCTCTAAGTCAGTATTAATATGTGGATGAAAGTCCTTTATTTGGTCTCCAGGCAAGCGAAATTTAATAAGGTATTTCATTTTAATCTGGTTGGTTTTATATACAACAAATTCATCATCCTAGAACACACAGAAATTGATTGGTGGTAAAATAACAGTGACAACAATAAGAACAAGTCTTTATGGGCAGTGTTCTCACAAAAATACTTGCACATGTGATATTGAATGAAGAATGAAGAAATACACTCATTATTGTTATTATTGTATATCAGTACTGATGCTTGAACTTGGGGATTTAAGCTATTGTTAGGCTTTTTTGCTCAAGGCAAAAAAAAAAGGGGGGGGGGAGCCACATTTCTACTTTCAGATTTTTAAACTGGAAACAAGAGTCTCTTAAATTTGTCTGCCTAAAGCTGGCTTTGAACCTCTATATTTGGATTTTAGTCTCTTGACTAGATAGGATTACAGGCGTGAGCAACCAGCACCCTGGCAGAAAAAGAGTAATTATTTAAATGAAACAGATGCAAAAAACCTGAGCCTGTTCTTCAGGCACTCAAGCTCCTTTTAGCCTGTTTTGGCAGGGTTTTTTGTTGTTGTTGTTGCTCTTTGTTTTTTTGCCAGTCAGGGACTGGGCCCTATCCCTGAGCTTCATTTGGCCCAAGGCTACCACTTGAGCCAGAGGTCTACTTCTGGCTTTTTTGGGGCAGTTTAACTGGATATAAGAGTCGCAGGCACTTTCTTGTCCAAGCTGGCTTTGAATCATAGTCCTCAGATCTCAGCCTCCTGAGTAGCTAGGATTATAGAAATGAGCACTAGTACTCAGTCCTGCCTCTCTCTCTCTCTGTGTGTGTGTGTGTGTGTGTACACACACACACACACACACACACACACACACACACACTGCCAGTCCTGGGGCTTGAACTCAGGGCCTGAGCACTGTCCCTGGCTTCTTTTTGTTCAGGCTAACTCTCTACCAACTTGAGCCCCAGTGCCACTTCTGGCTTTTTCTGTTTAAATGGTGCTGAGGAATTGAACCCAGGACTTCACGTATACAAGGCAAGCTTTCTACCACTAGGCCACATTCCCAGCCCCTCGTTGTTTCCTAATGTTAAACATACCTCAGGGCTGGGGATATGGCCTAGTGGCAAGAGTGCCTGCCTCGGATACACGAGGCCCTAGGTTCGATTCCCAGCACTACATATACAGAAAACCGCCAGAAGCGGTGCTGTAGCTCAAGCGGCAGAGTGCTAGCCTTGAGCGAGAAGAAGCCAGGGACAGTGCTCAGGCCCTGAGTCCAAGGCCCAGGACTGGCAAAAAAAAAAAACCATACCTCAAAGTCTGTGGGTACAGAGGCTGCTTCTGACACTCCATGCACACTGTCATAGCCTTGTGGTGCCTCCGTTAAGGAAAAGTTCTTCCTGGTTAAGTCCAAACACTTTCCGAGGGCTACATCGCAGATGAGCAGGAATCTGGAGCCATCTGTACTTCCTGGGTGTGCATATTTACTGCTTGAGCTGCGCATGTATAGAAATAAGTATATATCTGTTATTTACAGCTACATCCAACATCACTACATAAACAGGAAATTCATGCCAAGAATCCCTAATCCTAAAATATGCAACCAAAATCTGAAATGCTCCCAAATGCAAAACTTTTTGAGCATTGATACAATGTCACAAGTGAACAATTCCACTCCTGACCTCATGTGACAAAATAGTCAAGATAGAAGTGCACTTCTCTGGGTATAGATTACAGATTACTTCTGTAATCCTAGTTACTCAGGAGGCTGGGATCTGAGGATTATGGTTCAAAGCCAGCTGGAGCACAAAAGTCTGTGAGACTTTTTTCTTTAGTTAACCACCAAAAGCTAGAATTGAAGCTGTAGCTCAAGTGGTAGAACACTAGCCTTGAGCACCAAAATCTCAGGGACAGAGCCCAGGCCCTGAGTTCAAGCCCCATCACTGGAACAAAACACACACACACACACACACACACACACGATGGAGCACACTGACCTGAGTGAATTACTGAAATAAATTCCACTCCCAAGATTCCCAATGTCTGTTCTTTGCACTCCATGATCTTCAACTACTTTGGGTAAAAGCAACCCACTGAAAAGAAAAGAACATTAGAATGCATTACTAGAAGAAAAAAAAATCATTTATCAGAGCCTTGCAATTCTAGCAGAAATGGGAATAAGCAAAGTGTATTTGGCCTCTCTGTGGGTTCCACATTCTTGCATTCAACCAACCACAGATTGAGAATATTCAGCAAAAAAATTCTGTCTGTACTGAACATGGCCAGATAATTTTTTGTTATCATTTTCTCTAAACAACTCTGCACAGCAATTGCTTCCATGAAATTCCCATTGTGTGAGATAATACAAGTTATCTGGAACGCAAATGCTGGTAACTCATACCTGTAATCCTAGCTTCTTAGTCTTCTAAGTAGCTAAGATTTGAGGATCGAGGTTCAACACCATCTCGGGGCAGAAAAATCTGTGATACTCTTATCTCCAATTAACCAGAAGAAAGCCAGAATCGAAGGTATGGCTCAAGTGGTAGAGTACCAGCCTTGAGTAAAAGCCAAGTAAGACTTCGAGGCCCTGAGTTAAAGTGCCAGTCCAGGCACAAAACAAAACAAAACAAACTAACTAACAAACAAAAAACCAAAACCCAACAAGTCATTCATCTACTAAAGACAGGAAAAGAGACTTCATAGAAGAAGCAAGAATGGCCAAAAGACACATGAAGAAATATTCAACATCACTGACTATAAAAGAAATGCAAATCAAAACAACATTGAGATTCCACCTCACCTCAGTTATTAGAATGGCCACTATAAGAAAAGGGAACTCTACTACACTGTTGGTGGGAATGCAAACTTGTTCTATCACTCTGGAAAGCAGTATAGAGTTTCCTCAAAAGACTAAACATAGACCTTCCCTAGGATCTAACAATTCCACTCCTGTGCATTTATCCTATAGATGACAAGCAACACCACACTAAGGATACCAGCACAACCATGTCTATTCCAGCATTATTTACCATAGCCAAGATATGGAATCAACCCAGATGCCTCTCAGTGGACAAATGGATCAAGAAAATGTAATATATATATATAGTAATATATATTATGTAATATATATTTAATATATAAATATTATATATAAATGTAATATATATAAAATATGCTTCCATCAGAAAGAATGATATTGTACCATTTGTAAGGAAATGGAAAGGAAAGAGTTGGAAAAAATTATATTAAGTGAAGTAAGCCACACCCAGAGAAACATAGGTTTCATAGGTTTCATGTTTTCCCTCATTTTTGGTAACTAGAATGTGCCTATAAATCTACAAATGAACACACTAGATGGTTAAAGACAAAAAAAATATCCTGGGACATGGTAAACCCTACAGGTCTCTAGGTATTCACACAGTGAGACTAAAGGAGGATATTCTTAGGAGAGGAACACAAAGGTGCAATAGCTATGTGCATATGATCATATAAAATAATATTTATGGAAATGAGCTCCAGGAAATGGAAACAAGAGGGTTTTTCTTTTTTGTTGCTGTTCTTATTTCCAGTTCCCTTTGTCTTGTTTGTTCATTTATCTGTTTGTGGGAGTGTAAGGGGAGGCACAGAAATGGAGGGGCAAAGGGTGAACAAATGCAGCAGTGATACTAGATAATGAACTATGGTAACTCATAGGTGGGCACAGGACAGAAAAACTGGGAGAGAGGAAGGGAAGAGATGACATTGGCAAAAAGAAATGTACTCTATCTAACTTATATAACTGTAACCCTTCTATATATCACCTTTACAGTAACAATAAATACATTTCAAAAAAATAGTCATCTAGATATGGTGTAAAATACACAGGTAGGAATACTTAGGTTCTACTCAAATATTTCACTCTTTTGTACAAGTTTTAGATTCAGAAGGTCCCACAAGAATTCTCTGAGGGTACCCCCAGAGAATCCAAGGTCCCTAAGGGACCTCTCCATACCATTAACATGTCCCAAGATAAAGTTTGTTTCTTAACACTGTCTTGACCATCACTAGGTAGCTGGTCACAGTTCTTTTTTTTTTTTTTTTGGTTTCTGATTGCTTTTATTTTGGGTATCTTTTTTACAAATCACAGAGCTAAAGACTGTCCTATATTTTCTATTTAACCATCTAAAAGTGAGAACCAAAACACTTATGCCTAGGATGAGTCAGGCCTTCCTTTCTAGAAGCAAAGCTCTTGAAGTGAATGTAAGGCCCTGGCACACACTTCTGTAAATTCTATCTATGAGTGAACTTCAGGCCACTAATGATTGATTGGTTACCCCGATGTAGCTAACACTCTCCTTGGCCCTTATTGCTACAGTCCTATCATACAAGACCCAAGGGTCAAAGTTCTTGCCTCCTTTGGTAAGGCCCATGGTAAACCCAGTCCTGACCAAATCTCTCCCTTGTTCATGACCTCATACTAGTTTATGTTGGATTTAGAGCTCTCAGAGAACTTGACAGAGCAAAACCACGGTTAGCCCTTTGAAAGGGAGGCATCCCTTAGGTGATGCCTTCCGTTATGTTATGTACAGTGTGAATTTTGCATTAGGTGGTTTAATCCTTCCTGGGTTCCTTTCTTCTTCCTTCCTTCCTTTTTTGTCCTGGTACTGGAGCTTGCTCTGGGGCCTGGAATTCTCTCTTGGCTTTTTCAGACAAGGCTAGTACTCTACCACTTAACCTTTCCTGGCAGGCTTTTGCACTTAGATCTTTAGATCTCTGTCTCCTGAGTAGCTAGGATGACAGATGTGAGCCACAGCTCCTGGCTTAATTAATTTTATGAAATTGCTTTTGATACTTGGTGTTGCATAGAAAGGTTATTTCTACTCAAAGATGATTAAAAAAAAACAAGTTTCCATCATGTTAAATGAACACTCTACCTCATCCATCACTTAGTATTATTTATGGTTTCATTGTAAATATTTAAATCTTTGCTCTATATGGAGTTTAAAGAATGAAAGGTCTAATTTCATATTTTTCCAACTGGTTCTCTATTTATCCCTATACTGAAGCACTTCATTCCACAGACATAAAAGCTATTTTTACCATATTCTCCAGTTCCTAAGTTTTTCAGTTTATTTATTTATTTATTTTTTTGGCCAGTCCTGGGCCTTGGCCTTGGCCTGAGCACTGTCCATGGCTTCTTTTTGCTCAAGGCTAGCACTCTGCCACTTGAGCCACAGTGCCACTTCTGGCCATTTTCTATATATGTGGTGCTGGGGAATTGAACCCAGGATTTCATGTATACAAGGCAAGCACTCTTGCTACTAGGCCATATCCCCAGCAGTTTATTTCTTTTTTAAATTTTTGGTGGCACTGAGGTTTGAACTCAGGTCCTTGCAGTCTCACTTGGAGTTTTCAGTCAAGGCTGTTTGTTCTACCTCTTGAGCCATAGTTCCACTTCTATCTTTTTGATGGTTAATCAGAGCTAAGAGACTCAGACTTTCCTGTTTCAGCTGGCATCAAACCCTGATTGTCAGATCTTAGTCTCCTGAGTAGCTAGGATTACAGGTGTGAGCTATAAAGCGCCTAGCTCTGACCCTTCTTCTCAAGTTTTGTTCTAAGACCAGATCGACATGGAAGAGTCATGAAGTGTGGAATCACTTTCTTCATATGACAAGGCCAGTCTTTCAAGAACAATCCATTCCTAGGAAACACACTTTAAAATACACATAAAATTTAAATTATGAACTGAATTTAAAGTTACTTGTATGGAAAAGACCAGTGTTTGTTCACTTTTTTTTTTTTTTTTTTTTTTTTTGCCAGTCCTGGGCCTTGGACTCAGGGCCTGAGCACTGTCCCTGGCTTCTTCCTGCTCAAGGCTAGCACTCTGCCGCTTGAGCCCCAGCGCCACTTCTGGCCGTTTTCTGTATATGTGGTGCTGGGGAATCGAACCTAGGGCCTCGTGTATCCGAGGCAGGCACTCTTGCCGCTAGGCTATATCCCCAGCCCAGTGTTTGTTTACTTTGACGTTGCAGGGATTAGAGATTTCTATAGTTCAGAAAAAAATGAGTGGAAAAGAAAGTAAAATAGCTTCACATTTTTCAGTTTGGAAAACTCTGAAAAATAGATGGCATATGCTTACCGGGACAAAATTCCAACGAAGTTTTGTACAGGGGATCCATGCAACAGGGGTTTCACATTGCCAAGTTTGCTCAGAAACTCTGTGGCTTCATTCACCCTGCCAATTCGAAATATCTGCAAGATGTCTCCTGGACTTTCACTGTAAGGATCAAAAAGATAAACTTGAGATTGCATAGTTGGAAGCAAAAGAAAATATAATTATTCATCGAAAATGGCCCCAAACTTAAATGTCCATTGTGGGCTGGAAACATGGCCTAAGGGCAAGAGTGCTTGCCTCGTATACATGAAACCCTGGGTTTGATTCCTCACCACCACATATATAGAAAAGGCCAGAAGTGGTGCTGTGGCTCAAGAGGCAGAGTGCTAGCCTTGAGCAAAAAGAAGCCAGGGACAGTGCTCAGGCCCTGAGTCCAAGCCCCAGGACTGGCAAAAAAAAAAAAAAAAAAAAAAAGACATATTCTTAAATGTCCATTGTCAAGGAACTGATTTCATGAATTTTGCACATGGGCAGAGACAGAAACTTTTTGAAAAGAGTCTCAGGGGCACAGCAGAGGGAGGGAGATTTGACAAATGGTATTATATCAAACTAAAAAGTTTCTGCACAGCAAAGGACATAGTTCCTAACTAGAAAGACAGCCAACCAATTGGGAAAATATCTTTACCAGCAATACATCAGACTAAGGCCCATAATAGATGAGTGGATCCAAAATATGTGATACAATGGCATTTTACATAGCCATTAGAAAGAATAAAATAATGTCATTTGCAGAGAAGTGGATGCACCTAGAACAAATCATATTAAGTGCGGTAATCCAAGATCAAAGAGACTAACAGCACATGTACTCTGATATGCAGAAGTTAAATCTAAAATGCACTGGGATATGCCAAATTACATAGGATTCTAGACACTCACTACAGTGGGACCAAAAGAGTTTTCTTTATCTGATCATTCTGTTTTTTCTTTATCTGATGATTCTGTATTCTTTACCTCATGTGTGGTGTATTCACCTGTATATCTGGGAGGCGAGGGCACAGAACTTGA